>NC_091448.1:66300251-66600893 GCF_964237555.1 Oryctolagus cuniculus | reverse complement strand
TATACTAAGTAAAGATTTCAACAGTTTGCACCCACAGAGAAACACAAAGTATAAAGTACTGTTTGAGTACTAGTTATGCCATTAATTCACATAGTACAACACATTAAGGACAGAGATCTTACATGGGGAGTAAGTGCACAGTGACTCCTGTTGTTGATTTAACAATTGACACTCATAAATAGATGTCAGTAATCAACCGAGAATCTTGTCATGAGCTACCATGGCTATGGAAGCCTCTTGAGTTCACCAACTCTGATCTTTTTTAGACAAGGCCATAGTCAAATTATAGGTTCTCTCCTCCCTTCAGAGAAAGGTACCTCCTTCTTTGATGGCTCATACTTTCTGCTGGGATCTCACAGAGATCTTTCATTTAGGTCACTTTTTTTTTTTGCCACAGTGTCTTGGCTTTCCATGCCTGAAATACTCTCATGGACTTTTCAACCAGATATGAATGCCTTAAGGGCTGATTCTGAGGCCAGAGTGCTGTTTAGCAGGACATCTACCATTCTATGAGTCTGCTGTGTATCCTACTTCCCATGTTTTATGGTTCCCTCCTTTTTAATTCTATCAGTATTAGCAGACACTATTGTTTATATGATCCCTTTGACTCTTAGACCTATCATTACGATCAATTATGAACTAAAAGTGATCACTTTGACTAGTGAGATGGCATTGGTACATGCCACCTTGATGGAATTAAATTTGAATCCCCTGGCATGTTTCTAACTATACCATTAGAGGTAAGTCCAGTTGAGCATGTGCCAAACTGTACCTGTACTCCCTCTCTTATTCCCACTCATATTTAACAGGGTCACTCTTCAGTTAAACTTAAACACCTAAGAATAATTGTGTGTTAAATAAAGAGTTCAACTAATGGTATCCAGTACAATAAAAAAAAAAAAAAGTAATAAAGTAGTAAGATTTCCCTCGAAAGTCAGGACAAGTGATGATCAAGTCATTGTTTCTCATAGTGTCCATGTCACTTCAACAGGTTTCCTTTTTGGTGCTCGGTTGTCACCGATAAGGGAGAACATATGATATTTGTCCCTTTGGAATTGGCTTATTTCACTCAGCATGATGTTTTCCAGATTCCTCCATTTTGTTGCAAATGACTGGATTTCACTGTTTTTGACTGTTGTATAGTATTGTATAGAGTACATGTCCCATAATTTCTTTATCCAGTCTACTGTTGATGGGCATTTGGGTTGGTTCCAGGTCTTAGCTATTATGAATTGAGCTGCAATAAATATTAAGGTGTATATAGCTTTTTTGTTTGCCAATTTCATTTCCTTTGGGTAAATTCCAAGGAGTGGGATGGCTGGGTTGAATGGTAGGGTTATATTCAGGTTTCTGAGGAATCTCCAGACTGACTTCCATAGTGGCTTGACCAGTTTGCCTTCCCACCAAAAGTGGGTTAGTGTCCTTCTTTCCCCACATCCTCTCCAGCATCTGTTGTTGGTAGATTTCTGAATGTGAGCCATTCTCACCGGGGTGAGGTGAAACTTCTTCTTGCCCAATGGGTTTGGCTATAACTTCCAGTACTATATTGAATAGCAATGGTGAAAGTGGGCATCCCTGTCTAGTGTAATGAATGTGGAAGACATTTTCTGGGAATTCAGGCTTGTATGAATATAGAATTCACAACAGGTCATATTGTTTGAATGCTGTAAGTATGAACATTCCATTAGCCAGAAATTAGACATCAACAGACTTCAGAGAATTCATAAAGTGAAAAATCAATGTAATGAATGTGAAAAAAATCCTTCTGCTATAAGTCAGTCTTCTATTCACACGAAGAGGCTCAGAAGTGAGAAAACTTGCAAAAAAAGAAAAGTTTTATACGACCAGTCACCTCTAGATGGTAAACTGATAACTCACACAAAGGCATATGAATGTAATGGAATTGGGAGTACCTTTACTGTAAAGCAAATTTCCAGAAAACAAGATTACATTTACAGAAAAGTCTCTGAAACTGTGAAGTGTCTGGAGGAATTGTTTTTTTGGAATCACACCTCAGCAAGTGTGATGAATTGCCATGAAGACTGGTTAACCATTCTTGAGAGATTCTTTCTCTTATACTACCTTCATTTTTTAGTTTCCCATTATTATGAATGGAACCAGACAAATGAACTGTGTTTTCATGTATAAAGTTTGCTGACAAATATTCAACACTTGCAGCAGTTGATACAACAGTTATTTCAACAGTTTTTTGAAATGCCGTCTTAATCAATTATAAATTTATTTGTTGTACATTAGTTTTGATGTCTGTGCATGATTTTTGCCCAACATTATTGTAGTGCAAACGAGTGATGTTGATATAGGGTAAGTTAGATAGTTTAAGTTCATGATCTGGAAGCCACACTTTACCCACCCTATGCTCCTATATCCATCTACCTGTCAGTCAGATAACCCCTTCTCCAGGAAATATTTCTCCTTACCCAGAACATGGAGGTGGTACCCTGTGCTTTCTAATCACCTATAAGTTTGGGTAAAGAGGAGGTGGGATCTTCTCCTGGAGCAACAGCCAGCAGGGCATGAAAATCACTTTCATCTTCTCTGGCCCACTCTCCAAAGAAAGTCCTCATGTGCCTCTGTATTTTCTTCACTCAGAACTCAATTTCCACAATATTGCTAAGCTCTCACCTAAATACGTGTTTTTATCATGGAAACTATGAATATTATGTTTGAAAAAATTTACATATGTGCTTATGTTGAAGACTTTGAAATGAGTTAGCGTGGGTTTACCATGTAACCCTGGCTATAATCACAAGTGCCAATAAAGTCACTCATGTCACTCAGCTCCATCACTTTCTAATTCATGACCCTGGACTGCCTCTCTGAGCCTGTTGGATCTCCCCTCCTGCTCAGTGAGGCCTCAAATTAACTAGTTACACACTGCTGAGAGATGGAATCATCACAAAAATGTGGAGATAGCATGGACCATAACTGGAAACAATCCTTGGTCCAATGTAGGCTTTGTTCCTAGTCTGCCCCATGAGATCTAGCCACTACCTCCACACCCACTGTCTGCATCACTCATGGAGAAGCAGGGTTCTTCATGGGGACACAAAACATGATACCTTATCATATTCCTAGGACACACCATTGACAGTTCATATTCTACAACTGGTGGATCACATCCCTTTCAAAATTCTGACCTATATACTCCTTTACTTTTTTTCCCACTAGGTTATATGAATCTACCTCCAGTACCTACACCCCCTCAGACTATTATCAGTGGAGGAGACCAGCACAACACATCCTCTTATTCAGTATATATGGGAGAACTCATGTCAATGCGAGGTAAAAGTTGCTGCCTTTCTCAAACACTGATCTTGCTAGAGGCTTTGTTTTGGCTGTACCCTGGTAAGGTTAATTGCAATCAGAGGTTTCTCTTTTTTTCTGCAAGACTCCTATATGTTAGCATTAATAGGGTATGATTCCTGTTATAGGGTTGGAGCTCCCATTACCCACCACTATCGTCTCAGACAGGATGTGGCCAAAGACTGCTCAGCGGCTTTTTAGAGATTTTTTTTGTTTTGTTTTACTGTTCAATAATACATGTCAGGAATTCCCACAAGAGATTGCTTTTGCAGACAGCTAAGCTATGTGCTAGAGATGGTTATCTACATATGCTTAGGTGTCTCAAGGAATAACCCTATTACTGCAATTTCCTGATTTTATGATGTAAAAACAAAGTAGAGCTGGGAATCAGGGTTCACTTGGGACAGGATTCCAGTCAAGTTTGCACGTGTAATAAGTTCTGTGTCTTTTTTCCCGAATATCTCATGTGTGACTTCATTTTATTTGGTCTCTTTTCTGTAACATTTGGTTTCCTGACCAGGAAGTTGAATGAGCTGGCCCATTGTGCCATTTGTACAGGGGACAAATAGATCAGAGGTGACCACTGCAGGACAGATGACTAGACACCATTTCCAATACTTTTGGAGAGATTCCTCCCTATGCAAAAGCTTGCTGTCACCCTGACCACTGCTGCTCATTCAGACTCACAGAGACTTGGGGCATTTGGACCTGGAAACACCAAATGAGATAAGAATCACCCGTCACCAGAGTCTAAGACATGCCTGACCCTATGGGTGGATGGCAGACTCTCCAAGAAATATTTATTTTAGGTTTCAAGATGGGACTCACCTTTAGAGGGAGGGAATGTTTTACACTCTGAAAGGTGTTTGAATGTATGGCTGCTTTTGCATGCATTGGCAGTTTGAATCTGTTGTCCCCAGTAGAAGCTATGAGTTATGAGTGGGCCTGAAACTGAAGTTCTCTGGTGATCCTCATATGGTCAAGGGTAGTTGGAGTCACATTCTGACATTGCTACAGTGAATTATCACCTAAATTCCAATAAGGAATGTGCTCAAATAGGCATCTGGCTGATCTTTATTGGAGGCACAACTCCCTTGTTTATCCTGTGTCTACAATCATAGTGTGGTTGCATAATGGATGGGTCCCTTTCTGTGTTAGACATGTTAAAACATTTTAAAACAGGTTTAGTGAGGATTATGGAATCAAACCAATCTGTGCTACACTTAGAACCTTGTGTGGGTTTGAGTGGCCCACTTTCAGTATTGGCTGGCCCTCAGAGGGAATGAAACATGTTGCCATAGATCAAATAGTCTGAAGAGTCCTTACAGAACATCTCAGATACCCATATCAATTTCCCTAGATCAAATCATGGCTGTCCATGGCTTCTTTTGGTCTGGGATCCAAAACATTCTCACTCTGACTCTAGGAAAACCCTCACCAAAGATTTTCCAGGGCAAAACAATGGAGGACAAAGTCCTGCCACACTCTTACCAATTTCAGTATCCATGCTCCACTAGCAGGGCTTGTGGACACCTAGCCACCCCCAGATCTGTCCGAAGCAATTCTACCTCCTATGGCTCCATGTCTCCCAACTCCCAGTAAATCAATGTCTCTGGGCATCACAGAACAACCTTCTACTAGCCCTACAGATACCATTGAGAAAGACAAGGGCACCCCCTGTCATTGAAGCAGATGGCAATGTTCAGCCAGCAGCTGTCATGATCTACAATCAGGTATTCAACACTACCAACCTTTTAAATTGAAAACATCATATACCCTCTTCCTTGGAGTAACTGCAGGCACTTTAATTTTATTTGAGACCATTTTCCAAACCCATCATCTAACATAGAGGGACTGTCGCCAACACCCCCGACCCTGTTCAATACTGAAGAGAGATGGAGAATTCTCAAGGCCCACAAATGGACTCAAAAACAGTACCCAGCTTGGACATTCCATCCTGACACATAGGTCCCCCAGGTTGTTCCTAGCCAGGCTCCATACTGGAAACTTTACCAGCCAGAAGAAATAGTCCTCCTAGACCACTACTGAGAGATACTCTTGAGGGGTCTCTGGGTGGCATCCAGAAAGCTCACCACACAGCCAAAATTATAACTGTCATCCAGAAGAGTAATGAGGCACCAGAAGATTTTTATGAGTGGCTAGTTGAGGCATTCAGATTTATTTCCCTTTCAACCCTGAAGCCCCAGAAAATGAACAGAAGGTCAGCAGCACTTTTGTGCTCAAAGTGCGCCTGACATTCATCAAAAGCTCCAGAAACTCAAGGGCTTTGCAGGCATGAATGCTACTCAGTTTCTGGAAGTGGCAAGCAAGGTCTATGTTAACTGAGACCAGAATTATGATCCGAGGCAGGTGGCACTTAGCCTGCTACACCCCTCTCCAAGTACCAGAACTCTGTTGCCCTGCACCTATAGTAGCAGGGAGGATCAGAGCAGGGGCCCATTGTGTATCTTTAGTGCTGAGGCTTGTCATGTCTGGTACTCTCATGTTCTGGCCATTGCAGTGTTTGACACAGTACGAGGCACTTGGCAATTTACATGAGATTTGAGTGGGGATTCATTATACTAACTTTAACACAAAATGAGAAGGCTTAAAAGTTGTTACAAAATTGTGCTGGTGGCAAATGACTGGTAGGAGGAGGAGGCTCATGGGGACTTGGTACCTTGTCCAAAAGGTGACAACAGTGGCTCATCTGGGTCTATAGCACACTTGGTACAGACATGTCTTCTTCAATCATGGCTTGGAAAAATCAGAGTATCCAGCAATAGCAGTTTTAGATTATTTGTGAGTAGTGAGGGTTTGAGGATGCCGACCCTGGATGCTCTTGACAGGGGGAACTTAACTGTAACAGGGCTGGCAGAGCTCCATCATGTCACTGTTGTCTACCACCTCTCCCTCCATGTTCTGTAGCAGTTAGAAGCCACCAGTGTGTCCAGGGTCTGACTGAACTGGTGTTCTTTCTCTAGGCAGAAGGCACCATCAGCAGAGTGGGAGGATTCTGGATCCAGATATGTGGGAATAGCACTTTTTATGCCCTGCTGATGTGGGACAGCCATCCCCATGTGTGTAGCCCTGATCTCCTATCTTCTGCTGAGACTGATGACAGTTGATCCCTTAGTGCTGCCTATTGTGTGCTGAGACTGCGGTGACTGTTCCTCGCCACCGCTGGAGAATTAGGCAGGCTGCCCACAGCATACCTTGACCGAGGAGGGGAAGTATGCCACCCACCACTCAGCCTTCCCCAAACCTGGGGGACAATCAGGCATGGTGTGGAGCCCAGTCGAAGCAGGGTCTCACTTTATTGTAAAAGGGAGGTGTATATATAGCTGAGGTACAGAGCAGATGGTACAGAGCAGATGAGCAGATGCGGGCAAGGGGTGGGGTGTTGAGATGCAAAAGTGTCTTAGCCACTCCTATTATACCACCTTAATGATCCTTAAGCAGAAGCGCCCTGGGGCTGGGGTGTTTGCTACCAGGGATTTGAAACTTAAAGACAGATTTTCAAATTTGAGGCAGGCTCAGGAAGTTCCTCTAGGCCTCTCCGGATTCAGCCTCCCCCACACTGAGACTGTGTAAATTTCTCCCATTCCTTAATATGACCCTGTGGGGGTGAGTGAGCATGTACACTTGGTGTGTCTGTGTTTGGATCATGGGTCTTTGGGCAGTCAGCACTGACCGCAGTATTGGGCAATGGGCCTGCAATGAATGCACCAGACAGATGAATCCTGTGAGTGTGGCAATTTAACTGGTGGCCACCCAATGCCAATTGGGTGAGAAGCTGCCTCTTTGTGGACCAGGGAGGTGAGACGTGGACTTTTTCTATTTAGCTCTCCCTCTGACACTTCTATTGGCTAAGTCACCCTTCCAGGTGTCTAGCTCCTGTCATCCACCTGTCTTTAAGGCTGTCTGTGCCTCTGACCAGATGGATAGGAGCTCTGTAAGGGGAAGTGTATAGTGATTCTCTGGAGCTGTGTGATGTTGAGAGATTTTTCTGCCAACTTCAAAGAGGGCTGGCCTCTGACAGCTGGTGGCTGTGGAGTTTCAAATGATGAGCTGAGGCACAGCCCTCTTCCTTTGG
The DNA here is from genome assembly GCF_964237555.1 of Oryctolagus cuniculus. Lineage (NCBI taxonomy): Eukaryota > Metazoa > Chordata > Mammalia > Lagomorpha > Leporidae > Oryctolagus > Oryctolagus cuniculus. The sequence goes on along the minus strand of NC_091448.1, from coordinate 66,593,473 downwards.
AGAGAGTTGCTGGATAGCTCCAACCAGTGCTTTTTATTATTTAATCTAGTGTTCAACTAGTAACATAACAATTAGGAATGCACAGCCAGACTAATCACTGTAGAAAAATAACAAGCAGGCACAAACAAGAGAGATAAGTATCGTCTGACATATGTAGAGCTTTTTGGGGATGAGAGAATGCAAGATTCTCTCCATCTCTCTCTATCTCTGTCTCTCTCTCTTCCCACAACCATGCCTCTAAAATAATTAAGGGCCAGAGCTTGGTACAGTGGGTTAAGTCACTATCTGCATTGCTGGAACCCCATATGGATGTCCATCCAATCCTGTACAGCTCCCTGATTATGCACCTAGGAAAGTGGCAGAGAATGGCCTGTGTCTTTGAGCCCCTGCAACTATATGGGAGACCTAGAGGAAGTTCCTGTTCCTGGCTCTTGGTTCAGCCTGGCTCAGCCTCACCTATTGCAACCTTTTGGGGAGTGAACAATTACATAATCATCTCTCTCTCTCTCTCTCTCTGACTTCCAAATAAATAAGTAAATATTTTTAAAAGGCCACAAATGTTTTGCATTTGTTTGATGTTGCTTTTACTTTCTTTTTGTTATGGATGTATTTTATTTGTAAAGCAGAGCTGAGAGAGAGAGAAGAGCAGAGCAGAGCAGATAAAAGAAGCAAAGCTTGGAGAAGAGAGGGGAGGGGAGGGAAGGAAGGGAAGAAGAGAAGAGGTTAGGATTAGAAGTGAGGGAGTAGGCACCCAAACCAGTTCTCATACAGGATACCAGCATCACAGACAGCAGCTTAACCCATTGTGCCACAATGCCAGTGCTTTGATGTTGTGTTTTCTTAACTGTAATCCATGAGTATCATTTTCTTTATGGACCGCCATAAAAATGTTTCTATGTTTTGTTTTATTGAATATAAAATGTATTCTATTAATATAGAAATAATTATTTTAAAGTCTTGACTTATCTCACATGTATTGATTTTGTGATATTCTCCATTATAATCGTAATCATTCCAATCAACTTCATAGAGACAAATTTGACCATTACAAACAATATTTTGTGGCCATTTACATTTCAAGCATCCTGTCTTACTGACAATTTGTCTTATGATTAACTGTTTTTATAGAATAAAAATTTATTATCCTATCAAGTTTAGAGTTTTTGCCTTATAAACCACTTTTCCTAAATGACTTCATATTTTTCAAAAGTATTCATGCTGCCTACTGCTTTTGTCATTTATTTTTCCTGAAAACTATGGATAAGAGTGACAATTGAAAACCAGAAAGATTGTGAATGGGAGAGAGGAGGCTTGTATTTGGGGATTTAAACCATGGAAATGGCCTCATGAATAATGGACAACCTTACTGTGTTAATCAAGTTAAACTATGTTCCATAATCTGTATATATGAAAAACATGAAACTTGCATACCTTAAATACAGTTGAAAATCCCAAGTTTCCAGAAGAATTAGTTATTTAGCCTAGATTATTACTTCAGCACCAGTGGTCATTAAATGGAAAGTCATTGAATAAAATTTACACCTAAATTAACACAATAAGGTCTTGTACCTAAATACCATTATTTCTAGAGTGGCTTTCAGGGCACAGAAGTTTTAATCATTATGATAACCAATTTTCTAATAATGTGCTATAAGTGTTTGGCTCTGGATAGTTAAAGATAAATATTTTTCTGTTGTAGAATTTCATAGCTGGAAGATACACTGAATGACCAGATGTAACGTCAAAATAATCTGGGGTTGGGCTGGCGCCACGGCTCACTTGGCTAATCCTTCACCTGCGTTGCCAGTACCCTGGTTCTATTCCCAGTTGGGGTGCCAGATTCTGTCCCAGTTGTTCCACTTTCAGTCCAGGTCTTTGCTGTGGCCCAGGAAGGTAGTAAAGGATGGCTCAAGTGCTTGGGCCCTGCATCCACATGGAAGACCAGGAGGAAGCACCTGGCTACTGGCTTTGGATTGGCACAGCGTGCTGGCCATAGCAGCCATTTGTGGGGTGAACCAATGGAAAAGGAAGACCTTTCTCTCTGTCTCTCTCTCTCCCAACTCTGCCTGTCCAAAAAAAAAAAAAAAATATCTGGGGTTGGTGTTAAGCCACTGCTCGCAATGCAGGTATCCCATATCTGAGTGTCAGTTTGAGTTCTAGATCATCTGTTTCCAATACAACTCCCTAGTAATGTTCCCAGAAAGGTAGAAGATGGCCCATATGGTTGAGCTCCTGCCACCCATGTGGGAGACCTGGATGGAGCTCCATAATCCTGGCTTTGACCTGGAGAAATGCTAGCCATTGTGGCCATTTGGGTAGTCAGTTAGCAGATGGAAGAGAGATTTCTCTCTTGTTCTGTCTTTCCATTTAAAATTTATCATACTTCATAAGTGTGTTAGTATATTTGTGTCCTTTAAACCACATTAAAGACATGGCTATTATTTTACAGAAAAAAGAATAAAATTTGTAAATGCCGTTTTCGAGTGGAATTTTTTTTTCCACTCCATTTTCTTTCTTTTTTTTTTTTTTTTTTTTTTTTTTTTTTTTTTTTTGACAGGCAGAGTGGACAGTGAGAGAGAGAGACAGAGAGAAAGGTCTTCCTTTTGCCGTTGGTTCACCCTCCAATGGCCGCCGTGGCCAGCGCGCTGCGGCCGGCACACTGCGCTGATCCAATGGCAGGAGCCAGGAGCCAGGTGCTTTTCCTGGTCTCCCATGGGGTGCAGGGCCCAAGCACCTGAGCCATCCTCCACTGCACTCCCTGGCCACAGCAGAGGGCTGGCCTGGAAGAGCGGCAACCGGGACAGAATCCGGCGCCCCGACTGGGACTAGAACCCGGTGTGCCGGCGCCGCTAGGCGAAGGATTAGCCTAGTGAGCCACGGCACCAGCCATCGAGTGGAATTTTAAAAAAGATTCTCATTTAGCACATCTGTGTGAGAGATGCTTTATGTTTTCAAATTTTTCTTTCTGTAGTTTCAGATAATGTGAAAACCCTCGTTCCCATGCATTTTCCTCATCAGTGGCTAGTATAAGTTTTTAATGTTATGGGGTGATTTTATTAAACACATTACACTGTACAAGCATATTTTGCATTTACAGTGTATTTTATTTCTAGATTTTCAGCATGTATTCTGTTCCATTGCTTCAGCTTGCTTCTGTGTTGTCACCATTGCTGAATAATCTTGTCTAACTCTGTACATTCTTAGTTTCCTCTCAAATCTGTTTGATTTATGTTCATTCTTATATTACCTTCCTTTATGTACCACTCTTGTATTACCTATTTAATTTAATTTTTTCTTCTCTAATTCATTTTTACTGAATTCTAATTCTTTTTCTTTTGGGTATTTACATAGTAATCCAATTATTATTCATACTTGAATTGTTCTGATTATGACAAATTTGTTCTTTTTCAATCTAATATTTTATTTATGTCAGATCATTTTAATGCTATATATATTTTTGTTGTTGTTTAGTAATAATGTCTTTCATGTGTCTTCACTTTGCTTTTTTATTCTCTATTGCTCTGTGTGTGAATTGCAACTGTGCCTATTCCATGTTCATGTTGGAGCACAATGGCTCTATGCTGTTTTATGGGGAGGCTTCTGTGTAGGTTGTTAGGAGACAGGCAGGGAAGAATCTTCTGGCATCATATTTTAAAGTTTCATATGAGCTTATGAATTGTACTAAAACATGGCTCTTCTCTATTTTCTGGAAGCTTCCTTTCTGCTATTTTTTCATCATATGTTAGAACTTTCTCTTTACCTTGATTTTAGTTTTGCCAACATTCACATTGGATTCTCCTCCCAGTGGAGCTTCCTCATTGTAGATCTCTGCTCGGAAACAAGTGCATGTGCTTATGACTTTTGTGAGTTACTTCTTCCTAGGCCCCACCAGCATCAATGAACCTTACAGAAAACCTGCTACTCTTTAACACATCTTAGCTGATTTCAGCTTTTCTCTTAAAGGCATCCCATCAAATTTCTCCTCAGGACGAAGACTTCACTTTTCTTGGAAATTTTGGATCTTGGATACTTCTTACTTTAAAAAAAAAAAAAAGAATTGTGGTTATGTGTATTGGCCATATACATATTTAGTCCCTTTAGGGATCTATTTACTGACATAGAAAAACCACTTTGAAATAATGATCTTGATACCACCCTCCACATATTCTACTATGGCCCCAGCCTCATCAGGTTTTCCTTCATGGGAAATAAACTAAAAATTCAGGCAGGGGCTCATGGTTTATTAATAAAATAATGCCTTCAAAGACTCAGTGGGCCTTGTGGCACTTTGGCTCCAAAGAGTACCTTGTTACAAGTCATTTTCATGACAGACACAAGCCATCTTTTTATTACTTCTCTCCTGGTCATGATACTTCATCTCAAATTAATGGAAATGCCCTTAGCACAGTGGAAAAATGATAGTAAGAAATATTTCCTTCAATGTGGTCTTTAAACTAGAGCACACTATTTTCTTTAAAATTCTTACTCAGTTTTTATATCAAAGTCTCATGAAATTGATTGCTTCATGCTTGGGGTTTGAAAGCAAATTTTCCCATCCTAGAAATCATCACATTGCTGAACACTATTTTTTTTACTATTATTTAATGGAATCATCTGCTTTCACACTATTTCTATCTACTAAATAAAAATTTTACCAAATATTTGACCCTGCATAGAAAAATCTTTTTGTTTTAATCCTCTGAAATTAGTTTCCTTATTAATCATCACGTTTCAAGACTTGTTTTGTCTTTGCTAACCTTTCTTTTCAAGGTACTCATTCATGATATTCTTTGCTGGACAGGGGAAAGGAGGTCCTGTGTGGGTAATAAGTCACATCTGGAATATCAGAGACATGGTAACATCAAAGTATGCACGTTCTACAAACCACTAGAAGAGTAGCTGATTTGATGTGCAACAGATTAACACACCATTTGGGATGTCACATACAACTGCAGAGTGCTGAGGATAAGTCCCACCTCTGCTTCTCCTCCATTTTCATACCAATTCTAGTGGGAGGCAGATGATGACCATACTCGGCCTCCCCTCGTGGTCATCGCATTTCCCTTTTTTCTCTCTGGTCTTTTCCTTCTCTGCCTCTTCTCATCTTTCTCGCTGGGGCGCTCTGCAGTGTGACACGGACGAATCCTCTTCCTCACCGGGCCCGCGCCTTTCTTCTTCTGCCCACGGTGCTCCATTTCTCTCTGGCCGCCGCCGATACTGCTGCACAGCTGTTGTCGGTGCCTCGCTTTTTCCCCGACATCATTCCTGCAGCTTATGGCCCAGGCCGCCTTGGGTCTTTCTGCTCAAGGTTACCACATCCCTCTTTAAAAATTCTGCCGAGAAAGAGAAGATGCTTTACCCGACTCTTTGTTGCTCTTTCAAATAAACAAATATAAAAATATTTTAAGGGTTCATAAAATTAAATTAAATATATGATTTTATTTTGGTGCAGTAACAATTTGGAATTCATAAAATGCATTTTTAGCTTACACACTTTCCATATATTAAAAAAATGTCTTTTTTGCCAAAAAACTATACCAAAGTAAACTCATACTTTTAAGTCTCTTTCCATGTACTTTCCAAATCTCCCCATGCTTCACCCACTGCAATGTAGGGCAGCCACAACTGATGTTCCCATCCAGGCAGTAGACTTACATTCTGAATATTTATGGAGCCTGAAATAAATTTTGATGCAATTTTAATTTAGAACTAGAGTGAAAAGTTTAGAATACAGTGAGAGTGGACATGAGTTTTAAGTACTCTTTTTCTTTCTTTTTTTTGTGTGTGTACATTTTTTTTAACTTTTATTTAATGAATATAAATTTCCAAAGTACGGCTTATGGATTACAATGGCTTCCCCCCATAACGTCCCTCCCACCCACAACCCTCCCCTTTCCCACTCCCTCTCCCCTTCCATTCACATCAAGATTCATTTTCGATTCTCTTTATATACAGATCAGTTTAGCAAACATTAAGTAAAGATTTCAACAGTTTGCTCCCACACAGAAACATAAAGTGAAAAATAATAGATGATTTTTTAAATGATGATGAAATCAGATCAGACCTATTGTCATGTTTAATCCCAGTGAGAGTCAAGTTGGGAATTGATAATTTCTTTTTTTTTCTTTTTTTTTTTTTTTTACAGAAGATCAGTTTAGTATACATTAAGTAAAGATTTCAACAGTTTGCACCCACATAGAAACACAAAGTGAAATATACTGTTTGAGTACTCGTTATAGCATTAAGTCTCAATGTACAGCACATTAAGGACAGAGATCCTACATGAGGAGTAAGTGCACAGTGACTCCTGTTGTTGACTTTACCAATTGACACTCCTGTCTATGGCATCAGTAATCTCCCTATGCTCCAGTCATGAGTTTCCAAGGCTATGGAAGCCCCTTGAGTTCTCCGACTCTTATCTTGTTTAGACAAGGTCATAGTCAAAGTGGAGGTTCTCCCCTCCCTTCAGAGAAAGGTACCTCCTTCTTTGAAGACCTGTTCTTTCCACTGGGATCTCACTCTCACAGAGATCTTTCATTTAGGTTTTGTTTTTTTGTTGTTGTTGTTGTGTTTTTTTTGTTTGTTTGTTTGTTTGTTTTGCCAGAGTGTCTTGGCTTTCCATGCCTGAAATACTCTCATGGGCTTTTCAGCCAGATCCGAATGCCTTTAGGGCTGATTCTGAGGCCAGAGTGCTGTTTAGGACATCTGCCATTCTATGAGTCTGCTTAGTATCTTGCTTCCCATGTTGGATCACTCTCCCCTTTATTTATTCTATCGGTTAGTATTAGCAGGCACTAGACTTGTTTATGTGCTCCCTTTGACTCTTAGTCCTTTCATTATGATCAATGTGAACTGAAATTGATCACTTAGACTAGTGAGATGGCATTGGTACATGCCACCTTGATGGGATTGAATTGGAGTCCCCTGGTATGTTTCTAACTCTACCATTTGGGGCAAGTCAGCTTGAGCATGTCCCAAATTGTACATCTTATGTTTAACAGGGATCACATTTCAGTTTAATTTCAACACTTAAGAATAACTGTGTATTAATTACAGAATTAAACCAGTCATATTAAGTAGAACAGACAAAAAAAACTACTAAAGAGGGATAATGTATTAATTGTTCATTAACAGTGAGGGCTATGCTGATCAAGTCACCGTTTCCCATAGTGTCCATTTCACTTCAACAGGTTTCCTTTTTGGTGTTCAGTCAGTTGTCACCGATCAGGGAGAACATATGGTATTTGTCCCTTTGGGACTGGCTTATTTCTCTAAGCATGATGTGTTCCAGATTCCTCCATTTTGTTGCAAATGACTGGATTTCATTGTTTCTTACTGCGGTATAGTATTCTAAAGAGTACATATCCCATAATTTCTTTATCCAGTCTACCGTTGATGGGCATTTAGGTTGGTTCCAGGTCTTGGCTATTGTGAATTGTGCTGCAATAAACATTAGGGTGCAGACCGCTGTTTTGTTTGCCAATTTAAATTCCTTTGGTAAATTCCAAGGAGTGGGATGGCTGGGTGGAACGGTAGGGCTATATTCAGGTTTCTGAGGAATCTCCAGACTGACTTCCATAGTGGCTTGACCAGTTTGCATTCCCACCAACAGTGGGTTAGTGTCCCTTTTTCCCCACATCCTCGCCAGCATCTGTTGTTGGTAGATTTCTGAATGTGAGCCATTCTAACCGGGGTGAGGTGAAACCTCATTGTGGTTTTGATTTGCATTTCCCTGATTGCTAGTGAGCTTGAACATTTTTTCATGTGCCTGTTGGCCATTTGGATGTCCTCTTTTGAAAAATGTCTATTGAGGTCCTTGGCCCATCTCTTAAGTGGGTTGTTTGTTTTGTTTTTGTGGAGTTTCTTGATCTCTTTGTAGATTCTGGTTACTCACCCTTTATCTGTTGCATAGTTTGCAAATATTTTTTCCCATTCTGTCGGTTGTCTCTTCACTCTCCTGACTGTTTCTTTTGCAGTACAGAAACTTCTCAATTTGATGCAATCCCAATAGTTGATTTTGGCTTTGACTGCCTGTGCCTCCTGGGTCTTTCCCAGAAATTCTTTGCCTGTGCCAATATCTTGAAGGGTTTCTCCAATGTTCTCTAATAACTTGATGGTGTCAGGTCGTAGATTTAGGTCCTTCAGTCTCCCACTGGGTTGCCAAAGTTATGGAATTGTAGCGTCTCTGGAGAGTACTCACATGAATTCCGTGAGTTCTCTCCCCCACCGTCTCTTTTTTCACAGTCTCAGTTCAGTAGCACCACGAATTTACTAGGTCTTAATCTCCTGTTAATTTGCCCCGCCCAGAGTCAGGTTTTTCTGCTAGGCTCAGGGCTGGTGCAGACCTGAGGTTGCTCTGCTTATGACGTATGTCCAAGATGGCGCCTGCTCTTTGTCTTGATCGCCCTTGAGAGGTGAGAAGAGAGAGAGAAACCCGTGTCCGTACCAGTCACCTTTTTTTTCTCTCTCTCTCTCTTCCAGTTAGCCTGGTGAACTTCCCCCCCAGGGGTCGTTCCCTCTAGTCTCCTCTCTTCACTTGCCTGCCGGTGTCTTGGACTATTGAGGTTCGGCTCACCTCGCGTTCCAGTGATGGTGTGTTGAGTCTGCCGCTGGTGTCCCGAACTGTGGGCTCCCATGCTCTCCACGCAGGTCCACTGTGAATCACGCATTCCGGAAGAGTTTCTTCTGCTGTTTCCTCCCCTACTCTTCCTCGAACCTGCAGTATCTCCACTTTTATTAAACTGTCTCTCCCCGGACTATCAGTGTGCTCCCTTCCTATTACGCCATCTTGCCTCCTCCCTATCCAACTGAATCTTTTTAAAACCCTTGGAATATGAAACTTGAGTTCTCATTTCTTACATGTAAAACACATCAGATATTCCATGAAGTACATGCCTTGACCAATCCCTGTAACTAATAGCTCAATGAAGATTCGATCTTCCTAAGTGTCTTCTAATAACATTCTTACGTTTTCTGAGAGTCAAGATATGAATTTACACTCAGGCTATGTAAACTAAACAGGACTTCAGCAGCGAACAGAAATTACACATCAAGTATACACATACCGAAAAGTAAACAGTACAAAGAGATGAACTTTACTGTAATTATTTCTAGAAAGAGAAAATTATCAGCATGTCTATTTCTCAAGTGGGGAAGAGAGGGAAGGAGTAAGGAGAGGTCATGGCAAAGGGGCCATGGAGAGAGGGGACAGTTAGTTCTCTGAAGGCACTTAGCTCACTGGCCAGGCACAGGATAAGGGGTCAGCAAATGACCATGTATGGTACATCCGTACGTTGGAGTGAGTCCTCTATAAGGACATAAACAGTATGGTCAGAACCAAGAAAAACACATCAGGTATCATTAAGGCCACGGTAGGTTTGTTTGGAAGATCTACTGGAATCAAATCATTTTACCAGTGGACCTCAGAATACCGGAGTCATGTAAAGTACAGAAAACTGATATCTAAACTATAAAGTGATTTGCCTGTCATTACAACATAAGGACTGCCATGACAGAGATGATCTCCTTAATAAAACTTAATAAAAAACTCACAATTCAACTGTGCTGCTCAGTAACTTGCAGCAAGTCCTTTTGAGCAGAAACACATAAAGTCATTTAAGAATAATTACTGCTAGTGATTTGGACTGTACATTAAGAGCTCTGTGTTGTGGAAAGAAGCAGCCATCAAAGAAGGATGTACTTTTCTCTGACGGGAGGAGAGAACTTCCACTTTGCTCATGGTCTTGTCTAGATACTAATGGGGACTGTGGATTCAAATGCCTTCCACAGCCATGGCAGCTCATGGCAAGAGTCTTGGGTGGTCACTGACATCATACATAAGAATGTGTGACAACAGGAGTCACTGTGCACTAACTTCCCATGCAGGACCTCTGTCCTCACTGAGTTGTATTAGGAGAGTTAACTGTAAAACTTGTTCTCCAATAGTTTTTTTAAAATATTGTGTGTATGTGAGTGTGCAAATTGTTACAATCTTTGCATAATATAGAGTTGGTCTTCTGTGTATAAAGTTAACCAAAAACAAATCTTAATGGAGAATAGGACTGGGAATGGGAGAGAGAGGAGGAGGTGCAGTGGAAGTGGGGGTGGGAAGGCAGGTATGGTGAGAACAATCACTATATTCCCAAAGTTGTACTTATGAAATTTGTACTTACTAAATAAAAGTTTTTTTTAAAAAAAGTTCTGTGTTTTAGTTATAAATACTATAAAGAGTGGTAAATGATATATAAATGTAAAATTCTAATATATTTAAGATATATACACATTTATTAAATATTCCACATAAAATACTGCAGAATATATATATATCTTTTTCATTATCTTTCGCACATAATTTGATTCTATAGAAATTAACTGAATTCCAGTTAGAATGATTATGTGGTGAAAGTTAACCTAAATCTTTAGACTACATTTGCAAATCAAAGATAGGTTTCTGGGGCTTGGCATTGTGGCAGAGTGGGTTAAGCAGCCCTGTGCAATGCCAGCAAACCACCTGGGCATCGGTTCCAGTCCTGGTTGCTCCACCTCTGATTCAGCTCCCTTCTATTGTGCCTGGGAAAGCAGTGGAAGGTGGCTCAAGTCTATGTGCCCCTGCACCCTTGTGAAAGACCCAGAGTGCCGGGCTCCTGGCTATGACCTGGCCTAGCCCCCACCCATGTGGCCATTAGGAGAACAAACAAGCGAATATACAATCTCTTCATCTTTGTCTCTCTGAAACTCTGCCTTTCAATTAACCAAATTTTTTTAAAGATATATTTATTTATTTAAAAGTCAGAGTTACACAGAGAGAGGAGAAGAAGAAAGAGAGAGAGAGGTCTTCCATCCGATGGTTCACTCCCCAATCGGCTCCAACAGCCAGAGCTGTGCCAATCTGAAGCCAGGAGCTTCTTCCGGGTCTCCCACAGGGCTGCAGGAGCTCAAAGACTTGGGCCATCTTCCACTGCATTCCCAGGCCACAGCAAAGAGCTGGATGGGAAGTGGAACAGCCGGGTCTTGAACTGGTGCCCATGTGGGATGCCAGTGCTTCAGGCCAGTGCGTTAATCTGCTGCGCCACAGTGCCTGCCCCAAATAAATATTTTTTTAAATAGCTTCTTATAAAATTCTCAAAGTCAGATTTGAACAAAGGGTACTTCCTAAGCTGGGGCTCTGCTTACACATTGGCTTGTAACAGAAAAGGTATTGGCATTCCCGCCAGCACAGGCAGCACTGGGAGGAAGAAGCGTGCAAGCCGAGAGCAGGAACCTCGAGGTCGACAGCAGTGGAGATGTATGACGACAAGATTCGTTAAGGTCACCACTTCTCTAACTTTATGGATGCCACCTGAGGCTTCAGAGTGGGGTTCAAGATACCCACACAGGAAGGGGTGTCCAAAAAGCTTATGAAGATGCATATTATGAACAAAACGGTGCATGGACTCCCAAGGCGTCTCGCACCCAAGTAAGCTTATCTTTTCCTTTCATTTGCCCACAAACCATCGAAAGCCCTCCCTTGCCCAAGGACTTCCTGTTTAGGCAGGTACTGGTATTTGTTCCTTTGTTTCATCTCATTAGAGCGAGAAAGGCCAAGCTGTGTCCTCTGTGACACTGGCCTGGGTCTCCTGGCCCCTCCTTCCCGGTGCTCTCCTCAGCCTGATGGTGATGCCTCAGGGAGGTGGCCTGGGAAACCATCCGCTGAACTGTCATTCGGAAGTGGTTTACCTGGGTGATGCCTCCAACTATCACTCCCCATCAACTCCCCCCACACACTCCACCTTCCTCTCAATGTTTCTGTGTGTGGTAAATACAGGGGAAAGTGGACGTTTGATCCTGTGGAACAAGGAACCCTATTCTCCGTCTCCACCTGTGCTTGCTTAGGTTAACACAGGACCAACCAGATTAAAAACAGAAACAAAACTGGGAAGATCTCCCTGTTGGCCTGAGTGCAAGAATGCACAACGCATTACCGGCACAGGATAGGTCCTGGAAGGTGCTGAGAATGGCCACAGTGTCTGTTCCTGAAATGCATTCCTGCCCAGAAGCCTGGGGGACAGCAAGTGACCGTTCCCCCCACTCCTGCAGGTCACCCTGTGATATGCTGCATTCCGTTCACATTCTACAGTCAGCACCCACATTCTATCAGGCCCTCCAGACTTCACCCCCTTTAAAGATAACACAAGGTTCTGCAGGTTGGGCAAATAAAAACACTCAAGAAAGTATACGTAACAGCTCCACCTACGACCATTAATGGTACAACGAAGTCCCTTCTCTTGGTTAGAGATGCAGCTTGTCCCCCAAATGACAGCAGTGGGATGTACACAGTCTAAAACAGAAGAGCGAGAGGTGCAGCATTGCGAGCTCAGCTCAGTGGCTGGGCTCCGCGTGGGAGCACCTGCCACATACCGTCAGGAATGCCTAAGCAACGAACAATCTCACAGCATTACTTGCCCTCCCTTGATGTAGTCAAGGAAAGAAACTTCCGTTTCTACCAAGAAGGAGAGTAACGTTACCTGGAAAAGAAACCCAGAATTAGCTCTAGCAGAACTAACTGTAACCCCGAAGGACATTTTTCCCCTAAATGACACAGAGAAAACCCTACTTCCTAGCATTTGGAAAAAGCACTAAATACATGATAGTTTATTAAAATCTGCTAGGACTGACTGCTCTTACGTTGAAAATTAGCAGAAGAGACTGGACCAGAAAAGAAGAAAAAATTAACTCCTTTCTATGACCAGTTTTCTCGCTTTGAAGAACAGCTTGAAAATTGTCTAAGAGGACACTGTGCTCCTTCTGATTTTAGATCAAAGGGGAGACGAAAGGGCGCTGGAAAATGGTTCAAACTGAAAACCCAGAGTCAGTGAGCCACCCTGCAGAGGGAGGGGCCCGACGCTTCTGACTCAGCTCTGTGCACGATCATCTTCCCTGCGGGTGTCCTGCCTCTCGGGAATCCTTACACAGGAATGCAGAGAAAACTCAGATTTTGCCTCTCCAACGGAAAGTTAATCTCAGGGGGAAAATTTCAGTATTTTTTTACTCAATAAGAAGATTTCTTTTTTTTTAACACTATTTTCAGATACATTCATCTTTGCACCCTACTGCACTGATTTAGCGCAGCATCCATTCCCACAGTTGTAACGCTTAATGCATTATCAACAAGCACCTTCACACCCGTAAAATAAATCTACTTAACAGTTAAGGGAAACATTAAGGGTATGGTCTTTCTACCTTTTTTAAAAAATTTTATTTGACAGATATAGTTAGACAGAGAGAGACAGAGAAAAAGGTCTTCCTTCCGTTGTTCACCCCCCACCACAATGGCAGCAACAGCCGGAGCTACGCTGATCTGAAGCCAGGAGTCAGGCGCTTCTTCCTGGTCTCCCATGTGGTGCAGGGCCCAAGTACTTGGGCCATCCTCCATTGCCCTCCCAGGCCACAGCAGAGAGCTGGACTGGAAGAGGAGCAACCAGAACTAGAACCTGGTGCCCATATGGGATGCTTGCACCACAGGCAGAGGATTATCCAAGTGAGCCATGGCGCCGGCCCCAGGTCTTTCTAAATATGACTTGAACTTTTCCATGTCTGCCTGATTCTCTGTACTCTGACTCCACTGAAGAACACATGAGCTTCCCTCCAGGAACTCAGCCCACAGGAGGACCTGCAGGAAGCCAGGCCACCAGCCCCAGCGGGTGTGCTCCCCTGTGATCACTCCCTAGGCAGGCGACTCCTGTGTCATGTTCACAGTGCAATCCTACGTGAAACAAAGCCCCAGTCTTACTTGTTTCCAGCCTGATTTAAAATGTCCACTTGGGCTTTATTCATTAATTTTAATGTTTAATGGGTAACACAAAAATTGACTTACTGTTCCAGAATTCGTATACTTTTTCTTTTTTCCTTTCTTTTTGGGATTCACCACCTAAAAAAACAGATGAAACAATTCAAACCCGTTAGGTAATTTTGAAGACGGTAGTTTAATCGGCTGCCTTGGCGTCTGGTGCAGGTATTGCTTTACAAATGCTTTGAGGACTCCTGGCCAGTTATCTGGGCACTGCTTCTTTGCACACTTGCTGGGGAGACTCGGGAAAGAGAGCTTCGTTTGTCAGAGGTACTCTCCTCACTCACTTGATGCACTGAGTATCTTTTACCATCTGCTTCTTGGGAACAGGTTGTTAACATCCAAGGCCCACAATAATTATTATTACTTTCTAGAAAATTTAAAGTGATGCATATCTAAGAAATGTAGCTTGTTAGAATTAAATACCCTAACACAACAGATCACCCAACGTGTGAATATCTAAGAGGTTTACCAACCTATCAATTGCTTCATCATGTTAGTAATTTCCACAGAATGCCCATGCTACCTAGTAGGTAGTCTATTTTATTGACACAAGACTGATTTTTTTTTTTTGACCATTGGTTTCGCGAAGAAGTATCAATGCAGTATCAATGCACTCCTACATTTGAACAAAATTGAAGGCACCAAGGAACAAGAGAGTGCCACCTGTCAATCTCACAGGATCAATAAAATACAGCAGTGCCTTAAGAGGCTCTGCCAGCTCTTCTCAATCCACAGCATGGGGACAGCACTTGACCGGGAAAGAAAGATGAAAGACTTTATGAGTAAGTACTATTTGAGCCAGAATTTATTAACGTAAACCAGGGTTCCAATAAAAATGAAATGAACAAAGACAGCAGTCTAGAAAGGGTTTGACTGAAACAGAGGTCACAGACAAACAGATTCAAAATGAGTCTGAAAAAGTGAGCGGGAGCCATGTTGAGGAGATCCTAAATATCAGAGCGCAGGGTTGGGACGCTCTTCAACTGAGGTTTCAACCAGAGCACGGTCTACTCAGTCGACAGCACAGAGATCCACGTAGAGAAACTGGAGACAACAGTCAGGATTCTATTTCTAACCACCTCTGAAGAGGTAACGAGGCACTGGATAAAGCAGTGCCAGGAAGCCTGGCTCCCGAGGAGAACTCAGAAAACAGATTAAACTGGATTAGGACCACCACTACAGAGGGCCTATGTCAGCTGTACTTCATATGTCTGCCTCTCCCATTACACACTGACATTTTCTAGTCATCTTTGTATCCCCAGAGGGATACACAAAATATGGACTATGGAAGACATTTAGTAATTTTTACAAGTGTACAAATTAGTGTGTGGAATACTTAGTGCAGTAAGAAGGTGGTAGGTGAAGGAGACTCCTTCACTTTTAACTTAAAAGAGGCCAATTTTAATGTCCACTCGGCAGAGAAAGGTTATTATTCTTGACGAAACACTAATAATAATATTTTCCTTTGACCTCCACAAGTATTAAATTATAGGAACACAGCAATACCACAGCTCAAGGATGAACAGTGCTAAACTACGCCAGGTGTCCCAACACATGCTTGCTGATCAACTAGTGGAGTGCTTTAAGGCAGAAGTAACTACTGTGGACTTGCTTTAATAAATGGATTTTTTTAAGATTTATTTATTTCAAAGGCAGAGACATACAAAGTGAGGAAGAGACGGAAAAAGAGATCTCTTCACTAGTTCGTTCCCTAAGCCAGGAGCCAGGAACTCCATCCTGGTCTCCCATATGGGAAGTGGGCCCAAGTACTTGAGCCATCCTCTACTGCATTCCAGGCCCATTAGCAGGGAAGTGGATCAGAAGATCGGCAGGGACTTCACTGGCATTCCAAATAAGGGCGCCAGAGGTGTCACAAGCAGCAGCTCAATCCAGGGCCACACTGCAGGCCCCAGCATGATTTCTTATTGACTGTTCATGGCCTTGTCACTCCCTCTAGTTTGCACGTGAATGAGAGCGAAGGCACTCTGCAGATCACAGGCCACTGTGCAGTGCCACTGATCACAACTGAAGCACATTCTCTTTTCTTATTAGGGAAGTTTTGGTGGGCAAGTTGGTAGGAAGACAAAATATAAAAGATGAAGCTTAAAAAATTAACATATCCATACTTAATTTTTAAAGTTTCACATGCAAAAATTCAAAATCACTCCAGATTTAAAAGGCCTTGGGACTTGAAGAGAAATAATATCATTTAGTCTAAGAAACAAGTTGGCTAAAGGAATTTAAATATTCTTAAAATCATATATTGTTGCTAAGTTAACCTGTGGCACTTATCCTTATCCTTTGCAAAATCCATATTTTTAAGACATAGAGTTACTGGAAGTGATTAAAATAAAATGCTTCTCACCTCGTATACATTGAATTGGGACTGCCCTCTAGAAAGTTCCCGGTAGCTTGTTGTAAATTCTCCAATGATATCGTGACTAAAAAGGAAAAAAGTATACATTAAGTCTAGTGATCGTGGAAAAAGCTTGCTATTATTATGCATGTAATAATTATTAACTCTAAGAGACGGATATATCATTGTCCTCTAATTGAAAATCATGTATATACAAGTCTTATTTTTATTAATATTCAGATGTGTAGTCCACCAAAATTCATTTTTACATAGGTATATTAGTATTAAGATCTGCAATCTCAAAAATATTATTTGTTATTAAAATAATTATTTAATAGGATGAAAATTGGAGACACTCCAATTTACTCATCAATGAAGTAATCAAAAATATACAGAAATCTTCAAACTTTCCTGTGGCTGGGGGTAATAAGACACCACTACAGAAAGAAATGACATGCTAGCGTGTCTAACAGTCACCAATCTGCTCTTTAATGACAGCAATTAACAAGTGTTTTGCTAGCACCAACCTGGTAATTCTAAACGTCATCACTACTTCTCGGGGGCCTTCTCAGTTTAGTGAGGAGGGGAAAGAAGTGAGTAAGCAGGGGTGAGTTCTCACTGAGGCTGACCCACGCTTGCATAAAATAAACGTTCAGCACTCAGCCGCAGGGAGAGGACTTCTATTCTACTCCTCTGGAGTCAACGTAATGCCCAATACTATGCTGAACACACAACGCTCTCTCCCTTTCTCTCTCTCTCTCTCCCCGAGGCTGGCAGGGTGGAAGAGGGCGCCCCGCCAGCCCCCAGCACCCCGCCCCACCACGACCCCCTCTACAGCTCGGCTGAGTCGCCTCGCCAAGAGCGAGTCTTGCAACCCGGGGCATTTTCTGGGGAGACGCCCAGTCTGAGGGCTGCTGGAACTGACGGGGAGGGACAGGCGTCCGGGACGGCCGGGTGAGCGGGTCCTGGCGGGGTGGGGGGCAGGGCCGCGAGGCTGGCAGGGTGGAGGAGGGCGCTCAGCGTAGCACCACCTCGAGGGGACAGGGAGGGCCGGCCCGGATGGCTAGGGCCGCTGGAAGTCTCGCAAGAGTACGAGCTGGGCCCCAGGGGCGCCTCCTGGCAGGGCATCCCGCTGCCCAGCGGAGGCCTGGCGACCAGGATGCCGGACCCGTCCCGTGAGCTGGCCCCGCTGCCCGGCCCAGGCGCGACGCCAACAGATGCTGCGGGGCTGGAGGCGGGCGACCCTCAGCCGGTAGCGGCCCGCGCGGTCCGCACCAGCCTCGACAGCCGCCGCCGTCGCCCACCCCGGCGCTCGCCGCTCGCCGCTCCAGGGCCTTACCGAGGCACTGCCCCACCGGCGTGCTGAACGGATTCCCCAGCAGGAACTCCATCTTGCACGGAAAGCGCGGCGGCGGACGGGGCGTCCAGTCTGCCCGCCCGGGTCTCCGCCGTCCCCAGCCGCGGTCCCGACCTGACTGACACTTGCCCCCGCCCCACCCTCAGGAACGCCGAGCCCCGGGCCCTTGACCACGCCCCCTTGTCGCGTCTCTATTGGGCAACGCCTACACAGCCCTCATCCGATTGGCCTTCGCCTCTACCTCAGTGAAGCTCCCACCCACCCCGCGGCGTCCGATTGGCCGGAGAGCGAGCTAGGTCGCTGGAGTCCCCGTCAGGCGTAGCGGCACCTCCCCTGGCCCGCCTCCGAAAGAGAGGCTTTGCGTGTTGATTCGTCCATATATCGGTCAAGCTAGAGAATCCTTAGTATTATTGGATAAAAGACGAGTCAATCACTTAAATAGGGACAGGGAGAGGAGGTGGATCTACGAAGATCCCCGCCCACAGAAAGTGCTGATTGGGTAAACGTTTGTTTTCTCTAAGCCTGGTTGGTGTGGTAGGATTTCCCCGCCCCGAGAACTGATCACGTGATGCGTCCACTTTCACCCAGGATGTCTACCTCTTAACTTCCCCTTAGCGACCAAGCGGCGGCGCTTGGTTCCCTAGCAACCGGGGGACGCTGTTGCTGCACAGACCCAGCCCGGAAGCCGGCGCCTGAGAGGAGAGGAGAGGAGACCCGGGGCGGACAGCGGGGAGAGAGGTCGGTCCACTAGTGTGCTCCCCAGATAACCTCAAAAGCCCAGGTCTCCCGCGTGGGCGGTGGGGCCGCGAGCACCTGAGCCGGCACCCGCCCCTTCCCAGGTGTGCATTGTTAGCAGGAAGCGGGAGCCAGGAGCTCCCGGGACTCGAACCCCGGCACCCCAGCACGAGACGTGGGTGCCCCAGCGGTGTCCTAAGGGCTGCCGAATCCCACGCCCACCTCTGCGAAGTGAGCTCACGGCTCCTGGGCCAGCCACCTCACGCTGGCTTCAGCCGGCCACATCACTTAGTCTTGGGCTTTCTTTGGGTGAGGAAGGAGAGGGTAAGGGCGCAGGGCCAGAAAAGATTTTTTTTTTATTTTTTTTATTTTTTTTTTAATTTTTTTATTTTATTTTTTTGACAGGCAGAGTGGACAGTGAGAGAGAGAGACAGAGAGAAAGGTCTTCCTTTGCCGTTGGTTCACCCTCCAATGGCCGCCGCGGCGGGTGCGCTGCGGCTGGCGCACCGCGCTGATCCGATGGCAGGAGCCAGGAGCCAGGTGCTTCTCCTGGTCTCCCATGGGGTGCAGGGCCCAAGCACCTGGGCCATCCTCCACTGCACTCCCTGGCCACAGCAGAGAGCTGGCCTGGAAGAGGGGCAACCGGGACAGAATCCGGCGCCCCGGCCGGGACTAGAACCCGGTGTGCCGGCGCCGCTAGGCGGAGGATTAGCCTAGTGAGCCGCGGCGCCGGCTAGATTTTTTTTTTAAAGATTTATTTTATTTCTTTGAAAGACAGAGTTAGAGGTAGAGCCAGAGAGAGGTCTCCCCTTCACTGGCCCACTCCCCAAATGACCACAACAGCCAGAGCTGCACCAATCCGAAGCCAGGAGCCAGGAGCTTCTTCCAGGTCTCCCACGCTGGTGCAGGGACTTGGGCCAGCTTCCACTGCTGTCCCAGGCCGTAGCAGAGAGCTTGGTTAGAAGAGGAGCAGCCGGGACTAGAACCGGCGTCCATATGAGATGCTGGCACATCAGGCCAGGGCATTAACCCGCTGCGCCACAGCGCCAGCCCCTTAAACCTTTCCATACACGGTGTGCTTGCTCTCCTGTCTGCTGATCATTCCTCCAGGTTCCGGCTGTCATCGTCAACCTCTGCACGTCCATGTGATCATTCTCCCTTGGCTTTGGCTGGGAATGCAGGGTCGTCCCTGTTAGTTACTCCGCTGTGTGACCTTGGCCAAGTACCTTCTTCCCCTCCACCGCGTATCTGAACCCTGTGCCGTGTCCCGGCCTGCAGAGCTGGCGTGTAATTCAATAGTGCGTGTGCGCAGAGTCCACGCAAACCCTGTTAGTGGCTGCTCCCCTCCTTAGTAATTCATGGGCACTGGGAACTGTGCGTCGCAGAGCCGATTGGCCCACGGTTCCTGTTTCCCAGGAAACTGCTGCACCTGCTTCCCGGCGAAGAGGCTCTTCAGGTCGCAGCGGCGTCGGACTCGAAGCTGCTGTCTCTGCCGCCTAACTCTGGGCTCACTGACGCCACTGACAGGCAAGTCGGCAGGGACCTGGCCTGGGTGGGGAATTACTGACTGTATCCCCACAGCACAGGGCTGTTCGGGCCTCATCCCTGACCTGGGACAGCTGTGAGAAACCTTGTGCACGGTGGCAGTGAGAGTGTCTGGAACCCTGGGTACAGCTGAGCCATGCTTAGAAAAATGGGTCCATTTCTTACCTGGAAACTGGGGTTCGTCCTATGTGTAAATCGAGTCCCCAGGGAGCTCTCAAGTGTGACCCCCACCTCGGTTGTCACCAACCTCACTCCTCTTGGGGTTCTCAGTACTGTAGCTGGAATGTGCTTCTTAGAATTATTAAAGTCCAGGGGCCGGCGCTGTGGTGCAGCAGGTTAACGCCCTGGCCTACAGTGCTGGCATCCCACATGGGTGCTGGTTCGAGACCCAGCTGCTCCACTTCCGATCCAGCTCCCTGCTAATGGCCTGGGGAAGCAGTAGAAGATGCCCAAGTGCTTGGGCCCCTGAACCCACGTGGGAGACCCATAAGAAGCTCCTGGCTCCTGGCTTCAGATCAGTGCAGCTCCAGCCATTACAACCATTTAGGGAATGAACCAGCAGATGGAAGACCTCTCTCTCTCTCTCTCTCTCTCTCTCTCTCTGTCTGCAACTCTGCCTCTGAAATAAATAATCTTTAAAAAATAATAATTATTAAAGTCTGGGCATGGGTGGCTTAACCAGGGCCCAGGGTAAGTAGCCACCCCTGGCTCCTGACTCCAGCCCCGCATCAATGCAGACCCTGGAGGCAACAGGGGAGGGCTCGAGTGCTTGGGTTCCTGCCACCCACGTGGGAGATCCAGATGGAGTTTTTAGCTCTTCTGGCTTTGGCCTCAGCACAGCTCAGCCCAGCCCTCACCGTCACAGGCATGTGACGGCTGTGCTGCTTCCGTGGGCAGAAGGTGGGATAGCAGTGGCACGTGTGGCCAGGGCCAGGTTGGGAGTGGAAGGTGCATACCTGCGTCAGGTGCATCCAGGCGGGGGGCGAGGAGGAAGAACCGGTGAGGACGCCCCCTGTCCCACCTCACAGGGCCTGTATTTGATTTCCAGCTCTGCTTCCCGACATCCCACACCCCAGAAGCAGGAGTGATGGTGCGAGTGGTTGAGTCCCTGCTGCCGGTGCGGGAGACCTGGATGGAGTTTAGGGCTCTTAGCTTCACCCTCTCACCCTGCCCACCCCCTCCATTGGGAGCACCTGCTTGCACTCGTGTCCCCCCCCCTGCCCTGCCCCCCGTCTCTGTTTCTGCTTGTCGAAAACAATTTTTTTAAGATTTATTTATTTATTTGAAAGGCAGAGTTAGAGAGAGAGAGAGGTCTTCCATCCACTGGTTCACTCCCCAATTGGCCGCAACGGCCAGGGCTGTGCTGATCCGAAGCCAGGAGCCAGGAGCTTCTTCCGGGTCTCCCACGCAGGTACAGGAGCCCAAGCACTTGGGCCATCTTCTGCTTTCCCAGGCCACAGCAGAGAGCTGGATCAGAAGTGGAGCAGCTGGGACTCGAACCAGTGCCCATATAGGATGCCGGCCACTGCAGGGGGTGGCTTTGCCCGCTATGCCACAGCGCCGACCCCCAAAAAGAAATGTAAGAGATCACAGAGACCTTAAGAGAAAGGGATGGGAAATGCCCACAGAAGGAGACACAGAACTCGCAAGGCCTGGACTCGGGCACGTTAAGGACTGAAAAGCCAGCAGGAGGAAGACAGTGTCTGTCTGTGTCAGTCTGTCTGTCCTGTGTGTACCCCCCAGCCCCCATCTTCCTCTCTCTGCCTCTGTGTCTGTTCCTCCTGTTCTTGGCTTCGCCCTGTGCCCGGCCAGGCCAGCTGTGGGGTCCCCACCTCTGCTGAGCACCCTCATCCCCAGTCCCGAGTCTCAGGAGGCAGGGACACGAGTGGGCAGCTTGGGTCAGTGCCTCACTGAGCACTGGACCTGCAGGGGACAAGGCAACTGTCAGCCGGCAACTTGACCGGGGCTGCCAATGGTTGGCACCAAGAGACCTGGACGGGGAGGCCTGGCACCAGGCCACAGCCCAGTGGGACCAGCTGTAGCTGTGGGGCCGAGAGATGGACCCCGGCAGGTGGCCCAGGTGCTTGCCAGGAGCACCCAGAGCTCCCTGGGGACACATGTACGGACCCTGAGGGGCAGCCCTCCGAGTTAAGACGCCGTCACAGGACCTGGCGTTGTGGGTTAAGCCGCCGCTTGTAATGCCCACATCTCATATTGGAGCACTGGTTCGAGTCCTGGCTGCTCCACTTCCCATCCAGCTCCCTGCTAATGCGCCTGAGAAACAACAGATGATGGCCCTAGTGCTTGGGAGACCTGGATGGAGTCCAGACTCCTGGCTTTGCCCTGGCCCAGCGCTGGCTGTTGTGGCCATTTGGGAAGTGAACTAGCAGATGGAGGATCTCTCTCTCCCTCCCTCTCTCCTCCCCCCTCCCCTCCTTCTCTCTCTGTCCTTCTTTTCAAAGAAAGAAATCTTGGGTTAAAAAAAAAAAAAAAACAACAGGAAACAGAGAGAAACCTTAAGAGAAGACCTCAGGGAGGGCCGGCGCTGTGGTGTAGCGGGTAACATGGCCGCCTGCAGTGCCCGCATCCCTTAGGGGCGCTGGTTTGAGGCCTGGCTGCTCCTCTTCCAATCCAGCTCTCTGCTGTGGCCTGGGAAAGCAGTAGAAGATGGCCCAAGTGCTTGGATCCCTGCATGCCGATGGGAGACCCGAAAGAAGCTCCTGGCTCTGGATTGGCCCAGGTGTGACCATTGCAGCCATATAGGGATTGAACCAGTGGATGGAAGACACCTCTCTCTCTCTCTCTCTCTCGGTCTTTAACTGTGCCTCTCAAATAAATATTTAAAAAAATAAAAGCAAGGGAGACCTCAGCAGTGCCTGTCCCCCGACGGAGGAGGGGTGCGGGGCCTCAGGAGGGCGGGGCCTCAGGAGGGCGTGGCGCTGTCTTGCAGGGAACATGAGCCGGCTGCACAACTCCATAGAGCCGCGCGTGATGGACGACGAGATGCTGAAGCTGGCCGTGAGCGAGCAGGGGCCTCGCGAGGAGGCCGGGCAGCTGGCCAAACAGGAGGGCATCCTCTTCAAAGATGTCCTGACCCTGCGGCTGGACTTCCAGAGTGCGTGTCCATGTCCCCTGGTCCCCCCGCCCGGGAGCAGCCCCCTCGCCCCCCCCCCAGGAACCCACTGCGGGTCCCAGCACGGATGCGCTGAGGACGCCATACTTAGTGCCGTCGTCGTGTGACTGTCCACAGCGCCCCTGACCTGATTGAGAACAGAACAGATTAGAAACCCGTCCCGCTGCCAGTCTAAGCCCCGAGGGGACCCCACACTGGTGTCTGCAGCAGGGAGCTCCCAGCAGGTAGAAGCTTGGGGTCCTATGCAGCCGGCAGCTGGAGATAGGAAGCAGGGGCCCAGTAGCCTTGGTGGGGGGTGGGGGCGGGGTGGCTGAAGAAAGGGCAGGGAAGCAGGAGGGCGCAGGGCGCCTGAGGCCGAGAGGCAGCCCGTGGACGATGGGGCTGGGGACAGGTGGATCCCTCCCGCCTCGCGTCCCCAGCGGTGGAATGGGCGCCTGCAGCTCCCGACGGGAGACAGCCCTGCCGGGCAGAGCGAGGGCGTTTCGAGAGGAAGTGGGGAGAGCTTTGCGGGGATCCTGAACCCCCCGTGCTTTGTGCACCTGCTCTGATCCTCATCCCTGCTCCGTCTTGAGCCCTCCAGGCTGCCCAGGCGACCAGCCAGCAACAAGGAGGGAGCGGGATTCCCTGGTGGGCAAGACGGGGTGTGGTCCAGGCCGGCCTTAATTAAGAAGCCTGTGGCTGACCGCCCCTCCCCCGTCCTGGGTGCTCAGCCTTCGCCGCCAGGGCACCTAGCTTCTTCCTCCAGGGCAGGGCAAGAGAAGGTGAGGCGTCTCGGTGCCGCCGTGCGCCGGCCCAGAAGCCCACGCGCCTCTCTCCTCTGGTCTTTGTAGACATCCTGCACATTGACAACCTCTGGCAGTTCGAGAACCTGCGCAAGCTGCAGCTGGACAACAACATCATCGAGAGGATCGAGGGCCTGGAAAACCTCGTCCACCTGGTCTGGCTGGGTGAGGCCCCTTCTGCGCATGCGTCTGCTCCCGCCCACCTGCCAAGGTTGTGCCGCGCCCCGCCCCGCCTCCCCGCCTCTGCCCCCCACCCCGGGAGACGGCACTCTCACACTTGACCCTCAGCTACCTGGGCACGGTCCTTAGCCTGGGCACGGCTGCTGTCTTTCAAAAGACCCGGGATCCACACTGGACAGAGCACAGCACAGACGGGCCATTCTGCTGCCGCCCGCCGGCCTCTCAGGCTGGGCGGGGCGCTCAGGGGGCTGCTACAGACTCCTCCCCTTCAATTTCCACTCGGATTGACAGGTAGCCACTGACTGGCAGGGCCCCGGGAGCAAAGCAGCAATAGTCATCACAGAAGCCGGTGGGCCTGTGCGTGGGCTCCGTGAGCTCCGTGACCCCACACAAGCACCCAGCACCCCCACTGTGCAGATAAGCAAACAGAGGTCACAGTGCCTAAGAGCGACATGGGCTCTGGCCCTCCCTGCCCAGGCCTGGGTGGGGAGGATGAGGCCGTTTGGATGAACAGGGGCCATGCACTGGCCTCCCAGGGGCATCTGGTGAGGGGCAGGTAGGCACCCAACAGGGAGAAAAGGATGGGCCTGCTGCGTTCCCACAACAACCCTAGGATACAGGTGCCTGGTACAGTCTACGCAAGAGGAGCCAAGGCTCAGAGAGGCCAAGGCGCGTGCCCAGAGCCAAGGACCAAGCAGTAGCAGTGCTGGGACTCGGACCCACACCAGTCTGACCCCAAAGCCCATGTTCTTCCCGCCCCCAGCACACACACACACACACACACACACACACCCCTTACCCAGCATTCCTTACTGCTGATTCCTGGGCACGGTGGCCTGTCCACACCATCAGGAGGCCTCTCTCTCTCTAGCCAGCCCTGAGCCACCGCCCCCACCCAAGGCCACCCTGCACGGGCCATCTGAATGCCACTGTTTTTTTTTTTTTTTTTCCTTTTAAAGTTTCATTGAGAGCTTCCATCTACAAGTTCTGCACCCCCCAGCACAGCGTCAGGGGCCGGGCTGGGCCAAAGCTAGGAGGCACGTGGGTGGCAGGAACCCACGGCAGGGACCTCCCAGGTCTGCATTTAGCAGGAAGCTGAGTCAGGACCAGAGCTGGGTGTGAAACCCAGGATCTCCACTGTGGGACGCGGGCATCTTAATTGGCACATTAGCCAGCAGCCCAGCCCCCACACCCACCCGGGACACAGGGCCGAGGGTGCCAGGTGTGCCTAGTGTCCTGCATCCTGGGATGCTCTGTGGGTAGCTTGGAATTGGCCACAGTGGGAGTATGGACACCCACCCATCCCCCGGAACTGAGAAAGAACCACAAAGCAGGGCTTCCCCCAACCCCTGCTGTTAAACACTCACCACGCGTTCTTAGGGGCTGGGCCAGGCCCCTCAAGAACAGAACCTGGGGGCGAATGTAGTGGTGCAGTAGGTGAAGCCACTGCCTGGGACACCAGCCTCCCACGTGAGAACCAGTTCTGCTCCACTTCCCATCCAGCTCCCTGCTAATGTGCCTTGGAAAGGCAGCAGAAGATGGCCCAAGTGCTTGGGCCTCTACCATGCAGCCCGAGCTGTTGCAGCCATTTGGGGAGTGAACCAGTGGATGCAGCCAGAGGCAGGCATCAAACACGTGATGTGGACATCTTAACCTGCATCTCTCTCTCTCTCTCTCTCTTAGATTTATTTAGGCAGAGAGAATCTTCCATGCATTGATTCATTCCCCAAACCAATCCAAAGCCAGGAGCTTCTTCTGGGTTCCCCAACAAGGTCTTGGAACATCTACTGTAGCAGAGAGCTCTATTGGAAGTGGAGCAGCCAGGACTCGAACCGGCGCCCTATGGGATGCCGGCGCTGCAGGCGGTGGCTTTGCCCGCTGCGCCACAGCGCTGGCCCCGAACCTGCCTCTTAACCATCGGGCCAGCTGCCTGCCCCTGCCGACTCGGAACTGACTGCAGACATCGCCTCAGTTTCTGTGCTGTGCTATCTGCAGCAGGTCGCCAGGGGGCGCCGTTGAGTCCCAGTTCCCTCATCTGCGGTGGGATGACGACACCTGTGCTATGAGGATTAAATAAGGCGGTGCCAGTCCAGGGCCTGGCACAGAGCATGGGACAAGGAGATGTTGGCAGTGTCACCCGTGCACAGATGGGCGTCGCGGACATGCAGACGATGCTGGGGTTAAGCTGACTCCCAACTCACCCTTGCAAAGTGACCGCTTGTCTGCCAGGATTGTCCGTACTGCCAAGCTCAGGACAAATCCCCAGTGCCGGCCGCTGGCCCACTGGCCTCCTGCACAGGGTTACAACCCAAGCCACCAGCCAAGCCCGAAAGCTCGTGCCAGATGGGTTCCAGGACCCCCTGAGGTCACATCCCTGGATGCTCAAGTCCCCTGTGTAGAATGGCATAACACAGGGCCAGCGCTGTGGGGCAGCAGGTTAAGCCACCATCTGCAGTGCCAGCATCCCATAGGTTCGCCAGTTCAAGTCCTGGCTGCTCCACTTCTGATCCTGCTCCCTGCTAATGGCCTGGGAAAACAGTAGAAGATGGCCCAGGTGCTTGGGCCCCTGCACCCATGTGGGAGACCTGGAGGAAGCTCCTGGCTCCTGGCTTCGGATTGGCACAGCTCTGGCCATTGCGGCCATTTGGAGAGTGAGCCAGCAGATGGAAGACCTCTCTCTCTGTCTCTCCCTCTCTCTGTAACTCTGCCTCTCAAGTAAATAAATAAGAATAAATAAATCTGAGGGGGGGAATGGCATAACAGGAGGACACTTCAAAAAGTTAGTGGAAAAGTGAAATTAAAAGTTTCGGAGTCAGGATGTAGCCTTGCAGTGAGACACCTGCATTGTTGCCAGGCTCCACCCCCCACCCCAGTGCCCTCCCAGTGCGGCCTCTGGGGGCAGTGGTGACGGCTCAGGTAGTTGGACCTCTGCCAGCCACCTAGAAGACCTGGACTAAGTTGCCGACTCCAGGCTTCAGCCTGGCCCAGCTTTGGCCCAACCCAGTCCTGATCATTGTGGACATCTAGGGAGGAGACAGCAAATGGTAGTCTCTCTTTTGCCTCTCAGATAAATAAATTGGTGTTTAAAAAGAAACCTTTATTTTGGGGCTGGTGTCCTGGCACAGTGGGTTAAGCCGAGGCCTATGTCACCAGCATCCCGTATTGGAGTGCTGGTTCCAGTCCTGGCTGCTCTGATCCAGCTGCCGCAAATGCACCTGGGAAAGCAGCAGAAGAGGCCCAAGTGCTTGGGCCCCTGCCACCCGTGTGGGAGACCCAGATGGAGTTCCAGGCTTCTGTTTTCAGCCTGGTCCAGCCACAGCTGTTGCAGCCATTTGGGGAGTGAACCAGCAGATGGAAGACCTCTCTTTGTCTCTCTCACCCGCCTCCCACCATCATTGTGCCTTTCAAACAAATAAGATAAATCTTTTAAAAAAAAAAAACACTTTATTTGGTGTAAATAATTTTTTAAAGTTTTATTAATTTTATATGAAAGAGTTACACACACACACACACACACACACACACACAGGTCTTCCATCCGCTGGTTCACTCCCCAGATGGCCACATCAGCTGGAGCTGCACGATCCAAAGCCAGGAGCCAGGAGCTTCCTCCGGGTCTCCCACGCGGGTGCAGGGGTCTAAGGACTTGCGCCATCTTCCACTGCTTCTCCAAACCACAGCAGAGGGCTGGATCGGAAGTGGAGCAGCCGGGACTCGAGCCGGTGCCCCTATGGGATGCCAGCACTGCAGGCGGCAGCTTTACCCACTACACCACAGCGCCGGCCCCATCCGTGAACTTCTTAAAGTACCCTTATATTTGTGTGTAACTTACACCCATCCTTCCGAGTACTTTAAAGTATCTCTGGATTACTTCACAATACCTAAGCGGGGTAGATGAGATGCACACACACAGAGCACTGGATAAACCCGGAATTGCTACGCGGATGGGAGGCCTGAGGCTAGGGGCGTCCCTGAGCCCATGGTCTGCTGCCTCAGAGCTGCCGGTCTCCTCCGAGCTCTGACCCAGCGAGCGCCGCCCACAGGGGTGATGTGGTGAGCGTGTGAGGCTTCCAGAAATAATCGCAGGCTTTGCCCCGGGGGTGTGGAGGGCGTGCCGCTTGCTGCCGGTCCGCGGAGCACCAAGTCCCCTTGATGGCCTCGCTCGCGGAGCGCCCACCGCCCAGCCCAGGCACCGGACAGCAAAGCCTCTTCACAGATCCGCCCCTTCCCTTCCCCCAGATCTGTCCTTCAACAACATCGAGGTCATCGAGGGCCTGGACAGCCTGGTGAACCTGGAGGACCTGAGCTTGTTCAACAACCGGATCTCCAGGATCGACTCCCTGGACGCGCTGGGCAAGCTGCAGGTGCTGTCGCTGGGCAACAACCAGATCGACAACATAATGAATGTGAGTGACCGACACGCACACACCCGTGCGCATGCGCGGGGCTCGGACAGGGCGGGGTCTGCCGCGTGGGCAGGTGCACCTGGAGCATCGCAAGTCTTCTCCCCCCTACCCCTAACCCACCTCCGCGTCGCTTGACAAGCCGGCTTAGTCCACCAGGGACCCGATCGTGTTGGGACAGCACGCTTCACAAAATCTGTCTGTGGCTGCCCGTTCACAGCCTTTGCCACGGCAACGTCTCGTTCTGCCCCCTCGGTCTCTGGCTCATTTAGCCAACGTTTGCCTGCTGGGTGCACTTGCTCTGTTCTCAGTGGGGACAGAGCCGGACAAGGCGGGTTCCCCTCGGGGCTGACCAGCCCACAGGTTAAAAGAACCCCTGGTGTCCCGTGTCCGCGGACGCCGGGGGCATCTGTGCGACACTGACAGTGGTCATCTCCAGGGAAGGCTGGTTGGCTGCCCCTGCACTCCCCACAGGGGGCTCCCAGCTCAGCAGGCTGGGGCTGAGACCGCCCCCCCCCAATAGCTGGGGGTCTGGCAGCCTCGGGAAGGGGCCCACATCAGAGGTGACCCAACAGAGACCTTCCCCTGTGGTTCCTGGCCAGGGCCCCTGGGAGCTGCCCCGAATTCCATTACTGCTTGGGTCAGATGGATGGCCTGGGCTGGAATCCCAGCTCTACGTGAGGCTGACTGAGATGGATGGCCCGGGGTGGCGGGGGAGGAGGTCAGTCACCCAGATGGTCCCTATACGTAAATCCATCCATCTGACGGGGCAAATCCTGGAGGCAGTGTAGTCTCAGTAGTCTGCCCTGTATGCCCCATGGAAGCCAGCGTGCTTGTCGGGGGTCCAGAACTGGTCACACAGCCTGCCCCCTCCCTGCTCTGCTGGGGTGGGGGTGGGGGTGGGGGAGATCCACCGTGGACCAAGGACGTGGCCTTGGATCAAGGGCTGAGATTTTAGCCACCTCCCAGCTGTCTGAGCTGGGGCCAGCGTCCACTTGCCCATCTGTGAAATGGGCTCAGCCAGTAGAGCTGTAGCAAGGACCGAGTGGACCCCAGAGTGTTCAGTACCTGACATGTGTGAGAGGCAGGGTTGCTGGTTCCCAGAGTCGGGGAGAGAGAAGGCCCCTAGGGAGAAGTGGCCGGGGCCAGAAGCTCCTGCGGCCAGGCTGCACCCGGGTCCTGGAGACCCCCGGTTGTCTCCACCTAGCTGTATCCGAGTGCCTGGGTTTGGGTCCTGGCTCTGCTGTCAGTTCCAGCGTCTTATGCTGTGCAGCCTGGGAGGGTGGGCAGGTGACGGCTTCCGTGCCACGTACGTGGGAGATCCGGATGGAGCTCCTGGTTCCCGGCTTCGGCCTGGCCCAGCCCCTGGCTGTTGCTGCCATGTGGGGAGTGAAAACAGTGAATGCAAGGTCTGTGTGTGTGTGCACGTGTGTGCGTGCGCCTTTGAAAGGCAGAGAAAGAGAGGGGAGGGGAGAGAGAGCGAGCTCTCCTCTGCCAGTTCACTCCCCAAATGGCCACAACAGCCGAGGGGAGGGCCACATCGAAGCCAGGAGCCGGGAGCTCCACTCAGATCCCCCACTTGAGTGACAGGGATCCAAGCCGGTGCTTCCCAGGTGCAGGGGCATGGAACCGGATCAGAAGCAAAGCAGCCGGGACTCAGACAGTACTCCAGTGTGGGGTCCCCAGACAGCATCTCAACCCATGAGCCACAGCGCCCATTTCAAAACACGCGGACTTTGAAGCAAAATCAGGGCCCCCGGGAAAGAGCCTCTGTTACCCCCTCACCCTCTGTACCTGCGTCCCTGGCCGAGACCACAGCTGCGGCCAGGCATCCTGGCTCTGTCCAGCTGCCCTCCAAGCCCCGCCCTCATGTCCCATCTCCACCCCCGTTAGCAGCCCACTCCACTGCCTGCGCCATATTCCGATGCCACGCGATGTACTTCCCCCGTCCCTCGGAGGTGGACGCTGAAGTTGCTCCAAGCTGGTGGCATCACACAGACCACCTCAGATGTCCTTGAACCCCAGGATGACCTCGAGCAGGGGTCACGTGTGCCTGGGTCAGCCCACATGTAAGATACACTCCCAGCGAGGGTTGCTGGACCAGAAGGCAGGTGCATCTTCAATCTGGACGGCTCTCTGCCAACTCGGCCTCCGGGGAAGTGGAACCGTTTACAAACCCCCCGGTGTGGCCCGCTGCCTGTCAACTTTCTATAGTGCGCTCGCTTCTGAGGCTTTTCTCTTTGCCTGCCAACAAGCTGAGAAATGGAATCTCACCGGGAGATCTCTAAAAATGAAATCCGGCCCCGTCTTTTCTCATACACGCTTCAAACTCCACTGGCTTCCATCATCCTTAGAGCAAAATCCAAACCCTCGACCACAGCCTGCATTTTTTTTTTTAAGATTTATTTATTTATTTGAGAGGCAGAGTTTCAGACAGACAGAGGGAGAGACAGAGAGAAAGGTCTTCCATCCGCTGGTTCACTCCCCAAATGGCCGCAATGGCCAGAGCTGGGTCGATCTGAAGCCAGGAGCCAGGAGCTTCTTCCAGGTCTCCCACGTGGGTAGCAGGGGCCCAAGCACTTGAGCCATCTTCTACTGCTTTCCCAGGCCACAGAGGGAGCTGGATCCGAAGTGGAACAGCTGGGACTTGAACCGGTGCCCATATGGGATGCTAGCGCCACAGGGGGAGGCTTAGCCTACTGTACCACAGCACTGGCCCCAGCCAGCATGGTCTTACATGAACCAGCCCCTGACCTTGTCTCCACACTTGTATCAAGTCTTTCCTCCATCATACTGCAGCTGCCCCAGCCTTTCTCTGTTCCTGGTGTACCCTGAACTTGTCGCTGCCCCAGGGCCTTTGCCCGTGCTGTTTTGGCTCCTGAGAAAGTGCTCTCCTTGCACTACCACCACTGGCTCCCTCCCGTCTCCCATAAATGCCACCTCTCACGGTCGGTGCTGTCTTTACGTTCCTTGTAGCACTTTGCCTAGTCTGTGATGATGCTACTTAATTTTAAAAACACTCCCAGCACCACCCACCGTGTAAGCTCTGGGGTCCACGTGGGCTTTGGTCTCCCTGGGCACACACCTGAGGCTTGCTGCCTGCTTGGTCGTGAATGCTATTTATTATGACTGACGGCCTTGGGCGCAGTTCCGACACTGGGAGCTGGGAGGCGCTGTGCGCTGCGGTTCTAGCGCAGCTGCGCATGGCTGTCTCCCGCTGGCTGGCCGCCGGTCTTGATCCATTTGATGGATGAGATGGGGTGGGGGTGGGGCATCCACGAAGCCCTGCCCCGAGGGCCCACAGACGACAACCACCACAGCCCTAACTTGGCTTCTGTGTCTGGATGTCAGGCGCCTTTCATCTGGGCCTTGCTTTACGACGGCTGTAACACACGTAACATCCCTCCGCTCATTCCTCATTCTACACGCACTGAGGCTTAGGGGAACTTGCCCAAGGGCCCATAGCTGGGATTGGAGCTCCCGTCTGTCCGTGCCTGATCCAATATCTCAGGGCATTACCTAGTCCCCTACCTGCAGGCCTGGACCCCCACCCACCCACTCTGCACCTGTGCCCCGCCCCCCGCCCTGCCTGAGGCCTGAAGGTGCCAGGGCCCTCCCGGCTGCAGGGAGAAGGCGGGGGTGTGTTTCCAGGCAGCCAGGACGGAGCGTCCTCTCCTCCCCAGCTCGTCTACCTGCGGCGGTTCAAGTGCCTGCGCACGCTCAGCCTCGCCGGGAACCCCATCGCCCAAGCGGAGGACTACAAGATGTTCATCTACGCCTACCTGCCCGACCTCGTGTACCTGGACTTCCGGCGCATCGGTGACCACATGGCACGTGTCTTCCCCCTCCCCCACCCCCGTGGGGTCCCGCAGCACCTGCGTGGGTGCCCTCTCGCCCAGGCTCCCAGCAACCAGGGCTCCCCCATCTCTGCGCATTGTCCCAAGGCCACCTCGCAGCCACTGTGTGGTTTCCTAAAGGAAACAGTGGAGAGGGCTCCCCCCTACCCCCTCCACCCTGGTCTCTGTGACCCCGGGAGCAATATTAAGAGCTAGCTGTTATTGGGCGTTCATCAATCAAGCCCATGGCGCCGTCTCACCACCAGCCAGCCAGGACCCCGCTGTCGTCCCAGTGGCCAAACTGGCGCTCAAGGGCGGGGACTCCAGTGGGCGGGGCTGGAGCTGGGAGTCAGTCCCTGTGAGTGAGCTGCCTGCCTGTGGGAGGGTCTTCCTGCTGCCCCCTGCCTGCCTCCCTCCCCGCCCCCCACCCCCTGCTGTGAAGCCCTTGCTTCTCACTCTGGGCAGCGTGATCCATTGTGGGAAGGGGTGGCGGGGGAGGGGGGTACTGACCCATTGGGACTGGGGTGGCACCTTGAGTCCGGCCAGCTGACCTGCCTGCTGGTACCTGTCCTGCAGACAGGAGCTGTGTTGAGGAGCACTAAAATGACCCCCCCGGGGGGGGAACCCTGGAGAGGCAGGCAGGAGGGTGGGCCCCCAGCCTCAACTCTGAGCCCCCAGAACCTGCAGTGAGCGGAGCCCCCTCTCTCCTGGGTGGGCCAAGGTGCCGTCCAAGCACCGCTGTGGAGGCTTAGAGAGGAGGTGACCTCAGGGGGAGTCCCCTCCTCCCGCCACAGGCTTTCTCTTGTCCCTGCATGGGACCGGAAGCTGAGACTGCAGCTGTATCTATTTTATTTATTTTATTAAAAAGATTTATGTGTTTATTTGAAAGTCAGAGCTACACAGAGAGAGAGAGAGAGAGAGAGGCCTTCCATCCGCTGGTTCACTCCCCAATTGGCCTGATCTGAAGCCAGGAGCCAGAGCTTCTGCCAGGTCTCCCACGTGGGTGCAGGGGCCCAAGCACGTGGGCCATCCTCCACTGCCTTCCCGGGCCACAGCAGAGAGCTGGATCGGAAGTGGAGCAGCCAGGACTAGAACTGGCGCCCATATGGGATGTGGACACTGCAGGCGGCAGCTTTATCTGTGATGCCACAGCACTGCCTCACCCCTTTTTTTTATTTTAAAGATTTATTGGTTGATTTGTTTCTTTGGAAGGCAGAGTTACAGAAAGACAGAAGAGATTTCTCATCTGCTGGTTCACTCCCTAAATGGCTTGCAAACAGGCCAAAGCCAGGAGCCGGAAACTCCATCCGGGTCTCCCACGTGGGTGGCAGGGGCCCAAGCACTTGGGTCATGTTCCGGTTCCCCAGGTGCATCAGTAGGGAGTGGAGCAGCTGGGGCTCACGTGGGATGCTGGCATCGCAGGCCACTGCTTGACCCGCTGTGCCCGCTGAGCCACAGCACGGGCCCCGGAGCCAGTTTTAAAGGCAACAGTGCTCTAGGATGCCTGGGTTGGCCACATACCTGTTTGAGTGTGCTCTTCTTGTTATGAAACCATGGGGCACCTTGGACCTGCACCTATAGAGAGCATAAAATCTGCTCTCTTTATAGTAATAAAGACATCATAAAAATAGGACAGAGGCAGGTGTTAGCTATAAGTTGTTTGGGACGCCCACATCCCATATTGGGAGCCCCGGCTACTCCCGAAAGCAGCGGAAGACGGCCCAAATACTTGGGTCCCTGCCACCCACGTGGGAGACCCGGATGGAGTTCTGGGCTCCTGGTTTCAGTCTGGCCCAGCGCTGGCTGTTAACAGGCATATGGGGAGTGAACCAGCAGATGGAAGATGTCTCTCTCGCTCTCTCACTGCCTTTCAATGTTTTTTATTTTAAAATCTAACAATAAAAGAATTTAGAAAAGAAAGGCTCTCACTGAGCAGTGCCCCAGCCCCCCCCAGCACAGCAGGGGTCGGGGGTTGGGGGATGAGGGGCAGGGGAGGGCGCACAGAGTCCCAGAAGCAAACCAAGGCCCCCTCCAGACTCAGACCCTCGCCTAGAATCATCCGGACAAATCGGAAACGAAACCCAGGCTCTTGAAGGGGCCTTCTCAGCTCCCTAATTTCCCTGGGACCCCTCAGCCAACCTTGCCTTGTGAAGGGGTCTGTCCGGCCCGGCCCCCTCCCCCAGCCCACGGCAGGGAGGGAAGTGGTGGTGGTGGGGACATCCAGGCGAGCTCCGCTAACGGCTAACGGTGCCACCTGCTGTTCTCCGACCAGAAAGAGCTCGCAGAGGCAAAGCACCAGTACAGCACGGACGAGCTGAAACACCGGGAGCACCTGGCGCAGGCCCGGCTGGAGGCCGAGCAGGCCCAGCGCGCGGAGCTGGAGGCGCACAAGGTCTCTCGCGGACGGACACGTTCAACGCAGGCCCGCCGGGATCCCTGGGCGCCCTGGGAGAAATCATGCCCCACGCACAGGCCACGAACCCCTCCCCGCCCCGCCCCCCTCCCTGGGGCTGGCTCCAACCACAGCGCAGACTCCCGGTCGGTCCTGTCCCGCGCTTGCTGGCGTACCCCTGCGTCCAACACTCTGGGCCGCGAGAGGGTGCTACAGTCTTGCGCCTTAAGACCCTCGGGCAGATGCCCCCTCCCCACACACCCTCCACCACGGCATGGCATGCCAGAAACAGGCTGAGCACTTAGGGCACCTGCCGGCCTCCCGCCATGAGCCCCACCCCTCCGTGCAGCCAGACCGAAGCAGCCTCGCACCTGCTGTTCCTTCTGCCTGGGAGGCACCCCTCCACCACCCCCTCCCGCCGCCCCTCTACATCGGAGAGGGTTGAAGTCCAAGAGGTATTGTCTGTGTTAGTGCCCAGCCGGGGGGCCCGTGCCCAGCGCGTCCTCCCTGGAGCCCGCCTGGGTCACCGCGGGGCCCTGTTTCTGCCCGCAGGCTGCCTTCGTGGACCGCCTGAACGACTCCTTCCTGTTTGACAGCATGTACGCTGAAGATGTGGAAGGCAACAAGCTGTCCTACCTGCCCGGCGTCGGGGAGCTGCTGGAGACATATCCGCCCCGGCTCTCGCCGCCTCTTGTCTGGCAGAGCCTGCTCACGGAGCCCCCAGCCCCTGCTGGGACTGTTTCCCCATCCTGGGCCAGGCTGAAGTCAGACGCCTGGACCTCCATCTGGGTTTTCCATGTCTGTGGCAGAGGCCCAAGCACTTGGGCTATCTTCTTTTTTATTTTTTTTTATTTTTTTTTTTTTATTTTTTGACAGGCAGAGTGGACTGTGAGAGAGAGAGACAGAGAGAAAGGTCTTCCTTTGCCATTGGTTCACCCTCCAATGGCCGCCGCGGTCGGCGCGCTGCGGCGGGTGCACCGCGCTGATCCGATGGCAGGAGCCAGGAGCCAGGTGCTTTTCCTGGTCTCCCATGGGGTGCAGGGCCCAAGCACCTGGGCCATCCTCCACTGCACTCCCTGGCCACAGCAGAGGGCTGGCCTGGAAGAGGGGCAACCGGGACAGAATCCGGTGCCCCGACCGGGACTAGAACCCGGTGTGCCGGCGCTGCTAGGCGGAGGAGGGCTATCTTCTTTTTTAAAATTTATTTATTTATTAGAAAGGCAGAGTTACAGAGATGCAGAGGCAGAGACAGAGAGAGGTTTCACATCCATTGGTTCACTCCCCAAATGGCTGCAACAGCCGGAGTTGGGCTGATCTGAAGCCAGGAGCTTCTTCCGGGTCTCCCACACAGGTGCAGGCACCCAAGGACTTGGGTCATTTTCTGCTTTCCCAGGCCATAGCAGAGAGCTGGATCGGAAGTGGAGCAGCCGGGACTAGAACCGGCGCCCATATGGGATAACAGCACTGCAGGCAGAGGCTTTGCCCTCTGCACCACGGCACCGGCCCCATGTTAAGTTGTTACAGCAGAAGGTTCATGGGTACCAGCAGTCACTGGGCGAGACTTGACACCTCGAGGCCTTCGCAGCCTGTTGTGCGGGGTGGGGCTGGTGGAGCCACTGTCCGGCAGGTGCTCTCGTGAAAGTGGCCCAGCGGGTGTGTGACAGTCCCTTTGATCAGGCACATCTTGCACTGCCAGCCCCCCCACACACACACCGCCCCACAGCCTGCCTTGGCTCTGCTTTGCCAAGGTATGACACGGATGACTCTGTTTTCAAATCTTGACAATTTTCCCAGTGGCAGTGGCGGGGCCAGGACTTGAACCTGGATCCTCCACTTCCACCCCTGGCCCCTCCACCCCCACCTACCCCACCCCAGCACAGCTGAGCAGCAAAATGGGCCCTCTGCCCAAGAGCCCATCTCGGTCACACACCAGAGACAACACACACCACCTCATCCCCTGGCCAGGGCTGGCTCCTCGGGCTGCCAGCCCCTCCCTGTCCCGCCAAGCAGTCTGTTTGGGGCCTGCTCTGCCCTGTGGGTTCTGCCCGTGGTCCCCAGCTCCTTCCCCCACCAGGCCTCCGATGGTGGCGAGACCTCAGCCACACCATTACCCTCTGAATCTCCAGTGCCAGGTCTCTGGGCCCCTCAGTGGCTTCCTCCATCAGACGAGACCCTGAGTTCGAGTCCTGCACACACACACGTTCAGCGTAGCAAGCCCTTGCACCCTTGTGGCCCTCCCCGGTGGCCTGCTCCGAGGGAGAGAGACGCTGCCCTGAGCTTCCTTAACGCCCACCCACCTACAAGGACAAATTTGTCACCATCTGCGTGAACATTTTCGAGTACGGCCTGAAACAGCAGGAAAAGCGGAAGATCGAGCTGGACACGTTTACTGAGTGCATCCAGGAGGCGATCCAGGAGAACCAGGAGCAGGGCAAACTCAAGATCGCCCAGTTCGAGGAGAAGCACTCGCTGGTAGGGCCCGCCCCTCCCGAAGCCGCAGCTCTGCGCCCGCCGAAGGGCTGCAGCACCTGTGCCCCTGCTGGCCCTTGCGGCCCAGGCCAGGGGGTCACACAGCCGCGAGCAGCAGAGCCAAGGCCCAGCCCACTCACCGCCTCCCCTGCTGCTCCACTGTGGCCACGAAGGTGGGGCTGTGGCTCCATCGTATAACATGCCCCGGGGTTCAAGGTCATCCTCGCCCTGCATTACCTCATCTGTTAACTGTCACTATTTTATTTTATTTATTTGTTTGGAAGGCAGAGTTCAAGAGGGGCAGAGAGAGAGAGAGAGACAGGTCTTCCATCCGCTGGTTCACTCCCCCAAATGGCCACAATGGCCAGAGCTGAGCCGATTCAAAACCAGGAGCCTGGATCTTTTTCCGGGACTCCCATGCAGGTGCAGGGGCCCAAGGACTTGGGCCATCTTCCACTGCTTTCCCAGGCCATAGCAGAGAGCTGGATCGGAAGTGGGGCAGCCAGGGGATGCCGGCACTGCAGGTGGCAGCTTTACCCGCTACACCATAGCGCCGGCCCCAGGACGTCCTTTTTTATTTATTTGAAAGGCAGAGCGGCAGAGAGAGAGGGAGAGAGACAGAGAAATCCCAGCCACTGCATCAAGCTCTCCAAACAGGGACAGGAGCTTCCCAGGCATTTAAACAGGGAGCTGGATCGGAGCAGAGCAGCCAGGGACTGGAACTGGCGCTCGTATGGGGTGCCAGTGTCGCGACCCTGGCCCCACACTTGTGACGCCTCTTTTCTGGTCCCAGTGGCCATTGGGTTTAGGATGGCAGGGGGTCAGCCGGTCAGTGCTTCCTGGAGCAACAGGTACCTCTGGGGAAGCAGGAGCAGCTAGAACGGGGCTGATGAGGACTCTGCTCCCAGGGTCTGGAGTGGCTGCCTCCTCCTACAAGGCCACCAGGCATGAGCTGACTCGCCTGAGCCTGGGTCCAGGGCAGTGGAGCTTGCCCAGCTGCACAGAGCGGGCCTGGGGCCGGGCGCCCTCCTTGAAGGCCTTGTGGGCGTGGCCTGCGGGCACTGGGGCTGGCCAGAGCTCCCCAGGTGTTTCAGAGTCCACTGTCTGGGGAGATCCCAGGACCCACAGGCCCTGAAGGCCCCCTACCCCTCCCCGTTGCACGTAACACCTGCTGCTGGTACACAGTGACTCCCACAATGCTTGTGGCCCAGCTGCGCCCCGCAGAGCCGTTTTATTTTCTCCTGAGCAAGGCGAGCTGCACCTGTCCTCCAACCATCGTTATCTCCTATTCTGTCAACTACGTCTGCCTGTGTTTGCCCTTACCCATTTTTTTTTCTATTTGGTTTTTGGTTTCTTGGTCTTTCTCACTCTCTGTGCCTCTTTCTTTAAAAAGAAAAAAAATTACCATATAGGAGTGCTTTAGAGATTTCCAGGTGAGCCCTGTCTCCGTGAGATGAGTCGCAAACATTTCCCCCACTTTGCTGTTCGTCTTGCCATCTTGTCTGTGTTGCATCTCACCATTGCGATTTTTATTGCAATTTTCACTTTATTTGAAGCAGGGTGGGGACAGAGAGAGAGAGCTTTCACGTACTGCAGGGGTGAGGAACATCCAGCCCAGGGGCCACACAAGGCCCTCGAAATCATGAAGTCTGGCCTTGCCGAGGCAACCATAGGCAGGACTCAAAATCCAGTCGATCTATAGCAGGCTAATTAATTTCATATGGGCCATGAGTGATATTACAAATACCCAAAAGGCCCTTGGCAGAAAAAAATGTCCCCCATCCCTGCTGCTAGTTCCCTCTCCAAATGTCCCCTCAGCCAGGTATGGGTCTGGCTGAGTTGGGATCTCCCACGCGGGGCAGGGACCCACGTGCTGTATCGGTCACCAACAGCTCCCCAGGGTGTGTATCAGCAGGAAGCCGGATCAGAAGGGGAGTAGCTGGAACTCGAACCTAGCACTTGGGTATGCGAGGTGGGCACCCCGAGCAGAGACTCAACTCTTGCACCCGACACCCACCTGGCCACTCAGTGTTAATTTTTTTTAACGTGGTATTTGTCAGTCTGTTTTGTTGCTAGTATTCGGGAAGGAATTCTTCACTCAGAGATCATTGGAAAAACCCCGTGTTCTTCTATTAGCCCTTCCATGGTTTGCTTTCTTTCTTTTTTTTTTTTTTTTTTTTTTAAAGATTTGAAAGAGCTACACAGAGAGAGGAGAGAGAGAGAGGTCTTCCATCCACTGGTTCACTCCACAATTGGCCGCACTAGCCAGGGCTGCGCTGATCCAAAGCCAGGAGCCAGGAGCTGCTTCCAGGTCTCCCACGTGGGTGCAGGGGCCCAAGGACTTGGGCCATCTTCTACTGCTTCCCCAGGCCACAGCAGAGAGCTGGATTGGAAGTGGAGCAGCTGGGATTCGAACTGGTGCCCATTTGTGATGCCGGCGCTGCAGGCAGTGGCTTTACCCGCTACGCTACAGCGCCGGTCCCCCATGGGTTTATGTCTTTCATGGGAATCTTCCCTCCCATCAGGTCAGGGAGCCAGCTCTGTCTTTCTCCCAATGGGGAAACCATGATGAGAACAGCGCTCATCCCTCCGAATCATGCCCAGTTACTCTGTCCTCCGGCGGGACTGATGCCAAGCATCCACGAGACAAGTGGACGTGGCACCTGGCACCAGGGGCGTCCCGGGCCTTCCCTGGTGACAGCTGGCATGCAGTGCCACCCTCAGCCTGGCTCGTTCTCTCCCCCCGCCAGAGCACCCTCTCCCTCCAGATGGGTCCAGGATCCACGTCTCCCACTTGCCCCCTGGGGTTGCCTGTGGGTGCGGCTGCCTCTTCCCTGTCCAGCACCTCTCCTGACCTGTGCCTGCTATAGGAGCCACTGGAGCCCACGGTGTGTGCCAGGCCTCCCGCACAAGGCCCATGGTCCCCAGGACCCTGTGAGCGCAGGAAGCCTGCGAGACGCTAAGCGGCCGTGCCAAGCTTACACTGCACATCGTGGGTCAGCTCCACCTGACTCCGATATTACAGGACAGACAAAATTGCTTGTCTGCCCCCTTTGGGGGGAGGGGTCTCTGACCAGGACCAAGAATGAAATACCTTGAGGACCAGGTGTCGTGGTGTTAGCAGCAGGTTAAGCCACCGCTGGAGTCAGGCTATCACATATCAGGGTGCCTGGTTCGAGTCCCAGCTACTTCACTTCCGGTCCAGTTCCTGCTTGTGCTCACCTTGGGAGTCAGCAGCAGCTGATGGCTCAAGTGCCGGCGTCCCCATCACCCGTGTGGGAGACCTGGATGGCATTGCAGGCTCGTGCCATCAGCCTGGTCCAGCCAGGGCTGTTGGGGGCATTTAGGAGTGCACCAGTGGATGGAAGATTCCCTCTCTCTCTCTCATTCTCTGTCTCTCTCTGTGTCTCCCTCAAGTAAATAAAAGCAAATACATTTTTTTAAAAAATGCAATCTGGCCGACACCGCGGCTCACTAGGCTAATCCTCCACCTAGCGGCACCGGCACACCGGGTTCTAGTCCCGGTCGGGGCGCCAGATTCTGTCCCGGTTGCCCCTCTTCCAGGCCAGCTCTCTGCTGTGGCCTGGGAGTGCAGTGGAGGATGGCCCAAGTGCTTGGCCCTGCACCCCATGGGAGACCAGGAGAAGCACCTGGCTCCTGCCTTCAGGTCGGCGCAGCACTGGCCGTGGTGGCCATTTGGGGGTGAACCAACGGAAGGAAGACCTCTCTCTCTGTCTCTCTCTCACTGTCTAACTCTGCCTGTCCAAAAAAAAAAAAAAAAAGCAACCTGCACGAGACAGATGAAGAGGGGAAAAGCATACACATTTTATTCCATGATGTGCACATGTACATTTTATTTAGTGATCTCTATATTACACACCAGAGTAACGGGAAGACCCAAAGACACAGCTGGGGCTGGAATCTTAGCACAAAATTGGACAAAGAGCCGCACCCTGTGAAAACGACCAAAACAGTGTGGTTAGACCAGGGCCGGGCACGGCGGCGCAGGACCAACGGACAGAGAAGGCTCACGTGTGCAGTGGTCCCTTGGCCCCCCGCCTCCAAGCTCTGGTTGCTGGAGACAGCAATGGCTTCTTCTTGGGGCACAGGAAAGGGCACGTCTCACCTGCTCTTTCAAGGTAAAAAAGTGGAGGAGACAGATGACTTCTTGCAGCTGCGGTCTTCAAGTGTCTTCGGCTCAAAAGCGATCCACATGGCAAAGTGGTGTGGCGTAGGGGGTTGGCACTCAGAAGCCCCCCGAGCCCCGGCACCTTCCACCTGGCCCTGCTCGCAGGGACAGAAACGCACGCGAGCAGCGGCGAGCCCCGGTTGGTGCCCGTGAGCCTGTGCTTCAGCATTCCCCCCCCCCCTTTTTTTTTTTTTTTTTGACAGGCAGAGTGGACAGTGAGAGAGAGAGACAGAGAGAAAGGTCTTCCTTTGCCGTTGGTTCACCCTCCAATGGCCGCCGCGGCCAGTGCACTGCGGCCGGCGCACCGCGCCGATCCGATGGCAGGAGCCAGGAGCCAGGTGCTTTTCCTGGTCTCCCATGGGGTGCAGGGCCCAAGCACCTGGGCCATCCTCCACTGCACTCCCTGGCCACAGCAGAGGGCTGGCCTGGAAAAGGGGCAACCGGGACAGAATCCGGCGCCCCGACCGGGACTAGAACCCGGTGTGCCGGCGCCGCAAGGTGGAGGATTAGCCTAGTGAGCCGCGGCGCCGGCTAGCATTCCCCTTTTACAGACGGAAACTGAGGCAGGAGAGAGGGCCGGTGGCTTCTGCAAGCTCGCAAGGCTGGCACCTGCCGGGGGTGGGGGGGGACCTCAGCTCTCCCGCGCGGCTGGCTCAAGCCCTGGCTTTGTCCCGCAGAGCCTAAGCAACATCCGCGAGGCATCAGAGCTGCCCACCGCGGAGAGGATCGCGGAGTGCGACCAGGACATCACCGAGCTGTTCAACGCGCTCATGACCCTGGAGATGCAGCTGGCGGAGCAGCTGGAGGTGAGGCGGGCCCGGGGGGGATGGGCGGGCGCAGGTGCCACCTGGTCCCGCAGCTGCGCGCGCACCTGTGAACCGCAGACCACCCACCCACCCTGGGCGCGCGCCCCTGTTGCGCACTCGGCGCCTGCCAGCCCGGCGTCTGCTTTTCGTCCATTTAAAAAACTCAGACGGGAAGGGGTCCTTGCAGGGGAACTGAAGAGTGAGCCCCTTCCCACATCACCTTCTCCCCCACATCCTGGGAGAGCCCCGAGCCTCCTCCGTGGGGAAGGGTTTCTGATGCGACCTCAGGAGCGGGGCCGGGTGCCCACGAGACCAGGCGGGCCACCCCACCCCCACTCTCACGCGCGCGCACGCAGCTTGGGGACCAGACCGAAGCACCTGCCGCTCAGCACGCGGTAGAAATGATACCGGATGGCTGCTGGAGCAGCCGGGCGAGCCTCGCGTGTTCCCCGGGAGGAGGAGCGCGGGCCCGGAGTGGGAAGGGATGTGACAATGACTGGAACCTCATTAGGGGCTGCCACGGCTGGGCCAAGAGGTAGCGCCGAATCGATACTCAAGTGATTCCTCCGCCGCTGGGGGATGGATTCCCCCCTTCCCGTCCCAGGCAGAGGCTGGCTCGCCCCCCCCCCCCCCGCTGGGGACTTGCAAAGGCAGCTGAGCGCTGGCCGGCTGGCGGCCCTGGGGAGGGCTGGGCCGCGGCTCTCCCACGCAGTCCAGGCAGGGAGACCACGTTCCAACATCCACGTGTCTCCCGGAGCCCAGGCACTGCCCTATTTGTGTTACCAGGAAGCGGCTGGGCCTGCAGACCCGCGCTCGGCCCCCTCCCCCCTCCCCTGTGCAACTGCACCAGCTGCGGCCCACCGCGGATCAGGCGGGGCGGGGGGGGGGTGTCCGCGCTCCAGAGGGAGCCAGCAGAAGTCCCCACGTAGGCCTCTGTGCCCTTCTAAGCGCAGGAAGCAACACTGATGGGGAGAGTTCTGGGGTAACAGCCAGCGCTCATGGCGGGGGGGGGCACTCTGCTCAGCAGCCTGCAAAGCATTCTGTGGGGAACCCATTTCACAGATGAGGAAGTCGAGGCTCGGGGAGGTCAGGTGACTTTCCCAGAGTCACACACAGTGGTGGAGCTGGGACGCGGCCCCTGAGGGCTGCCTCCAGCGTTTGTCTGTTGAGTGTGTGTGTGTATGGGGGGGGGGGGGTTGAGAGGAGTCAGGCTGTGACAGGTGG
The DNA here is from genome assembly GCF_964237555.1 of Oryctolagus cuniculus. NCBI lineage: Eukaryota > Metazoa > Chordata > Mammalia > Lagomorpha > Leporidae > Oryctolagus > Oryctolagus cuniculus. Next base: position 66,550,238 of record NC_091448.1, on the reverse strand, counting down.
GCCCGGCACAGGGCACCGACATGACACTTCGGAGGGTGCTGGCGATGAGTGAGTCGGGCCTGAGAGGGTGCGGTGGCTGGTGTGTGAGCGGGCAGGCGGCTGCTCGGTCCCCAGGGTGTTTATGCCGTGGTGCTGGGCGTCTGAAGACGCACAGTGACTCTGCGTTCTCATTTCCAGGAGACCATAAGCATGTTTGAGAGGAACATTGTCGACCTGGTGGGGCTCTTCATTGAGAACGTGCAAAGCCTATATCCTAGCTGCTGCGGCCCAGGGTAGGGAGGGCTGCCCTGGCCTCCAGGGGGAGTGAGGGCCAGGAAGGGTGAAGCAAACCCAGCAAGGACCCCTTGCCGGCAGCGTCTGCAGGGTCATGCCCTCACCCCTCCCACCCAGTGCCCTAAGCTCCTCCCAATCAGTATCTTAGGCACCTCCCACTCAGTGCCCTAGGCACCTCCCACCCAATGCCTTAAGCTCCTCCCACTCAGTGCCCTAGGCACCTCCCACCCAGTGTCTCAGAGACCTTCCACTCAGTGTCCTAAGCTCCTCCTACCCAGTGTCCTAGGCACCTCCCACTCAGCCCCCTAAGCTCCTCCTACCCAGTGTTTAGGCACCTCCCACCCTATGCCCTAAGCTCCTCCCACCCAGTACCCTAGGTACCTCCCACCCAGTGTCTTAGAGACCTTCCACTCAGTGCCCTAAGCTCCTCCCACTCAGTCCCCTAGGCACCTCCCACTCAGCCCCCTAAGCTCCTCCCACTCAGTCCCCTAGGCACCTCCGACCCAGTGTCTTAGAGACCTTCCACTCAGTGCCTTAAGCTCCTCCTACCCAGTCCCCTAGGCACCTCCCACTCAGCCCCTTAAGCTCCTCCTACCCAGTGTCTTAGGCACCTCCCACCCAGCCCCCTAAGCTCCTCCTACCCTGTGGGCAGTGAAGGCGATGAAGCCACCTTTGGCCCTGGCAGCCTGGCCCTGGCTGAGCCACTCGGCCTGCCATGCACCTGCTAGAGCCCCTACCCCCGCCCCGGCCGCCACCCCAGGGGCACAGGGCAGCCCCGGCCAGCTGTCCTGGGACCTTTGCTTGACTCCCGGCGGGACGATGGCGCAGTGTCGGGACCTGGAGAACCACCACCACGAGAAGCTGCTGGAGATCTCCATCAACACCCTGGAGAAGATGGTCAAGGGCGAGCCGGACGAGGACCTGCCCGACGACGTGCGAGCGGTGAGTGCGGCCGCGGGGGAGGGCCCCCCCCCAGACAGGAAGCCCGCAGCAGGTGCCCGGTGGGGGCGCCGTCAGCCAAGGAGGGCGCGAGGAGGGGGTGGCGTCAGTTTTCCAGCAGGCCGGGGCTTCTGGAACTTTCTACAAGACACCACTACAAACGTGTTGCGTCTGAGGTGGCCCCCGCGTGCAGGTCGTCTTACTTTTAGCAGCACGGTTCCTGATACAACGGGACGTTCTCCCGCTTCCCACCGGCCCGGTCCAGGGATGGACGTGGGCAGGAAGCGAGAGGCAGCCCAGGCTCCCCGCTCCTTGCCCGGGGCCTGTGCACGGGTGGGCCCAGCTGCAGACACAGCCCTGGCCTGTGTATGTGTTTGGGACAAAGCCCAGGCTTTGACAGGAAGGGCCCGGGGCCTGGAAGGTGTCCCGGCATGCCTGCTGCTGGCATTCCACATTCTCAGCTTCTCTCCCCTGCCCTGCTGGTCACGCCAAGCCCAGTCACCGCCACCCTGTGCGTTCAGCCCCAGAAGAACCCTCTCAGGCTGCCCTCCAGCCTGTGACACTGTTGCCTGCTAATGGCTTCCTGTGGCTCCTAGATCAAGCTCTTCCTGCAGCCCACCACACGCCGATGACCGGGCCTGCCCTGCGTCAGCAACTGCCTCTCGCCCTTCTCATGCCCGGTTCCCAGTGCCCCGGCCTGAGCCAGTCCCATCTCCCGGGCAGCTGAGAGTCCAGCTCTCCGGTGTGCTCTTCCTGTGGTCTCTGTGCCCCTGAGACCCCAGCTCCAGCGTCCGCCCCTTGGAGGAGACACCCTCAGGGTCTCTGTCTTGCATTGCCATCCCTCGCTGTCTGGTGTAGGTGGGTCTCCCTCTGTCTGTCTCTCTGTGCAGGCAGCAGGGCACGGGGCACAGCATGGAAGCCGGGAGGCATCCCCAGATGGTGCAGGTGTGTGCACCACGCCCTCCTCTGTCACGTGCTCGGCTGATTCCTGCAGACACAGCCTCTGTCCCATGGTCCCAGACAGACAGACAGACAGACGCCCGACAGCATGGGGGACAGGGCTTCTCTGTCCCCGGCTTTGCCTCTCTCAGCCACGAACCACAGCTGAATGGTGCTGTGTGTTGTTGATGGCGGTGTTTTTAAGATTTATTTCTTGATTTGAAAGTCAGAGTTACACAGAGAGGGAGAGACAGAGAGTAAGATCGTCTATCCACTGGTTCACTCTCCAAGTGGTCGCAATGGCCAGGGCTGGGCCAGGAGCCTGGAACTCCATCCGGGTCTCCCACGTGGGTGCAGGGGCCCCAGCACTTGGGCCATCTGCTGATGCTTTTCCCAGGCCCTAGCAGGGAGCTGGATCAGAAGAGGAGCAGCCGGGACTCGAACTGGCGCCCACAGGTTATACTGGCACTGCAGGTAGCGGCTTTGCCTGCTACGCCACAGTGTTAACCCCAGCCGACTGCTGTGGGCCAGCAGAGGAGAGTGCCACCCTCCTGGAGCCGGGAGGCAAGGCTGCCCCAGAGAGAGCCCGCTCTGGAATCGTCCACACAGCAATGCCGACCGCCACGCCCCGCCGCAGCTCTGTGACACCCAGTGGGTACAGGACAGACAGGTGCTCGCTCCCACGGCCGCAACACTGCCAGAAACATGGGTCCTGGAGGCCGAGGGCTGAGAACCAGGCCGGGCTGGTGCTTCCGGTGGCCAGCCCCCCTTCCCACCCATCTACCGCCGGCTCATGAGGCCTGGGAACCCTGGGGTGGCACCTGCTGACCGAGGCAGCCGGCAGTGCAGAGCCCCCCCCCGAGGGCCCCATGATCCGTGTCACTCACTGCACCCACAGAGGTGCTTCGGTAGGCACCTTGAAAACTGTCACTTTTGGGAGCATTTTGGATTTACGAATCCCCCCCACACACACACACACATACACATACTGGGGATGTTCAAACTGGTAAAGTCTATGCAAATGATATTTCAAGAATCTCAAAAAAAAAAAAAAAGCTTCAAAACTGGAAGCACTTCCGGCCTGGGCACTTTTGCATGGGGCATACCCGACCTGTCTATCACCCTTGTTTACAGATGAGGGACAGCAGGTGCACCTGGGGCTGGCAGAGGTCGGGCGTACTGGCCGAGGTGCCAGAGCTTTCAAGGACCAGGCTCTAGGGTGACTGAAGCAGAGCCTGGGCTGTTGTCACTGTAGAGCCACCATGGGGACCCTCACTGTGGACTCCAGTTGGGGGGGAGGCGTCCAGGCGCTGGACTTGAGCCCACAGGCCACTTGACCTCAAGTGAAACTGCACTTTTTTTTTGTTTTGTTTTTGAAAGAGTTAGAGAAGGAGAGGCAGAGAGAGAGAGAGAGAGAGAGAGAGAGAGAGAGAGGTCTTCTATCCGCTGGTTCACTCCCCAATTGGCCACAACTGCTGGAGCTGCGCTGATCTGAAGCCAGGAGTCAGGAGCTTCTTCCAGGTCTCCCATGCAGGTGCAGGGGCCCAAGCACTTGGCCATCTTCCACTGCTTTCCCAGGCCACAGCAGAGAGCTGGATCAGAAGTGGAGCAGCCAGGACTCAAACTGGCGCCCATATGGGATGTGGACACTGCAGGGGGCGGCTTTACCCACTACGCCACAGCTCCAGCCCGACCCCAAGATTTTGCAACAATGTCCACTGTGCAAAAATTGAGCTCCTCCTACCTGGTGATGAGCGCCACCCGGTGGAGTCCCATGGATGAGGCCGTCTCTCAAGAAGGGATTTGTGTTCCTAGGGCTAGACTCGCCTGGAGCTGGCGGCCAGGGAGGGCCCAAGTGACTGCAGGCCTGAGGAGCCCCAGCCGGGCCCAGGAGGCTGCCTCCCTCCCCTGGCACAAGTCCCTGCCCCATCAGGCTGAGCGGCTCCTTTGTGGGTGGGGGTGAGGACTTGTGGGGTCCTGGGCGCCCTGGGGTGGGAGATGGATAGGATGACCTGATTGATTGCCGGCACCACAGGGGCTCTCCGGGGTGGGGGTGGGGTACCAGCTCTCAGAAGCGCCCCTGAGCAGTGGCTTGGGAAGACATGTATCTGCACAGCCGTGAGACCCAGACAGAGGGGGGGTGGCACAGCAGTGGCCCCTGCCTCGCCCTGGAACTCTGCAGCAGCTGCAGGGGAGTCTGGAACAGTCTCTCCGTAAGAACTACTCCTGGGCTGCTGTGGGTACGGGGGCATACTGGAGACCGGGGGGTGGGGCAGAGGAGGGGCGTGTCCAGCTCCCAGGGCACAGGATACCAGGACAGGCTCAGAGCCCCAGCGGGGCCTGCTGCTGCTCTACCTCGCAAGCAGGTTTTGGCGGGAGGAGCCAGGCCCTCCCTAACAACGCAGACTGTCTCGCAGGGGTGGGGAAGGGTTGGCCCACAAAGGGGGCTGGCACTATGGTGTAATGGGCTAAGCCTCCACCTGCAACACTGGCATCCCATAGGGGCGCCGGTTCGAGTCCCAGCTGCTCCATTTCCAGTCCAGTTCTCTGCTAATGCACCTGGGAAAGCAGCAGAGGATGGCCCGAGTGCTTGGGCCCCTACTACCCACATGGGTGACCTTGGCTCCTGGCTTCGGACCGGCCCAGCTCTGGCCATTGCAGCCATTTGGGGAGTGAACAAGCAGATGGAAAACCATCCTCCACCCCCACCACCCACCTCTGCCTTTCAAATAGATGTTTAAAAAAATAACAATAATTCCAGTATGAGCAGCAGAGGCCAGCCCGATCCCAAGCACAGCACAGTCCAGGAGAGAACAGAAGTGGCCGCCCCCTCCAGGTCACCTGGAGACCAGAACTGACAGCTCCCATTCCTACCTAACCGCCTTGGTCCAGGCTGCCTTCGTTGGCCCCTTACAAACGGCACGCAGGCCATGGTATCCAAGCAGGCTGCCGGCCGGGCGCATGGCCTCTCCAGAGCCCCTCTCTGCGCTCGGGCTCCGGGGGAGACCCATCGCTCCGCCTGGCTTCAGAGGGCAGCCACGACGACCCACTTCCCAGGGTGAAGGAGGAGCCGGGAGGACGGATCGACGCGCTGGCGGCTATTTCTAGAATAACCAGGACGCCCACTTCTGAGCCCTTGCCTGAGGCTCTTGGTGGGCAGATGGCACACTTGTTCTTTTTTCATTTTCATGTGAAAGGCAGAGACAGAGAGAGAGCAAGAGAGGGAAACGGTGGGGTGATCAGTATACTGGAGCACTCCCCGCGAAGACCCACGACGGGCTGGGCCAGGCCAAAGCCGCGAGCCCAGGATTCGATTGGGGTCTCCCACGTGGGTGGCAGGGACCCGGGTCCCTGAGCCACCTCTGTCCTCCCAGGACGCACGGGCAGCAGCCGGGAGCTGGATGGAAGGCAGGGTAGGCAGGACTTGAACCAGGCGCTCCAGTATGGAAACATGGGCATCCCAAGCGATGACGTAACTGCTGCGCCAGACGCCTGCCCTGAGATTGTATGTCTTTTTTTTTTTTGGCCAGGCAGAGTTAGACAGTGAGAGAGAGAGACAAACACAGAGAGAGTTATAGACAGTGAGAGACAGAGAGAAAGGTCTTCCTTCTGTTGGTTCACCTCCTAAATGGCCACTACAGCCGCACTGCGCCAATCCGAAGCCAGGAGCCAGGTGCTTCCTCCTGATCTCCCATGCGGGTGCAGGGCCCAAGCACTTGGGCCATCCTCCACTGCCTTCCTGGGCCACAGCAGAGAGCTGGACTGGAAGAGGGGCAACCGGGACTAGAACCCGGGGTGCCGGCGCCACAGGCGGAGGATTAGCCAAGTGAGCCACGGCACCGGCGATTGTCATTGAACCCTTGTTGCCACCTGGCATGGCTTTCTGACATACAGAGAAGGAACCTGGTCACTTCCTCTTATTTCTCTCCCCGACTGTGCTATCTGGGTCCAGATGCCCCATGCCCCATGGCAGCTGACCTGGCCCCCCAACCCCTGGTCCCCCCGATGTGGCACGGTGCAGAAAACCAGCACCCCAGAAGTTAGCATGCACTCTGAGAAGGAGCCGTGGCCAGACCAGTCAGGGAGGCGAGACAGACAAGGTGAAAACGGTTTCTGTCCCACCAGACTCTGCCGAGACCCAGAACCCCTTGGGCCTGGGGAATCTTCAGGAGCAGCCCGGGATGTGCCGGTTTTCGCAAATGCATCTGACCTGTCTGGCCAGAGTATTTTTTGCAGAAACAGTGACATCTCAGGGGCTGGCGCTGTGGTGTAGCAGGTAAAGCCACCACCTGCAGTGCCAGCATCCCATATGGGTGCCGGTTCGAGACCCGGCTGCTCCACTTCTGATCCAGCTCTCTGCTATGGACTGGGAAAGCAGTAGAAGATGGCCCAAGTCCTTGGGCCCCTGCACCCGTGTGGGAGACCTGGAAGAAGCTCCTGGCTCCAGCTTTCCAATCAGTGCAGCTCTGGCTGTTGCAGCCAGTTGGAGGGTGAACCAGTGAATGGAAGACCTCTCTCTCCCTCTCCTCTCTCTGTGTAACTCTTTCAAATAAATTAAAAAAAAAAAATTAGGTGCAGCTGGGCCAAGATGAAGCCCAGAGCGCCCTCTGGGTCTCCCCCGTGGGTGGCAGGGGCCCAAGCACTTGGGCCACCCTCCACTACCTTCCTCGGCACATCAGCACGGAGCTGCATTGGAATCTGGGATCCTGGGACTGACACCAGCACCCCGACATGAGATGCAGAGCCGTAACATGCTGTGTCTTAAATTTTTATTGACTTGCTGGGCAGGGAAACGGAGATTTCCTATTCGCTGGTTTATACCCCAACAACAGCCCAGGTCGGGCCAGGCCGAGGCTGGCGGCCAGGAGGAACTCAGTCCAGATCTCCCCCGTGGGTGGCGGGCACCCGACGACTGGAGCCGTCACTGCTGCCTCCCAGGGTCTGCCTCAGCAGGAAGCTGGGGTCAGGAGCGCTGCCCGGCACGGAGGATATGGGATGCAGGTGTCCCTAGCAGTGTCTTCTCTGCGACACCAAATGCCAGCCCCTTGGCAGCTTTTCGTAAGGCAAAACCAAGGTCAGGAGCAAGGGCAGGCAAGAGGAGACCCCTCCTGGACTCCCAAGTGTGTTGCTGTGGACGTGAGAGGCAGTGTAGCCTAACTGCGGGCAAGCACCCGCGGCTTTGGGCTCCCGCTGTCCTCCGCCTGCCACCAGCGGTCTCCACCTGGCTGACAGAGGTTTGGGGCAGGTGAGCCTTGTCGGTGCCCGAGGGAGGGGAGCATCATGGGAACAGGTGTGCTGAGCGAGGTTGCCCTGGTAGCCAGGGAGGGTGCGGGGTACCACCTGCTGGTGCCCGGGGCAGCCGAGGCAGGGCTGGGGGACCCTTCGGTGGGCTCGGAGCAGCGTGCTGATCCCCCCTCCCCACCCCCCCCAGCTGTTCGTGGACAAGGACACGATCGTTAACGCCGTCGGGGCCTCGCACGACATTCACCTGCTGAAGATTGACAACCGAGAGGACGAGCTGGTGACCAGGATCAACTCCTGGTGCACGCAACTGGTGGACAAGGTGAGCTCGCGCGGGGCCGGCGCTGGACCCCTCCCACCCCCACCCCACCCCCACCGCCGCGAGGGCTGCGGCTAACAGGGGTCTGACGGAGGGCGCTGGGGTTCGGTTTCACTCCTCAGATTCACAGGGATGAGATCACGCGGAACCGCAAGCGGGTGCGGGAGATCAATCAATATATCGACCACGCGCAGAGAGAGCTGGAGAGCCTGGAGAGCCCCGACATGGACTAGCGGCCTCGGCGGCCCCAGCCGGCGGCAGCGCGCATGCGCCCCCGGCTGTCCCAGGACGGCCACGGGGCTGGGGGGGGAGGGGGTCTCAGCCCCCTCGCACCTGTCTTTCCCCTGCTCGTGGGAAAACATCCAGATACGGAGAGAAATAAACGGCCGAGCCGCCCTTCCCCTGTGCTTTCAAACCCGAGTCCACGTTCGTGTATGAATGGGAGGAAGAGGCTGGGGCCTGGGCGGGGCCGGCGTCGGCTGCCCCTGGGACCCGGGCACCGCCCGTGCGGGCTGCAGGTCGGGGGGCCGAGCCCGAGGCCCGTGGGTGCTGCGGAGCCAGGCCTGCAGGAGACGCTGCAGCTGCCCCCAGTGTTGGGTGCCGGGGCCAAGCCGCCCAGCTGGGCGCTGTGGCTCCTGTTCACCCCTGCAGGAGCGGGTGCCGCCGACCATGCTTCTCTCTGAGCGGGGGTGGGCAGAGTGGCCTATTTTACAACACCGGACAGTGCCTTCCCCCCCGGGGTGTCCTGGGGTCCCAGGAGACAGCGCGTGGGAAGCAGGGATGAGCAGCTGGGAGGACATTCAGCCGGAGGAAGCCTGGGCTCGCCCCACTGCCTGTTCCCGGGGCCACGGAGGCTTCTGGGCTCCCGTGGGGAGGCTGAGCGGACACACCCACGCCCGGCGACTGTGCCGGCCCGCTGGGCTGTTTCCAGAGCGAGGGGTCGCTCTCTCCAGAACAGTAAGAAGCGAGCAGCTTGGCCCGAGGGGGCGCCCTTCCACAGGCGGCCTCGTCACAGCCAGGGACACACGCAGCCTGCAGCTCCCCTGCTGCTCCATCTCGGGACCCCGAGCTGCGGCGGGGGAGACCTGGGGGCACCACACACTGCCAGTGCAAAGGGCTATTTTAATAAAGTTAGGGTCGAGGGGAAGTCTCTCGCCCAGTCTCTCGGCCCCACCCCTCCGTCACCGCTGGCCAGCCCGCGGCACCCCGAGTCGGCTGCAGTCCTGGGGTGACTCGGGGAGGATGTGCAGGCCGGGCTGGGGGGATGGGGGCTGTGGCCGTGCAGCCTCTGTCCTGCCCCCCCGCCCCTGGACGCCCGGCCTCACTCCTGCAGGAGTTTGTGCTTGACCGTGGAGCTCTGGGAGCAGAGGTGGATGAAGAGGGTGCCGGCGGCCGTGCGGGCCCGCAGCTCCTGCAGCTCGTAGTCGTGGGCCCACTCCACGTTGCCCCACTTCTGGATCTGAGGAGGAGGAGAGCAGCCGCTGACGGGCGCCTGGCTGGGTCCATCACGTGGGAGACCAGCGTGGCTGAGGGGCGCTGGGGGAGGACCCCCCCGTCACCCACTCCTGTGGATGGCCGGAGCAGGCGACCCTCCCTGTGTGGTCTAGGAGCTGCGTGTAGGCCCGGGCCGGCGGTGGCTGCCCACGGCTGGGCGGGCTGGGCACCCACACCACCCATGGATTTCCTGGGAGGGCACCCAGCCCGCCTGCAGCCCCTGCTCCCAGGACCCCGGCGTGGAGTGGCCTGTGACTGAGCGCTCCTCGGACACACGACGTGGCCGTCTGAACATCTCTGACTCCAAACTGGCCTGTGGGCTCATCCCTGGCCAGGGCCCGGCAGGCCAGGCCGGCTGCTGCCCCCGCTCGCCCAGGGACCTGGACTCTGCCACACCACACGAGCTGGCTCCCCCAGCCACTCCCCTCCCCATTCCTGTGCGGTGGGTCCTGGCATCCAGAGTACCCAGCATGCTCCGCCAGGCGCAGGCAGTGCCTGTCCCCGAGGCTCTCCTGAGAGGCCGGGGGAGGGGCACACGGTACAGGAAGGCATTTCTCTGTCTAGTCCTCAGAGCAGCCGAGGTTGGAGGCACGGCTGCAAGACGGCAACCCCGAGCCCGCGAACGCAGCAGCCCCTGCCGGGAAGAGACTCGGGGTGGGCAGGCTTGGCCAAAGCAGGGGCTGAGTCAGGCCAGGGTGGCGTGGTGATCACCCACAGGCAGCCAGCAGCCCTCCAACCCGCTCCCACAGGTCCAAGAGGGACAGCCTTGTGACTCAGGGGCCCCCTGTGTAGAATGGGCACCCGCACAGCCCCCAGCTGGCCGGGCTGTGCACAAGAGGAGGTGGGGGCACTTCCTGTGCCTGCCAGTGCCTCTGACGGGCCTTATTCTGGTGGCTGGACTTACTCGACGGCAACACAGGCCAGGGTTAGGTGAACGTGCGGTGCCCCTCCCCGCCGGGCCGCGGCCCCTCACCTGGTACTCCTCCTCCAGGAGCGACAGCAGCGCGGCCTGCTCCACCGTCAGGTGCAGGTCGGTCAGGCCCAAGGTCAGCACCATGGACTTGAGCTGGGTCACCACGAACTCGATCCCTGCGGGGCCGCGAGCGGAGTCAGGCCCACGCCCTCAGGCAGCCCCTGCACCCCTGAGCAGGGAAAGGGAGGGGGAGAGTGTGCTGCACCCTTGGGGTCCGCGCTCTCTTCCCTGGCGTCCTCCTCCACCCAGCCTGGCCAACTAGAGCAGCCCCGCCCCACAGCCCCGCAGTGGGTTCCCAAAGGGCTTGTAACTGCAGACATCGGCTGGAGAGCCAAGCCCCGCTTTCTTGCTAGGAGGCGCGGAGCTGTGTGGACGGCCAGCTCCCAGACATTCCCCCCACCCGGGCCCCACCCCTCACTTGGGGTGCCGAGTGTGTGTCACCCGCCCACAGGAAGCTGCGCACGCGCTCTCCGGGCACACCTTGGAGGGCCCACATGTTGTAGGACGCCAGGTGGTTGGCCAGCACCTCGTGAGTCCTGGCGGGGATGCTGGGTCCCATGATACTGGTGGAGGAGCCGATCTCCACGCCGTACCTGCAAGGAGAAGGCTTAAAGCCTGCCCGAGACCTGTGTGGAGTTTCTGTCTCCTGACTCTGGCCTGGCTCAGCCTTGGCTGTTGCAGGCATTTGGGGAGTGAACCAGCAGTGAGACCCTTTTTATCTTGTCTTGCTACATTTCAAATAAATAATTTTTAAAAATACATCAAATTAATTTTTTTTAAATACAGCATGGGATACTTGTTTTTCAAATATTTTAAAAGCCTTTTAGGGTGGCCGGCACCGCGGCTCACTAGGCTAATCCTCCACCTGGCGGCGCCGGCACACCGGGTTCTAGTCCCGGTCGGGGTGCCGGATTCTGTCCTGGTTGCCCCTCTTCCAGGCCAGCTCTCTGCTGTGGCCAGGGAGTGCAGTGGAGGATGGCCCAAGTGCTTGGGCCCTGCACCCCATGGGAGACCAGGAGAAACACCTGGCTCCTGCCTTCGGATCAGTGCAGTGCGCCTGCCACAGCAGCCGTTGGAAGGTGAACCAACGGCAAAGGAAGACCTTTCTCTCTGTCTCTCTCTCTCTCACTATCCACTCTGCCTGTCAAAAAAAAAAAAAAAAAAAAAGCCTTTTAGGGTGGCCAGAGCCGTGGCATAGTGGGTAAAGCCGCCGCTTGCAGTGCTGGCATCCCATGTGGGCACCAGTTCGAGTCCTGGCTGCTCCACCTCTGATCCAGCTCTCTGCTGTGGCCTGGGAAAGCAGTAGAAGATGGCCCAAGCGCTTGGGCCTCTGCACCCGCATGGGAGACCCAGAAGAAGCTCCTGGCTCCGGGCTTCAGATCGGCACAGCTCTAGCCATCATGGCCATTTGTAGAGTGAACCAGAAGATGGAAGACCTCTCTCTCTCTCTCTCTGCCTCTTCACTCCACCTTTCAAATAAATAAATCTTTAAAAGAAAAAAAAAAAAAAGCTCTTCCCATTAAGGAAGACGCTGGGTATCAGCAACTCCTTGAACCCTGCGCCCACGGACGTGACCCGTGACGCATGAGCAGCGCCCGACCCTCTCCATGTGCGTGTGTCCTACGCGCTGTTCCACCACTCTGCCTGACACTGCAGTCGTGGCGATGAAGAGAAGAATGAAAAGTGTCCCCCAAATCTGCGCATTAAGTGTGGGCTCGGCACTGAACGCACCCACTCCTGGGGTCCTCCCCACACCACCGGCCCCACTCGCAGACGAGGAAACTGAAGCTGGACGGACTCAGTGGCCCAGAGGCACACGGCTCCCGCTCACGGTCACGGAGCTGGCGCGCAGACCGGCACCGCTGCCCTGCTCCTGCCCCTCCCGGAGGGCGCCAGACTGGCCCTGCGCCTGCTGCGGGCTCGCTGAACGTGTCTCCCAAGGGACCGCTGTTCTGTAAGGCGGGCGGTCTCGGAACGCCCGAGGGGAGCCGGGCCCCAAGGGCGCCCTGAGCTCCGAACGCTCGGGGCGCTGGCGGTGTGGTACCAGCCATGCCTCCACGGCCTGCCCGGGCCTGCCGGTCTGTGCCACCTCTTACCTGTTCTCAGCCCACTCTATAACTGGATCCCATTCATTCTTTTGGAGCTCCACCAAGGTCTCGGGCTCTTCCACCCTGTAGCTAATTCATGGCAAAAACCACCTTCATTAATGGAAAAGTACAATTCTTTCATTCGGTGACCGCAAAGGACCACAAAGGGGGAGGGCACAGGCTGCTCCGCCCTGGCCCCGCCCCCCAGCCCTGCAAGGCTCTCCCCTAAAGTGGCAGTCCTGGGGCCAGCGGCAGCGGCAGCACCTGGGAGCCCGTGAGAAATGCATGTTCCCAGGCCACACACCCCACCCCACCCATCTACAGAAACCGGACCCTCTGGGGCGAGAGCCACAGCACGCAGGCTGAGCCCCGGCCCGGTCGCTGCCGCCTTCCCAGAGACGCACACGAATGGCCCGTTGCCTTCTCAGGAGCCCGCCCCCCTCTCGGTGTGGACACACGGTCCTCAAGGCCAGGCTGTGGCCCTCGCGCTGACCGAGAGACACGGAGACCCAGCTGGCTAAGGGGGAGCCGGGCTGCAGGGGTGTCACGGGACCGCAACCCAGGTGGGCGCCGTGGAAAGCCATGGTCTCGCGCAAGGGAGAGGAGGAGAGAGGCCGTGCGTGTGCAGAACAGCGGGCCCCTCCCCACCCACCAGGGCCCCCGGGACCTGCTACCGCCAGGGCGTCACTTACCAGATGGTGTCAGTGTCCAGAAACTTGATGGCCGCTCGGATCAGCTGGTCCTTGCTCCACTGGGTCGGGTTGTCCAAGGACGTGTTGCACAGGGTGGTCTGCGGGAAGAGGTGGGTGAGGGGAGGGGGCGGCCGTCAGCACCGGCTGGGCTCGGCCGAAAGCCGGGTGCAGGGCAGCAGGGCGGGGAGCCCTGGAGCGGCGGGGACTGTGCTCCCGTGTGCCGGGGCAGCTGTGGGATGCTCGCAGCAGCGCGGTGGGCCTCCCCGAGGTCTCGGGATTCATTGATTTACAGAACGAGAGAAGTGACAGCGGGAGAGATCCTCCACCCGCTAGTTCACCCCCAGATGAAAGACTGCTCTCTGTGTCTGTCCCTCTCTCTGTAGCTCTGACTTTTAAAATAAATAAAAATTTAAAAACAAAGTACCTATCTAATTTAATCCCCATGACAAAGCTCTGGAGTAGGTACAATTATCATACCCATTTCACAGATGTAAGAGACTGAGGCCCGGGGCGGTCAGACACAGTGAATAAGACCCGCAGGCAGGAACGGGACACAGATCTGACAGAACGGCTTTTCCAGCGGGCGCCCTTAGCACACAGGCAGCGGGGATGCTGACATCCAGGCCGCACCCACACTGGTTCTGCAGATCTGCCTGGACAGTAAGAGGTTGCTCAGTGCTCTGTCTGCGGCCCTGGTCGCCCCCGGCTCATCTGCTGGCCAAGGAGCAGGCTGGCCCCTCAACAGGACGCCCTCCGGGTTGGTAGGCCAGGGTGGGAGCACCATCCTCAGGCGGGGTGCCCCCTGCGCTGACCATAGCTCCCTGAGGTGGGTGCTCTTCACCCACCTTTTAGAGGCGGGGGGCCCAGGGCCGAGCAAGCGGCAGCCCCTTGCCCAGGGTCACCGTCAGGGAGCCCCTTGCCCAGGGTCACCGTCAGGCAGCTGCGGGCTGGACCTGGGGGCCTCAAGCAGCCCCCTCGGTGGGCACGGGTGGGGCTGGCACTATGGGAGCCTTCCTGCCCCTGCTGCCTTTAGCCAGGATTTACTGAGTGCCAATGAGGCTTCCCGCCAGGGGCTGGCTGTCGCTGGTTAAGAGTGCAAGGGACGTGGCCCCTGCCCTTCTTTCGCTCATCGGGCAGCAGGGGAGACAGACAGGACCTGTGCAGACGCCAAAAAAAAAAAAAAAAAAAAAAAGCAACAGCGACAACCCGGATGCAGGACGAGCCGCCGTGACAGAGAAGAGGGCCGGGCAGCCGGCAGAGGTGACGAATGTCCGAATGTCCTCAGACCAGAGCTGGCCATGCGAGGGGCCACGCAAGGGACTGCGGTGGCTAGGCCGCTGGGGAGAGAGCCTGGCGAGACGTGCGGCTGTCCTGGGCAGGCCGGAGCCCTCCCACCCCCACCCCCGGGCCCTGCCAGGACGTAGAAGGGAGCCCCGGGCTTGTTACCAGGTGCATGGTGTAGGACTTGATGGTGTCCTGCTGGGACTCCCACTCGGTGGCCACGGCAATGGCCAGGGCCTCGCTGGGCACAGTGAAGAGCTTGGCCTGGGGCGTCTTCAGCTTCCTGTGGTCCAGGTTTATCTCAAAGCCACCTCGGGACAGCAAATGAAGGCCTCTCAGGGGTCGTCACGGGGCAGCGGGGGCCGAGCCTGTATTTGGCCGGAGTCCCTTTACGGAAACGCGTAGGGACGAAAGCGCAAAGGACAATCCCGCCACTGAAGTGGCAGCGGATAAAGAAAAAAATAAAACAAGCAAGCAAACAAGCAAGCAAAGGAGCCCGCGCTGCTGGCCGTCCACGCTCAAGAGCTCAGACACTCACCTTCGCCCTGGCTGATGCTCACGTTCTGGTAAAACCTCTTCCTCTCTGTAAGAGACGATTGCTTCATTAAGGCAGTTGAAACCACGCTGCCGCGGCTCTGGGGGCCCCCGCCCTGTGTGTGCAGACGGCTCGCTAGCGTGGATGGATTTTGGGCCACCCCCACGGCCGCCCACGCCCCGCACACATCCCAGACTGGGTGAAAGTCATAGACCCATTCGGGCAAGACTCTGGGCCTCTCAGGAGAAGCCAGTGTGTGCGTGTGCAGTGCACGCGTGTGTGTGCACGCGTGTGTGGTGTGTGGGCAGGAGGTAGAGCTCCCAGGAGCGCCTCCCACCCCCTCTCTCCAATTAATTAACCTAATTAACCGGCTTGCACATCTATTCAGCAGGAACTCCAAACCTTTGCTTTAAGAAGGGGAAGAAAAAAAATCAGTGTTCAGCATTTTCTTTTGAAAACAACTTGAATAATATCTTGGACGATGCTGTAAACACATACTTCTTTACCCTGCAAGGATTAAAACCTAAGGCCTGGCCCCGGCGCTGTGGCGTAGCAGGTAAAGCCACTGCCTGCAGTGCTGGCATCCCATATGGGCACTGGTTCAAGTCCCGGCTGCTCCACTTCTGGTCCAGCTCTCTGCTATGGCCTGGGAAAGCAGTGGAAGATGGCCCAAGATGAACCCCTGCACCTGCGTGGGAGACCTGGAGGAAGCTCCTGGCTCCTGGCTTCAGATCAGCTCAGCTCTGGCTGTTGCGGCCATTTAGGGAGTGAACCAGCGGATGGAAGATGTCTGTCTTTTTGTCTCTCCCTCTCTGTAACTCTGTCTTTCAAATAAATAAATAAATCTTTACAGAAAATGGCAATGTAGTGTGTGGAGGAAAAGGAGATCCCTTAGTTTGCTCTCAAGCTTTAAAAAGGGCAATGTTAAGTTAAACTCATCCAAACAGACTCTGAAGATTCAAAGGCCCTGCCGTGTGCATCCTGGGCCCAGGACGATGGGCAGAGGGCGTGGGTTTCTCGCCAGACACAGGGTTCCCATGTTTCCACGCCACACCGGTGTCACTCCTGTTAAAGACAGGAAGCCGGGGTGGGTGTTTGGTGGGCACTTGAACGTCACACAGGACGGCGGCATCCACGTCAGGGTGCCTGGGTCACGAGTCCCGGCTCCCTGCCTCAGTGCAGCCTGGGAGGCAGGAGGCGATGGCCCAAGCGGCTGGGTCCCTGCACCCACGGGGGAGACCCGGCCTGCGTCCCAGGCTGCTGGCTTCAGCCCGGCACGGCCATGCATGCTGCAGGCAGTGCAGACTGGGGGGGCAGCAGACGGGGGTCTCTGTCTCTCTGCTTTCCCGTAGAGTAAGGACGGGGACCCCGTGTCCCCAACCAACTAAGCAGCTTCCTGCTAATGGCCTGGAAACCTAGCAGCCGCCAGTGTCCAGGCTGGCCTTCTGTTTGGACCGGCCCAAAGTCTCAGGAACTACAACTCCCACAGTGCACCAGGAAGAGGAAGTGCCGGTCTCAGCGCAGCCCCAGCGCCTTTATCCTTTAAAACAGTGCCATCTGGTGGCCGCCTCTGTTGTCTGCACCCCTAGGGGCAGCTGTATTTCTAGGTAGCAAAATCTCCAGGCGAGATAACATAAAGAACCCTTAACAAATCCACAATAGAAAGACAACCCAATTAAAAAATGGAAGAGGGATTTTAAAATAGACATTTTTCTCAAAGAAAATATACACGTGGCCGAGAAGCACGTGCAAACACACGTGAGGTCATTCACAAGTAGGGAGATGCAAACCAAGACCACAGGTGGAGATCCCGCCTCACGCCCTGTCCCATAGCTGTTGTCAAAAAGACCTGGGCAGCTGTTTAGTGTAGAGGCTGAGACACCACGTCCCACGTCAGAGTGCCCCGATTTGACACCTGATTCGTTCCCGACTCCAGCTTAGTGCAGACCCCGGGAAGCAGGGGTGATGGCTCACGCAACTGCGTTCCCACCACCAGCTCTGGGCTTTCTGCTTTTTAAAGATTTTTATTTATTTGAAAGGCAGGGTTGCAGAGAGGCAGAGGGAGAGAGAGGTCTTCCATCCGCTGGTTCACTCCACAAATGGCTACAACAGCCGGAGCTGCACCCATCCAAAGCCAGGAGCCAGGAGCTTCCTCCGGGTCTCCCATGTGGGTGCAGGGGCCCAAGCCCTTAGGCCATCCTCTACTGCTTTCCCAGGTCATAGCAGAGAGCTGGATGGGAAGAGGAGCAGCTGGGACTAGAACCGGCACCCATATAGGATGGTGGTGCGGCAGGTGGAGGATTAACCTACGGCACCACATCGCCAGCCCCGAATAAACATTTTAAAAATAGCAGTAACTGGCCGGCGCTGTGGCTCAATAGGCTAATCCTCCACCTTGCGGCGCCGGCACACCGGGTTCTAGTCCCGGTTGGGGCGCCGGATTCTGTCCCGGTTGCCCCTCTTCCAGGCCAGCTCTCTGCTATGGCCAGGGAGTGCAGTGGAGGATGGCCCAGGTGCTTGGGCCCTGCACCCCATGGGAGACCAGGAAAAGCACCTGGCTCCTGGCTCCTGCCAGGATCAGCGCGGTGCGCCGGCTGCAGCGGCGGCCATTGGAGGGTGAACCAACGGCAAAAGGAAGACCTTTCTCTCTCTGTCTCTCTCTCACTGTCCACTCTGCCTGTCAAAAAAAAAAAAAAAAATAGCAGTAACTGTTGGCAAGGATGTGGAGCAATCAATCCCCACGTATTGCTGCCGGGGCCTGTGACCCAGCGCAGCCCCCGTCGGGAGAAAGTTAATGTCACCATCTGACCCGGCAGTTCCAGGGCCCACAGAAAACCTGCACGCACAGGGCGGGTGCCTGGCACGGCAGCGTAGATGGCTGCTGGCACACCCACACCCTGGATCAGAGCTGCCCATTCGAGCCCCAGCTACTCTGCTTCCAATCCAGCTTCCCGCCAGTGTGCTGGAGGCGGAGGCTCATGGCTCAGGAGTTTGCTTCCTTGTCACTCCTGTGGAGAGACTGGGGTGGAGTCCCTGGGCTCCTGGGCTCAGCCCTGGCCGTTGTGGGCCTTTGGTGAGTGGGAGACCTCTGTCTGTCTCTGCCTTTCAGACAGAATGAAAATACAATTTTTTGAAAAGTGTACACAAATGTCAACAGCAAAATTATTCATAATAGGCAAAAAGTAGAACCAATCCAAATGCCTTATCAGTGAATGAACGGATAAAATGAAATACAGTCCATGTACACAGTGGAACATCAAGTGACAAAAAGTAATGGAGGCGTAGCAGATTAAAATGCCACCTGCAGTGCTAACATCCCACATGGGAACTGGTTCTAGTCCCGGCTGCTCCTCTTCCGATCCAGCTCTCTGCTATGACCTGGGAAGGCAGTAGAAGATGGCCCAAGGACTTGGGCCCCTGCACCCACGTGGGAGACCTGGAGGAAGCTCCTGGTTCCAGATCAGCACAGCTTCAGCCATTGCAGTCATCTGGGGAGTGAACCAGTGGGTGGAAGACCTCTCTTCTCTCTCTCCCTCTGTAACTCTGCCTTTCAAATCAATCAATCAATCTTTAAAGAACCAAAAGTACGAATACTTGATACGACCTTAAAGACGAAGGCAAAAAAGAGACAAGTGGGGGTCCCATCAAACTAAAAACCCTCTTACAGCAGTGCAACAGTCAATCAACAGAGCGAAGGCACAACCCACAGAACAGGAGAAAATATTCACAAACTCTGCCCCTGACGAGGGGGCACAAAGAAGCAATTTCAGCCCAAAAACAGCACCCAAAGGAGCCAGAGAGAGAGCAAGAGCTGTACACAGACACCCCTCGAAGGAGGACACACAGATGCCCAAAGGGACCCGAGCAAAGGCTCAGCACGGCGAATCGCCACGGGAGCGCAGAGCCAGCCCGGGGAGAGAGCGTCTCCCTTGTCAGGTGCAGGAGATAACGCACACCAGCTAGGAGGTGAGGGAGGGCACCCTCGGAGGCTGCGGGTGGGAATCTGCGCAGTCGCGGTGCAAGGCAACACAAAGGCTTCTCCAGAAACTACAGCTAGAACCACCACAGGTGGCCGGCGCCATGGCAGAGTGGGTGAGGCTGCTGCCCGCAGCGCCGGCATCCCATATGGGCACCAGATCAAGTCCTGCTGCTCCACTTCCCATCCAGCTCTCTGCTGTGGCCTGGGAAAGCAGTAGAAGATGGCCCAAGTGCTTGGGGCCCTGCACCCGCGAGGGAGACCTGGAGGAAGCTCCTGACTCCTGGCTTCAAATCGGCTCAGCTCAGCCACTGTGGCCAATTGGAGAGTGAACCAGAGAATGGAAGACCTGCCCTCTCTCTCTCTGCCTCTGCTTCTCTCTCTGTGTAACTGTGACATTCAAATAAATAAATACATCTTTAAAAAAAAAAAAAGAAAGAAAGAAACTCAGCCTGCTGCAGGTTTACTGAATTTCTGTCCAGCCCTGCTGAGACCACATGGTTCTGTGTTCCTTACACGGCCTGTGGGCTGAAACCTTCCCAGCCCCGGGACTCCCATGGTAACCGATTTGAGTTCTCACGGCGTGTGCGATGCACTGACACATCATGTGGGACCCCGTCAGAGTGTACAATTTTTATATATCAGCTAAAAAGGTTTTACAAATAGATTTTTTAAAAAAATTATTTATTCATTTGAAAGTCAGAGTTACAGAGAGACAGGAGAGGCAGAGAGAGAGAGAGAGGTCTTCCATTCACTGATTCACTATCCCAGATGGCTGCAACGGCTGGAACTGTGCCGATCCAAAGCCAGGAGCCAGGAGCTTCTTCCAGGTCTCCCACATGGGTGCAGGGGCCCAAGGACTTGGGCCATCTTCCACTGCTTTCCCAGGTCACAGCACAGAGTTTTATGGGAAGAGGAGCAGCCGGGACTCGAACCAGCGCCCATATGGGATGCCAGCACTGCAGGCGTCAGCTTACTCGCTACGCCACAGCGCCGGCCCCCTACATAGGTTTTAAAAGACTACACTCTCTTTACCTGAAATGTCCAACGCAGAGCAATCTAGAAATGGAGACAGGGCAGTAGCGGTTGCCCGTGGCTGGAGAGTGGACAGGGTAAGGGGAGATGATAACTGCAGGGTAAGAGTTCCTTCTGGGGGTGACAGAAATGCTCCAAAATTGAGCGTGATGCAGAGTGCGCGATCGGATGTACTAACACCCCCTGAATCTGACCGAAAGAGAATGACCTGCAGCGTAAGCGAATCAGCTCTCGATGAAGTGCTCAACTCTTTTTTTTTTTTTTTTGCCCCAGGCCAAATGTATGAACACGCTATTTTCCAGACAGCTCTGACATGCAGGCCAGGGGCTGACAAACTTCCTGTCAAGACCACAAGGCAGGGCTGGTGCTGTGGCGTATGGCGGGTTAAGCTGCCACCTGTGACTCGGGCATCCCAGATGGGCGCCGGTTCGAGTCCCAGCTGCCCCATTTCTGATCCAGCTCCCTGCTGTGGCCTGGGAAAGCAGTGGAAGATGGCCCAAGTGCTCTTGCGCTCTCTCTCTCTGTCTCTTTCCCTCTCTCCCCACCCCCGTAACTCTGCCTTTCAAATAAAAATGAATAAATAAAACAAGAACCACAAGGCACACGTTCCAGGCCTTGCAGGCCACGCGGTCTCTGCTGGGAACTCCCAACTGCCCGTTCGGTGAAAGCACCTGGAAATGACGGGTAAATGAAAGAGCACTGTCTCTGTGCCAATAAAACTTTATTTGTCATTTGCTCCAAAAAAAAAAAAAAAGAAAACAAGTAGCAGGCTAGCTTCCTGGTCTACGCATAACAAACCCTGCCTGGATTTCACAGCGCACCCTAGGAGGCTGCCGGGGCTGGGGTAGGGGGTGCCGGTACACACTTGGAGCAGCCGTGTGGCCCAGGCGACAGACAAGGCCCCACTGGGCATGCCCACGCAGCCAGGACACCTCCCACACGGGGCAGCATGGAGCCAGGCTGTCACATCAAGTCTCCCAGCGCCTCAGAGACCCTCTCCTAACCCCCCTGCCCCGGCCTCTGATGACCTCAGGGCCACACTGCAGTCTCCCCCGAGAACAACCGGCCTGGCGCGACTTCCCCCACGCTGAAGCTGAGAACTGGAGGAGCCTTCTAGAACGCAGACACGCACGTGCGCACATGCACGCACACACATGAGCGCACGCACACAAACAGGCATGCACGCACGCACACACCCACACACATACGCACGCACACACACACACACACGCGCGCGCGTGCACGCGGGGGCCTGGTCTCCGTGTCTCCTCGCCCCTTGCTGCG
Source organism: Oryctolagus cuniculus (assembly GCF_964237555.1). NCBI lineage: Eukaryota > Metazoa > Chordata > Mammalia > Lagomorpha > Leporidae > Oryctolagus > Oryctolagus cuniculus. Next base: position 66,529,170 of record NC_091448.1, on the reverse strand, counting down.
TTCCCTCATCCACGCGTGTTTTCTCTGCATCTGACTGCCGACCACGCACCGGGGACATCCGGGGGATCCGCACTCCAGAGGAAGCCGGCGGGTCCAAGGCCAAGTGAGCGGCCTCCATTTCAACCCTTTCCTTCTGCGCCCTTTGCTGGTGCTGGGCCCCACTGGGGACGCCCGTCCTTTTCTGCTAATGGCTCTTCCTGGCACACCTGCGGGCCCTGACGGGGGGGGGGGGGGGGGGGGGGGGCCGACACACACACGACACATCTCATTTGTATAACCAGGAGGCGGCGCTGTGGTGTAGTAGGTAAAGCCGCCGCCTGCAGTGCTGGCATCCCATATGCGCTACGGTTCGAGTCCCGGCTGCTCCACTTCTGATCCAGCTCTCTGCTGTGGCCTGGGAAAGCAGTGGAGGATGGCCCAAGTCCTTGTACCCGCGTGAGAGACCCGAAAAAGCTCCTGGCTCCTGACTTCGGATCGCCGCGGCGGGTTAGAGGTTCAGCTTGGTCACCTGGCTACACACACTCACCCCTGCTGCGCCCCCGGCCCAGGAAAACAGCGGAAAGAGACGCCACTCCCGATGTCCCCCCGCCCCACCCCCAAACCCCGCTCCTGCGGGGAACCAGCGTCACCGCCTCCCACAGGCCTCCTCGAGTTGGGAGGCAGAGGGGTCGCCCACTTGTTCAGGACAGACGGCTAGACACGGCCAGGAAGCTGCAGCCTTGACCTCTGCCCTGTGACCTTGGCCAAGTCCTGACCCGCGACCCAAACCTGCCCCGTTTGAAACCTCGGCTGACCCTCGCTTCCCTTAGCAGACGCCTCGTGCTCCCATTAACCATGCGAGCCCGGTCCCGCCGCCCGGCCCTGCACGCCCAAAAGCTCGCTCTCAGCCCACCCCAGCCCGACGTGGCCCCTCACCTGTCGGCGGCGCGTAGGCCCGGGCCGGGGACCCCAGGGCTGGCCCCGGCCCCACGGGCCGAGTCAGGAGGCGGCGCCCCCGGTCCCGCAGCCGGAGGCAGCTCCTCCACATCGCGCCCCAAGGGCCTCGGGCGCACGCGGGGCGCGAGACCAAGCCGCGCTGTCCGGCTGTACGGAAACCTCTCACGCCTCCCCGGATCCCCTCAGCCGCCTCTGGACGCCGCCATCTTCCGCATGAGCCCTACGGCGCACCGTAGCCGCCGCGCGCCTCCTGCGCACACCGCCCCCGCCCCCGCCGGAGAACCTGCATCACAAACGCTCCTCGCCCCGCCCCTCCTCCGCGCCGCGCCTCCGGAATAAGACTACAATTCCCAGAAGAGCCCTCGCGCTGCCCGCCACGTGTTTTCTCTGCTCGCCAATGGGCGGAAGCGCCGCGTGAGCTTGCTCCCGCCCTCCCCGGCGCTCCGGAGCAGGTGGAGGGAAAGTAGAGTAGGGGTCCGAGCTCAGTACCGGGAGGCCCTGCTCGCAGGTCCAGGGTCGCGGGGGCGGCCGGAGTGCTCGGTGCGCAGCGAGCGGGCGCCCCCCCCCGCCCGTGCCCCGCGCGTGCGCGCTGTGCCCCTAACGGCCCGGCACCCGCGCGGCAACGGTGGCGGTTCCTCTCCCCTCCCCTGCCCCTTCCCCGCGATGCCGGTGCGCACCGAGTGCCCCCCGCCGGCCAGTGCGTCTGCCGCGTCCGCGGCCTCGCTCAACCCGCCGCCGCCCATCAACACCCAGCAGCCCGGCGTGGCCACCAGCCTGCTCTACAGCGGCTCCGAGTTCCGTGCCCACCAGAAGAGCAAGGGGAATTCGTACGACATAGAGGTGGTGCTGCAGGACCCTCTGGCCGGGTCCTCCCGCCTGCTAAGACCCTGAGGGAGCCTCCCCGAGTCTCCCAGACCGAGACCCGCTGTCCAGGGTCCTCCTCTTGGGGCCCTCCTCCTGCTGGAGTTTGCTGCGGGCAGAGCAGGATCTCCCGGTGCAACCCACGACTGCTGGCTGCTCAGACCGGGCACTTTCCGCCCGGGTGCTGTCAGCATCTTATTAACTGCCATGCCCTTCCCCGCCCTCTCGAGCGGCTGTGAAACCCCCAAACTCTATGGAATTCAGGGAGAATCGCCCACAGGACGGGAGCTGCAGGTCAGAGCTGTGGGTGAGCGAGTGTGGCTCAGCTGTTCCAAACGCTTCCCCAGTGCCAAGGTCAGCAGATGACGGTACCTACAAGTGCTCTGGCAGGTTTCGCAGGGAACACCTTTGTCACCAGCACCAAGCCTGGAGGCACCTCGGCGTCCCTGCGGTGCTGGCATCCTCTGGATGCCCGAGTTCATTGCCGCGTGGAGGCCTTGCCTTAGTGTCTGATTTATGGCGTTACCCGGAAGTAGTTGCCGTCTCAGACCTGATAAATGGCACAAAAACTTGTCCAGTTTCTCAGCCCGAGCCCTCGCGTGACGTGAAACATCTCAGCGTGTGCTCCAGGGAGCACGATGCTTTAATCCGAGGGTTTCCTGTGCCAGGAATCCCGCTCAGGATGACGCCACGGGTGTGGGTGTACTATGCGAGTTCAGCCACAAAGTAACCATGCCGGTCTCAGAGCCACATAAGAAGTCACTGGAGCTGTCACAGCACACCTCGAGGCGTGTGGAGCTGGTGTGGTTGCAGGCTGGCTCCTGGCGGGACCCACAGCGGGCCCGGTAATCTTCCACCTTCCCTCGCAGCCAACCCTGACATTCCCTGTCCCATCTGTCTCGGTCTCCGAGAATGGACCCTGCACACAGAGCCTCCAGCCACCGGGTAGCAAAAGCCCTTGCTCGCTCACTCACCACTTTGAAAGCCCTCCATCCCTAACCTAATGGCTCCAAGGGCAACAGGGTTGACCAGGTCTCTTGGGGCGGGGGAGGCCAGCGTGGAAGAAGAGGAAATTGGCTGGTGGGTGGGCATCGGCTGGCGGCTGCCACCCTCAGAATCCACTGTGCCCCTCGCGCCTCTTCCTCCTGGGCTCCTGGCTCTTGTCATTAGAAACATGAGCGTGTGGACAGGGCGGGCACTCACAGGGTGGTCAGGGTGCTTGACTGGCATCTTAGTTTGTGGCTGGCACGTGCTGTGCCACGGGGGTTTGCTAAGAGGCTGCTTGGAGTCTTCTGCCCATTCGTGGGACGGTCACGCAGCACCGACGCGGAAATGGACTAGGGAGAGAAGTCAGCCGGGGTCAGGGGTGGCGGGCACCACGTGCACGGGTGGGGAGGGCTCGTGCCACAGCCTGCAGCCCAGCCAGAGGCCTGAGCGGTCAGTGAGCGGTCCAAGGTCCTCAGCTGCAGGGAGCTGACAGCGTTCTGGGACCAGCTGGCTTTGTCTACAGGCCACTTGGCGCATGTGTACAGGGGACTCCTGAGGGCCCCGGGGGCTGGTGGGGAGCCTTGGGCTCTGCCGCCTTCCCCAGCCTGGCCTGGCGGGATCTCGCAGCACCGCGGCGTGTCCCCCGCTGGATATGTTGTTCATCTGCGTGTCTTCTCTTTGCAGCACGTGGACACAGGGAACTCTTACCTTTGTGGCTACTTGAAGATTAAAGGCCTCACCGAGGTAAGCCCCTGTGCACTCCAACCAGAGCCCGGAAGGGTCCAACTCACCGCAGCCTCACAGGGAGAGGGGCAGGCTGTCCCCACCCGGGACCCGAGCAGAGCACGTGGTCGGTCGCCAAGCACCTGTGCTGCGTGGGGAGCGGGCAGCATTGTGGTCGTGGCACATCCTGTCGGAAGTCATTCAGAGGAAGCTGTGTAAATGATGTCCCGGTGTGACCCACGCTGTTGGTGTTGTTTTGAAGTCCTCCAGGAGCAGGTCGCCCTTAGTAAGGGAAGCCCCTGCAGTGCTGAGCATTAGTTAGGCTCCTCAGAGGAGGAGGGTGTGCCAGCCTTGGCCTTCCCCGGGGTCCAGCCTCACACAGCACGGAGACTTGTCCCTCCCCGGTGCAGATGGCGTGGCCTTGACAAGCGCTGGCTCCTCTGCACAGGCCCAGATATGGGCTTAGCGCAGCCAGCGCAGGGACATGTAGTGGAGAGGGCCCAGCGCGTTTCCAGGAGGCCCCGGCCATGTCAGGCCTCAGTTGCATACCTAGGGGCTCTAGGTCACATACCACCAGTGGAGCCATTGTGAATGGGCAGGGCCTGGGCTTCCAGCATAGTCAGGGTTGTGCAACCATTTTTTTTTTTTTTAGGATTTATTTTATTTATTCGAAAGAGTTACAGAGAGAAGTAGAGACAAAGAGAGAGGTCTTCCATCTGCTGGTTCACTCCTCAAATGCCGCAACAGCCGGAGCTGTGCTGATCTGAAGCCAGGAGCTAGGAGCTTCCTCCAAGTCTCCCACGTGGATGCAGGGGCCCAACCACTTGGGCCATGGAATGACTTTTTTTTTTAAAGATTTATTTATTTATTGGAAAGTCGGAGTTACAGAGAGAGAGGAGAGCCAGAGAGAGAGAGAGATCTTTCATCTGCTGGTTTACTCCCTAGTTGGCTGCAGTGGTCAGAGCTGTACCAATGCAAAGTCAGGGGCTTCATCAGTGTCTCCCACCTGGATGCAGGTGCCCAAAGACTTGGGCCATCTTCTACTGCCTTCCAAGGCCGTAGCAGAGAGCTGGATCAGAAGTGGAGCAGCTGGGTCTCTAACCGGCACCCATATGGGATGCTGGCGCTTAAGGCCAAGGCATTATCCCACTGAGCCACGGCGATGGCCCCCCTGAAGACTTTATGTATTTATTTATTTTTTGACAGGCAGTGTGGACAGTGAGAGAGAGAGAGAGAAAAAAAGGTCTTCCTTTTTGCCGTTGGTTCACCCTCCAATGGCCGCCGTGGCCAGAGCGCAGTGGCCGGTGCACAGCGCTGATCCGAAGGCAGGAGCAATGTGCTTCTCCTGGTCTCCCATGGGGTTCAGGGTCCAAGCATTTGGGCCATCCTCCACTGCACTCCCGGGCCACAGCAGAGAGCTGGCCTGGAAGAGGGGCAACCGGGACAGAATCCGGCACCCGAACCGGACAAGAACCCGAGAGGCTGGCACCACAGGCAGAGGATTAGCCTAGTGAGCCGCAGCACTGGCCCCCTGAAAGACTTTTTTAAAAGTATCCATCTGGACTTTGGACACAGTGCTTACCATAAATGCAAAGCGTACCAGGAAGGCTGAACATTCTACAGCCCTGAAGAAGACTAAAGTACCTCCCGTGCTCCATGAGGAGGTACTTTCACAACCAGACCAGGTTCAGGCTCAGCATCCAACCCTGACAGAAGTCACAGTTCAACCTTTTGATGTAGAACTTACCCTAACTCCAGAATCCGTTGTGGAGGGTGAACCACTCCCAACCATGCAGGAGACTTCAGGGCAGCCTCCAGGGCCACATAATGAAGTGGTCTGTCAGCCTCCAGTTTATTATGAGAATGTAGTTCCAAAACCAAGTCAAGATCAAACTCCGCACCCAATGTCACCCAGTGCCACAGCTGAACCTTCGAAGTTAGAGTCAACCATAACTCAGGTACCCACTACACAGGATGAACATTCTACAGCCTCCAAGTCTATATCTCCTCCTCCTTATCCAATGTACCCTGAGGTGACATTTTCACCTCCAGTCCAGATTCAGACTCAGTATACAAACCTGCCTCAAGTCACAGTCAAGCCTCTGGACCTGGAAATTACCCAAACTCCACAACGTACTACAGAGGCTACACCTTCTACTACCATGCAAATGACCCTAACTCAGTCTACAGAGCCACTAAAGGAGCTCGTAACTCAGTCCCCAGGGGACAATGAGATGACAGTTCCAACAGCAGGTCAGCATCAAGCTCAGCACCCAACATCACCCAGTGTCATAGCTCAGCCTTCCAAGATGGAGCTTACCAGAACTCTGGTACCCACTGCAAAAGCTGGCCATTCTCCATCCCTGAAGAAGACTACAGATCTGCATCCAGGCCAGGTTCAGACTCAGCACTCAACCCTAACTGAAGTCACAGATCAACCCCTGAATGCGGCTGCCACCATAAATGTCTGTGAGCTCTGCACCTGCAAAGATGAGACACTTTCGTGCACTGGCCTCAGCCCAGTGCAGAAGCTTCACAGAGTTCCTGTACCAGAGCCCAACAGCTACAACGGCACCTTCAGCATACTGTAAGAATCTCCCTTCCTCATGGTTCCCTACAGCCTGCCTGTCTCAGCAGCTTTTCCCCAAGAGCCTCCTGAGCCCTCCTCAAGTCCCCACCTTATGTTGACTGTGTGTGTGTGTGTGTGTTTTGGCAGGCAGTTAGACAGAGAAAGAGAGAAAGGTCTTCCTTTTGCCATTGGTTCACCCCCCAAGTGGCCACTTTGCTTGTGAGCTTTCCTGATCCTCCTTCTCTTCTTCTCTCTGTCCCTTCTACAGTCTCATGTGATTGCCCTTACTCCTTTTCCTGATTCTTTATTTATTGACATTTGCCATATTATTACCTCATTGCTTTACTCCCACTCTTCAACACAGCCCTCATCCCAACATATTAGAGATGATACAACAGGTTTAAGGATAGATTCTGGAGCCAGGTTGCCTGGCTTTGAACACAGGTCTCCCAGTGATTAGCTTTGTGACTTTCGACAAGTTATTTAGCTTGGATTCCATCTCTTCATCTATAAAACTGGATTATGGCCGTGATCAGTTCACTAGACCGTTGTGTATTTAGATGAGTGGATGCATACAATACATCACTTCCAAGCATATGTGAATGTAAACTCGTAATAAAGACCATTATTGCTGAGCCCCTCAGTTGTAGCCTGACCTTACCTTTGTTCCTCTATACATAGTAGCCATTTTGTGCCATTCCAGGGTGTCATAGGAACCACAGATAGAGCACAGTTATTCTAAAACTTTACCTGAGGTTTACAACATGGCCATTATTTGTAAAATCAAGAAAAAAAAAAGGGGGGGGGAGTCTGTTTTAGGCAAAGATTTGTCTGATGGAATGATCAAGATTTAGACTGTCTGGCTACAAGAGATGGACTTAGGAAGCAATGAAAGATATGCAAACAAACTTGAATATTGGCTGAGGGGTTTCAAAGTTCATAATGAGATATGGAGTGTCATTAAAAGCTTGTGAGTAAGAGAAAGATGATTTAAAATGGGGGGTATTTTAATCTACTATTTTCTTTTTAAAGGTTTTTATTTATTTACTCGAGAAGCAGTGCAACAGAGAAAGAGGTCTCATTCGCTTATTCATTCTCTAAATGCATGCAATGGCAGAGAGTGGGGAGGCCAGTGCCGGGAGCACAGAACTCAAACCATGCATGTGTATACAAAGGCTGTTGATTTTTGTGCATTGATTTTATATCCTGCTACTTTGCCAAACTCTTCTATGAGTTCCAATAGTCTCTTAGTAGAGTTCTTTAGATCCCCTAAATAAAGAATCATATCATCTGCAAAGAGGGATAGTTTGAGTTCTTCCTTCCCAATTTGTGTCCCTTTAATTTCTTTTTCTTGTCTAATAGCTCTGGCTAAAACTTCCAGAACTATGTTGAATAGCAGTGGTGAGAGTGGGCATCCCTGTCTGGTACCAGATCTCAGTGGAAATGCTTCCAACTTTTCCCCATTCAATAGGATGTTGGCTGTGGGCTTTTCATAAATTGCTTTGATTGTATTGAGGAATGTTCCTTCCATACCCAGTTTGTTTAGAGTTTTCATCATGAAAGGGTGTTGAATTTTATCAAATGCCTTCTCGGCATCTATTGAGCTAATCATGTGGTTTTTCTTCTGCAGTCTGTTAATGTGGTGTATCACATTGATTGTTTTGCACACATTGAACCATCCCTGCATACCAGGGATAAATCCCACTTGGTCTGGGTGGATGATCTTTCTGATGTGTTGGTGCATTCTATTGGCCAGAATTTTATTGAGGGTTTTTGCATCTATGTTCATCAGGGATATTGGTCTGTAATTCTCTTTCAATGCTGCATCTTTTTCTGGCTTAGGGATTAAGGTGATGCTGGCTTCATAGAAAGAATTTGGGAGGATTCCCTCTTTTTTGATTGTTCTGAATAGTTTGAAAAGATTTGGAGTTAGTTCTTCTTTAAATGTCTGGTAGAATTCAGCAGTGAATCCATCTGGTCCTGGGCTTTTCTTTGCTGGGAGGGCCTTTATTACTGTTTCAATTTCTGTCCCAGTTGTGGGTCTGTTTAGGTTTTCGATGTCTTCCCGGTTCAATTTAGGTAGGTTGCATGTGTCCAGGAATCTATCCATTTCTGATAGGTTTCCCTGTTTGCTGGCATACAATTCCTTGTAGTAATTTCTGACGATTCTTTTTATTTCTGTGGTGTCTGTTGTTACGTTTCCTTTTTCATCTCTGACTTTATTGATTTGGGTCCTTTTTTAGTTAGTTGGGCCGATGGGGTGTCAATTTTGTTTATTTTTTCAAAAACCAGCTCCTCGGTTGGCTGATTTTTTTTGTCATTTTTTTTTTTTTACTCAATCGTATTGACTTCTTCTCTGATTTTAATTATTTCTCTTCTCCTACTAGATTTGGGTCTGGTTTACTACAGTTTTTCTAGATCCTTGAGGTGAATTGAAAGCTCATTTATTTGGTGCCTTCCATTTTCTTGATATAGGCACCTATTGCTATAAACTTTCCTCTTAACACTGCTTTTGCTGTATCCCATAAGTTTTGGTATGTTGTACTGTTTTCCTCATTTACTTCCAGGAAGTTTTTGATTTCTTCTATGACCCAGTGTTCATTCAGGAGCATGTTGTTCAATCCCCTTGTGTTTGCATATGCTCTAGGGATTCCTGAGTTGCTAATTTCCAACTTAGTTCCCTTATAGTCTGAGAAGCTACATCGTATGATTCTAATTCTTTTGAATTTGCTGAGACTTCCTTTAAGGCCTACTATGTGGTTGATCCTAGAGGAGGTTCCATGCACTGCTGAGAAGAATGTAAATTCTTTAAGTGTAGCATGAAAAGTTCGGTAAATATCTATTAGATCCATTTGGGCTATAGTGTTGTTTAAATCTACTGTCTCCTTGTTGATCTTCTGTCTGGTTGATCTGTCTATTTCTGAGAGTAGAGTATTGAAGTCCCCCAGTACTATTGTATTGGAGTCTAAGTCTCCCTTTAAGTCCCTTAACAAACCTTTTAAATAAACCGGTGCCTGCAATTAGGTGCATATACATTGATAATAGTTACATCTTCCTGTTGAATTGATCGCTTAATCATTATATAGTGCCCCTCTTTGTCTCTCTTAACAGTTTTTGTGTTGAAGTTTATGTTGTCCGATATTAAGATGGCTACGGCTGCTCTTTTTTCATTTCTGTTGGCATGGTATATCTATTTCCAGCCTTTCACTTTCGGTCTGTGTGCATCTTTGTTGGAAAGATGTGTTTCTTGTAAGCAGCAAATAGATGGGTTTTGTTCCTTAACCCAATCAGCCAATCTGTGTCTTTTAACTGGACAGTTGAGGCCATTAACGTTCAATGTGACTATTGATAAGTAGTAACTTTGCCCTGCCATTTCCCAAAGATATTTTCTAATATATGCTTTGAACTTCCTGTGATCTTTTGCTGTGAGGTTTCCTTCCTTTACCTTCTTACATATTGATGACCGTGTTTCCGTGTTTCTGTGTGTAACACATCTTTAAGCACCTTTTGCAGGGCTGGACAAGTGGCAACAAATTCTTTCAATTTCTGTTTGCTATGAAAGGTCTTTATTTTACCTTCATTCACAAATGAGAGCTTTGTAGGATATAGTATTCTGGGCTGGCAGTTTTTCTCTCTTAGTACCTGGGCTATGTCTTGCCATTCCCTTCTAGCCTGTAGGGTTTCTGATGAGAAGTCTGCTGTAAGTCTGATTGGAGATCCTCTGAGAGTAATCTGACGTTTCTCTCTTGCACATTTTAGAATCTTTTCTTTATGTTTCACTGTGGTGAGTTTGATTACAACGTGTCGTGGTGAGGATCTCTTTTGGTCATGGTTACTGGGGGTTCTATGAGCTTCCTGTACTAGGATGTCTCTGTCCTTCTCCAAGCCCAGGAAGTCCTCTGCTAGTATCTCACTAAAAAGGCCTTCTAATCCTTTCTCCCTCTCCATTCCTTCAGGAATTCCTAGAACCCAAATGTTGGGATTTTTTTTTTTTTACTAGTATCCTGTAGATTCCTAACAATATTTTTTAGATTTCTGATTTCCTCTTCTTTTCTTTGGTTTGACTGTATGCTTTCCTGTGTTCTGTCTTCTAAGCCCTGAGGTTGCTATTATGCATGTCCAAAATGGCATCTGTTCACTGTCTTGCTCGCCTTTGAGAGGTGAGCGGAGAGAGTGAAACTCCTGTCCGTACTGGTCCCTTTTATTATTTTCCTCTCTCCTGTAGTTAGCCTGGTGAACTTTCGCCTACGGGGCTTCAAGCCTCGTTCCCTCTAGGCTCCTTCTACTTTCCTGCCGGTTGTCTCAAGCTATTGAGGTTCGGTTCACTTCACGATCCAGCACTGGTGGGTAGATTCTGCTGCTGGTGTCCCGAGCTGTGGACTCCCACGCCCTCCACCGTGAATCACTAGTTCTGGAAGAGTTTCCTCTGCTGTTTCTTCCACAACTCTTCCTTGAACCTGCAGTATCTCCACTTTTATTAAACTGTCTCTTCCCGGACTATCAGTGTGCTCCCTTCCTATTCATCAAATGTAAATTTTATTATCCCCACTGACTATATAGGTAATAGCTAATCAAGGCAATGTTTTCCTTTTCCTAGAGATTTATCCTGCAACAAAATGGAGTCTATCGAAAGACGTGCATTTGAGTCACTCCCTTTTTTGCAGTCTATGTAAGTTGCAATTTCATCATATTTGGAATTTGAGTAAATCTTCCCTGTAAACCACCTTGCTGTTCACCTTGAAATAGGGTGAAGCTTCTACTTTACATTTGTAGTAGAAGGTTACTAAAATTCTGTAACAGGTCCTTTTCATCTCTAGCACAGATGCTATCAGATACAAAGGTCAGAGTGAATCCCACAGAGCAGGGCTTCTCAACCAACTCAATTTTGTATTCAGGTAACATTTTGCAGCCCTGCACATGCTGCTGGCACCTAGTGGGCCAAGGCCAGCCTGCTGTTAAGCCACCTACTATATACAGGACAAACCTCCACAAGAAAGGCATTATCGAGCCCAAAATGTCAATAGCATTCAAGTTGTGAAACTCTGTTCCAGAGAAGTAAAGATCACGCAGTACAAGTATGTCATGTAATATGAAAATGATATGATGAAATTTAATGTAAAAGTGCAAGTATAATTTAGAAGCCAAATCTTCCAGTACAAGTAAATTCTTTAGTGTGTAGATAAAATGTGGAAGTGTTGTTTCATCTATAAAAATTAGAATCCCTCCTGAAAGAGGAGTATTCTTCAAATATATCCTTTTTTCTTCTTCATTCTCTTTGACTTCTGTCTTTTTTTGTAGAAATCTTGGTTGCAATTTACTGACAGAACTGAGCTTTGGGACATTTCAGGCGTGGCATGGAATGCAGTTTTTGCACAATGTGTAAGTGAAATAGATGATGAATACATATTTAAAAACCATTTGTGTATAAAAATGGTATATAGTTATGCTTATCTGGGTATTAAGTCCTGTATATAAACTCTGCAAAGAAGGTCTTCATTTCAATTTTTTTTTTCAAAAATCTAACACAAAGTACTCTGGGAGAAAAAGGTTCTGGTGCTTTCTCAGGGTTACCTGCTTTTAAATCCTAATGCAAAAATAATTCCTGGGACCCAGCCAAAGGGCATGTCTCTCCCCATCACCCAGATCATGAGCTTTTTCCAAAATGTATTTAGCTCTCAATTTATAAATTATCTGTGGATACTAAGAACCTTTATACTTTAGTATAAAAAAAAATAAGAAAATACACTGCTCTAACATAATCCCACATGTTCTGTCCTGACTAAACTGCAACAGAAAGTGAGTTTTATTCCCTTTCAGCTCAATAATTCTGTGATGTTCAATGGCCCGAGGGAATTTTAGATTCAAGATAAAGATTCTCCACTCAACCTGACGTTGAAAGACTATCCACCTGTTCTGTAGTTCAGAATCCCAGTCATAACCATTCTGGTTATGAGGGAAGGTTTTAGGATGTGTGGAGGATGGACCAACAGTGCCTGCAGATCTTGGGGAAGAACACTGAAAGTCTGTTTTTCCTACACCCATACACTGGGGAGCTGGTTCCTGAGGCTCCTACACCAAGTGGTTTTGGTAGAATCAGTAAAAATGGCCTCAACATATATCATTCCATTAGATTCCCTCCTAAGGGGCCTCTTAAGTTTTCTGTAGACAACACAGGGAGAAAATCTGTGGAATCACAGCATATGAAAAGTAATGGATTCATTTAAGAACATTCACTGAGTGCCAGGCCCACCGAGTGCCAGGTGCTATATTAAGTGCTGGGGGTACAAATTGGAACAGGACAGAAGCTTTGTCTCCAGAGACTTTCATGCCAACAGGGGGAAGTTGGGAAAATGAGTGACAGCCATGCTAGCATCTGTGCAGCAAGGCCAGAGAGATGAGCTGAAAAAGTAGGAGCAGAGCTAGGGATGGCGCACAGTACACAAGGCACCAGTTCATTTATCTCAAGATTCTGTGTCCATCTTAAGCCAAAGAAAAAAAAAAGCATTTGCTTCATGGTGATGCAAAAACCAGAGCTAGCTGGTATTGGAAACTAATTCTCTTATCATGTGATCTGAACATATCTAACTCGTGGTTACTTCAAAAATTGGCACAATGGCTGTAATACACCAAGTGTGTGTTGGGAGCTGGTCTCCTTTATTTGGGGACATATTCTTTTATTAGACAAAGCTAATCTGCTTCAAGGAAACTTTCGCTATCCCCGTTGCCCCAGGAAGACACCAGTGATCTTATGACCAAAGATGAGGGTTTTTAAAGTGAAAACAATGCTGTTCACTGCATTACAGAGTCCAGAAAAGAGTGCCAGCTGAGCTGGATTCATCATGAACTGGAGCCTAAGCTTCAAGGCTTTACGCTTGCACGTGCCCCTTCCAAGGTCCTGGGAGGGGCTGGAGCAATTTTTATATTCATAATTCTGCATGTTTCATTATAAGGGATTCCCCAAATTAGGTTAAGCTCACGCTCAGCAAAATCTGCATTCACCGTTACTTTGCACGTACTACATGCAGCCCAGTAAACATTCTTCTGAATGAAGCCTCTGTGTAAACAGCAGTGTGGTAGGATCAGTCTATTGTGAATCTGAAATCCACCTCAAAGACATGCCAAGAGCTTACCAGTGACATAACTCTCTTCAAATAGTAATAATCATTAAATCTTTCAGCTGAAATCAGAAATAAATTACAGAAAATCAGCAGTAATTGATAATTCTAAACATTAAGTATACATTTTTTCTTCTGCTTCATGCATGTACATTAAATGTTTTCTTTAAAGAAATATTTAGTTGAAAATCAGAGTTACACAGAGAGAGGAGAGGCAGAGAGAGCAAGATCTTCCATCCAATGGTTCACTCCTCAATTGGCCGCTACAGCTGGAGCTGTGGTGATCCAAAGCCAGGAGCCAGGAGCTTCTTCCTGGTCTCCCAAGCAGGTGCAGGGGCCCAAGGACTTGGGCCACTGCTTTCCCAGGCCACAGCAGAGAACTGGATGGGAAGTGGAGCAGCTGGGACTAGAACCGGCACCCATATGGGATGCCAGTGCTTCATGCCAGGGCGTTAACCCACTGTGCCACAGCACCGGCCCCTTGTACATTAAGTCTTAACCCAATGGCTTATTTTTAAAAATTGTTTTAGTCACTTCATTGGTTCTCACAATAAAACTCAGGTCTGCCCTTTGGGGTGTTTTGTAAGGGTTCAAAGGTTTCCACATTGTCACTTCCAGCAACTTTTCTTCTCATAATCTTCTCATCTGCACCATATTCTCATCTGTGTAACAAGAGATCTTCTTTTCTCTTAAGGTACTTCTTCCTCTGCCCCATATGTTTCTAAGTATTCTCTTCATTGCCTTTACTTTTTCTTCTTTAAGATTTATTCATTTATTTGAAAGTCAGAGATGGGGCTGGCACTGTGGCACAGCAGGTTAATGCCCTGGCCTGAAGCGCTGGCATCCCATATGGGCGCCAGTTCGAGACCTGGCTGTTCCACTTCTGATCCAGCTCTCTGCTATGGCCTGGGAAGATGGCCCTAGTCCTTGGGACCCTGCACCTCTCTCTCTCTTTCTCTCTCCCTCTCCTCTCTCTGTGTAACTCTGACTTTCAAATAGAAAGAAAGAGAGAGAGAGAGAGAGAGGAGAGGAGAGGAGAGGAGAGGAGAGGAGAGAAGGAAAGATAGTTACAGAGAGGTGGGGGAGGGGGTCGTCTTCCATCCACTGGTTTACTCCCCAAATGGCCAATATGACCGGAGCTGAGCTAGCTGATCCAAGGCCAGGAGCCGGGAGCTTATTCCAGGTCTCCCACATGGGTGCAGGGGCCCAAAGACTTGGGTCATCTTCCACTGATTTTCCAGGCCATAGAGAGAGCTGAATTGGAAGTGGAGCAATGGGGACTCAAACTGACATCCCATGTGTGATGCCGGCACTGCAGGCAGTGGCTTTACTCGCTATGCCACAGCGCCAGCCCCTGCCATACACATCTTTAATTCCTCCTTTTATTAGGTCATTACGTTTTAGGCACTATACTAAGTACTTACACAAGTGAGATAACATGAAGAATGCACAGTAATGCTTGGCAAATGGTACATGATTACACACGTTGCTTCCATCTTCCCAACAACTCTTGCCATTTAGAAACGATGACCCCTATTGTGTAGGTGAGGGAGGTTAAACTGAGATACTAGCAGAGAACTTCCCAGGCTTGGAGAAGGACAGAGACATGCTAGTACAGGAAGCTCATAGAACCCCCAGTAACCATGACCAAAAGAGATCCTCATCACGACACGTTGTAATCAAACTCACCACAGTGAAACATAAAGAAAAGATTCTAAAATGTGCAAGAGAGAAACGTCAGATTACTCTCAGAGGATCTCTAATTAGTTCACACTGTTAATGTGTGATACAACTATTTAGGAACTTTACAAGAAATTTTCTGTGCAGTTCTTTGTTCCCTGGTGAACAAGAGCTGAAGGAGGGCAACTTGACCTTTTTGTGCATTGTACCTTTTTTAAAAGATTTATTTGTTTATTTGAAAGTCAGAGTTACACACAGAGAGAAGGAGAATCAGAGAGAGAGAGAGAGAGAGAGAGCGAGAGAGAGAGAGAGAGAGACCTTCCATCCGATGGTTCACTCCCCAGTTGGCTGCAATGGCAGGAGCTGTGCAGATCTGAAGCCAGGAGCCAGGAGCTTCTTCCGGGTCTCCCACGCAGGTGCAGGGGCCCAAGGACTTGGGCCATCTTCTACTGCTTTCTCAGGCCATAGCAGAGAGCTGGATGGGAAGTAGAGCAGCCGGGACTAGAACCGGCACCCATATGAGATGCCGGCACCACAGGCAGAGGATTAACCTAGTGAGCCACGGCGCCGGCCCCTAGAACAATATTTCTCACACTTTGACTCTGATTTGGCTTGTGCTGCCACATTTTACTCCCACAAGCGTTATCAAAAAGGCAGTGGAGTAGGATTCAATAGACCGCCATTTATCAAGTGAGGGAATGGGGCCAGAAATGGAAGCGATCTTCAGTGCGGAATCCATGTGATCCTCAAAGCATAATGGTTCACGGTAAAGAGCGTCTGTAGAGTCCTCCACCTAGAGCTGTTGAGACAGTTCCTGCTCAGTCTCTGCACTGCCCATGCACAACCCTAGTGAAGAAGTGAATGCTCTGCAATGGGAGGAAGAGGTGGGAGAGTAGAGTGGCCTCGCAGTGTGACTTCACTGGAGACACATGCAAGGCCCCTACGTCAGCTACAGAAGGGCTGCCCCATGAAAAGGAAAGGCTGAGCCATTTGGTACAAGGCCATGGGTGCTGCTAAGGAAGAGGGAAGCAGTGGAGAACGACAAACGTGGCCAAATTGTCTGCACTGCTTAATGTTCTACCATCATTCTTCACAGCTTGGGGAAAGGGTGCCAAGGGGAGATGCAGAGGCCAAGGAGCCTTCTTGCACAAGGCTCCCTCGTGATCTCACAGAACAAAGAACAAAGAACAAAACAGATGATGGTCAAAGTCCAGTCTGAGAAACCCTGCTTCACCAAGCACGTGATACATTTTTCATCTAGCATCCTTAGTGACTATTAAAGAATTTTATGAGTTGAACAAGTTCATGATGCTAAAAATACCTGCGAGAACGCACTTGAACGGGGGAGATCACAGGCAAGACAATACATGGTTCTTGAACTCACCACTGACCCTGACCTTGATCACAGAAGAATCAGATGTTTCATTCTTTTCCCATATAGCAGCATGTCTGGTTTTCTGGCACCTGTGCTTTATATAGTATAATATGGTTCTGTTTCAAAACTGAAATATAATCCACTTATCATAAAATGCATACAATCCAGTGGTGTCTAGTATAGTCATTCACAAGGCTCTATAATCATCTCCATTATCTGATTCTGTCACAGAGAGAAGTCATGTGGGGTTCTTGTCTTCATGCAAGAAAGAATTCAGGTGTGAGACAGAGAGCAAAGTAGCAAGGTTTCACTGGGGACAGGGCATCCGTCAGGATGGAAGGGACAGAGAGAGTTTGCCCAGTCACTCGGACTGGGGGAGAGCAAGGTGACATGTTTGAATGGAGAAAATACACTTGGCAGGCCAGGCGGGCAGCTCAGGGGAGAGCAGAGAGCTGAACGTGCAGTCTTTGTCTAGACTGGGGTTTATAAGGGAAAAGGGGTCCAGGTTTTTCCTTCCCCTCCTTCTCCTCCTCCTCTAGGACAAGTCAGATGCAAAAGGCCACAATACTGTGTGGTGCATTTGTATAAAATGTTCAGAATTATACAAATGCATAACACAGTATTGTGGCCTTTTGCATCTGACTTCTTGCCCATAGCCTGCTGGTTTCAAGGTTCACCCATGTTGTAACAGGTACCAGTGCTTTAATGCCTTCCTAATGCTGATAAGGCTCCATGGTGTAGACAGACCACAATACCAATTCACATACTCATCCTTTAAGAGCCACCTGGGTTATTTCCACTTTGGGGCTGCTATGAATAATGCTGTTGTGAACATTCAGGAACAAGTTTTTGTGCAACCATGTTTGTTTTTTAATTCCTGAACCTATAAGTAGGAATGATACTGCTGGGTCTTATGTTAAGGCATGCTTAACATACGTGAGGAACCACCAATCTCTTTTCCACATTGGCTACACCATTTTACCTTCCCACCTGCCATGTAGGAGAGTTCCCATTCTATCTATCTATGTCAACAACTGTCAGTGTATGTCTTTTTTTATTATGACCATCCTATTAAGTGGCTAAAGTAGCATCTAATTGTGGTTTTCATTCACATTTCCCTAATGACTTCAGATGTTGTGCATCATTTTATGACTGCTGGCCATTTATATATCTTCATTTCATGAATGTTTATTCCCTTCTCCTTGAAGTCTAAGAATTCTTTAAATACTCTGGGCATTCTAAGAACTAGACCTTTATCAGATACAAGACTTGCAAATACTGTGAGTTGTCTTAGCTTTTTTAAAAAAATTATTTACCTATTTTATTTTAAAGGGATACAGAGACAGAAGACAGAGATAATTCTTCCATTTGCTGGTTCAATCGCCAAAGTCCCGCAACAACTAGGGTGGGTCAGGCCTAACCCAGGGGCCCAGAACTCAATCTGAGACTCCCATAAGAGTGGCAAGGACCCAATACCTGACCATCACCTGCTGCCTCCCAGGGTACACACTAGCAGGAAGCTAGATTGGAAGCAGGGTAGCCAGGAATCAAATACGGTACTCTGATCTAAGATTCAGACTTTCCAAGTATCAACTCAACTGCTATGCCACACACCTGTCCCACCTTCTTGACAGTCTCCTTGGATGCACCAGTGTTTTTAATTTTCAAAACATATAGTCTATATAACCCTCTATATGTGAGGGTTCATTTTGGGGGTGTCAAGTCGGTTCCATTGATTCCAATGATTGTCAATCATTACTCCAGTACCATACTGAGATTACCATAGGTTTGAACTGGGTTTTGTTGTGGAGTTTTTGCTTGCAACAGACTGAAAGTAGAGCAGGAAGGGAAGTTCAATCCAGGCCTCCCACATGGGTGTCAGGAACCAATTACTTGAGCTATCACTGCTGCCTCCCACTGTCTGCATTACCAGGAAGTAGAACTCAGGAGCTGAAGCCAGACATCAAATCTAGGCACTTGGATATGGGATGCAGACATTTTAACCAGCATCTTAACTGTCAGGCCAAATGCCTGCCTCTGGGTTTTGCAATTGGGAAGTTTGAGTCCTCCCGATTTTTTCCTTTTTTAAGTATTGTTTTAGCTATTCTGGATCCCTTGAATTGTCATATGACCTTATGCCAATTTCTGGCAAGAAGCCAGCTTGGATTTTGCTAGGAATTGTGCTAAAATCATGGATAAATTTGGAGAACAGTCACATCTTCACTGTACTTTCTGATTCATAAACACAGAATGTCTTTCCATTTTCTTAGATCTTCTTTAAAATTACTCAAAAATATGTTGTAGCTTCAGAGTACAGGCCTTTTCATTCTGATTAGATGTATTCCTAAGTATTTTTCTTTGGTGTGATTGTTTATGGAATTGTTACCTTAATGTCATTTTCAGATTATTAATTGCTAGTCTGAAAATACAGCAAATTTTGGCAGACTGATCTGTGTCCCACAAACTACTGAACTTTTTCTCTAGTAGATTTTTTTGTGCATGGATTCTTTCTCATTTTCTACAGGTAAGATAATCATCTCATCTCCAAAAAGAGAATGTTTTCTTTCATTCATTCCAAAATATATGTTTTTCTCACCTAATTTCCCTAGCTAGAACCTTCAGAACAACATCGAATAAAAGTGGTAAGAGAAAGCACCCTTGCTTTGTTCTTGATCTTAGGATGAAAGCTTTCAATCCATCATAATTCAGCACGAAGTTAGCCAGGGGATCTTCACTGTTGTCCTCTATTAGGTTATTGAGTTGCCTTCTATCCAAGTTCCATGTTTTTATACTGAAAGGTTATTCTAGCTTTTAAATACTTTTAGAACTGTATGTATTGTGATGATCACGTATCTTTTCTTTCATTCTATTAACACAGCACATTACAGTGATTTACTTTGATATGTTTAATCAACTTTTCATTCCTGGGATAAATCCAAGTTGGTTAAGATATGGAATCCTTTTCATATATTCTGTTGGATTATACTTGCTAGTATTTGCTGAGCATTTTTCAATCTATATCATTAGGTACCAGTTTATAATTTTTCTTGTGATATTTTTGTCTGACTTTGGTATCAGCATAAAACTAACCTCATACAATGCTAGGAAATGTTCTGCCCTATATTTTAGAAGACTTAATGAATTATTGACGTTAATTATTTTAGATTTGCAATGAAGTTATGTGTCCTTGAGCTTTTCTTTGTAGAAGTTCTAATTACTAACTAAATCTCTTTTCTTTAAAAGAAAGTTTATCTATTTATTTGAAAGGCAGAAAGAATCAGAATGAATGAATGAGTGAATATCTTCTATTTGCTAGTTTACTCACCACAAACCTGAGGCTGGGCAAGACTGAAGCCAAGAGCCAGGAACTCCATCTGGGTCTTCCACATGGGTGGCCAAGAATCTGAACCCTCATCTGCTGCCTCCCAGGGAGCACATTAGCATGAAGTTGTATCAGAAGCGGACGTGGGGCTTGATCCCAGCCAATCCAGTAAGGGGTGTGGGCATTCTTAGTGGCAGCCTAACCTACCACACCACATCTGCCCCCTCAGTCTCTTCACCTGATATAGGTCTATTCAGATTTGTTAATTTGAAGTCAGGTTCAGCAGTTTGTATCCATCTAAGAACGTGTCCATTCCATCCATGTTTCCTAATTCACTGGCATATAGTCCTCAGTTTTCCTTTTTATACTTCTGATGTCTATAAGGTCAACAGTAATGTCCCCTTTCATTCCTGATTTTTTTTTTTCTTCACAGGCAGAGTGGACAGAGAGAGAGACAGAGAGAAAGGTCTTCCTTTGCTGTTGGTTCACCCTCCAATGGCCGCCGCAGCCAGCACGCTACAGCCGGCACATTGCGCTGATCCAAAGCCAGGAGCCAGGTGCTTCTCCTGATCTCCCATGTGGGTGCAGGGCCCAAGCACTTGGGCCATCCTCCACTGCACTCCCTGGCCACAGCAGAGAGCTGGCCTGGAAGAGGGGCAACCGGGACAGAATCCGGCGCCTGGACCGGGACTAGAACCCGGTGTGCCGGCGCCGCAAGGCAGAAGTTTAGCCTAGTGAGCCGCGGCGCCGGCCCCTGATTTTAAATAATTTTATTGGTCAGTCGAACTTAAGTGTGTTGATCTTTTCAATGAACCAATTTTTATTATATTGAGTTTTCTCTATTGTTTTTCTATATTTCTGCTCTGAACTTTGTTTCATTCCTTTTTTTTTTTTCATAGTTGATTTGGGAGGAAGTTTAGGTACAGATATGAGACTTCTAAACATTTATATTTGCATATATAAACTTCCCTCTGAGCACTGCTCCAGCTCATCATGTAGTATTGATATCTTCTGTGTGCATTTTCATTCCTACCAAAATAGTTTCTGGTTTCCTTTGTGATTTCTTCTTTGAACCACTGGTTATTCATGGGTGCTTATTTCCACTTATATGTGAATTTCCCAGATGTTTTTCTGCTTTGATTTCTAATTTCATTCTACTTTAGTTGAAAACATACTCTGTGTGATTTCAGTCCTTTTAAATGTATTGATAGGTCTTGTGATGTAACATATGATCTTCCTAGAGAATGTTCTATTTACACTAGAAAAGAATACATCTTTAGCATTTTTATGTCGACATTGCTGGGAATTGCTCTGTAGATGTCTGGTACATCTAGATGGTTTATATTCATTCAAGTTTTCTTTTTTTAAATATTTTATTTATTTATTTGAGAGAGCATTACAGAGAGAGGGAGAGACAGAGAGAAAGGTCTTCCACCCACTGGTTCACTACCCAGATGGCCACAACAGCCAGAGCTGAACCCATCCAAAGCCAGGAATCAGAAGCTTCCTCTAGGTCTTCCCATACGGGTATAGGGGCCTTGCTTTCCCAGGCCATAGCAGAGAGCTGGATGGGAAGAGGAACGGCTGGGACACAAACCAGCACCCATATGGGGTGCCAGTGCCACACCTCCCAGCCCACTCCCTAAATGCCTGTACTGGCCAGGGTTGGGTAAGGCAAAAGCCAGGAGCTGGCAACTCAGTCCATGTCTACCCAACATGGGCAACTGGAAGCCAACCACTTGAGCTACCACTTGCCGCCTCCCAAGGTCCACACTGGCAGGAAGCTGGAATTAGGAGCAAAACTCAGACTCCTTTGCAGACACTCTAATACAGGATGCAGACAACCCAAACAGTGGTTTAACCACTAGACCAAATGGCCATCCACTTTTTTTCTACAATATATTCAAGTTATTTCCTTAGTGGTTGTCCTAGAATTATAATTAACATCTTAGTTTATAACATTTTTCTTCAGATTACTATCAAAATAACTTAAATAGTATACAGAAACTTTGCTTCTCTATAGCTCCATTCTCCCCCTACCTTTATACTATTTTTTTATTTAATAAATGTAAATTTACAAAGTGCAACTTTTGCATTGTTGTGGCTTTCCCCCCCTAACCTCCCTCCCACCCGCAGCCATCCCATCTCCCACTCCCTCTCCCATCCCACTCTTCATCACGTTTCATTTTCAATTATCTTTATATACAGAAGATCAACTTAGTATATACTAAGCAAAGATTTCAACAGACTGCACCCACACAACCACACAAGATATAGAGTACTGTTCGACTAGTAGTTTTATCGTTAACTCTCATAGTAAAACACATTAAGGACAGAGATCCTGCATGGGGAGCATGTGCACAGTGACTCCCATTGTTGATTTAACAATTGACACTCTTATTTATGACGTCAGTAATCACCTGAGGCTCTTGCCATGAGCTGTCAAGGCTATGGAAGCCTCTTGAGATCACCAACTCTGAACTTAGTCAAGGCCATATCACAGTGGAGGTTCCTTCCTCCCTTCAGAGAAAGAAAGGTGACTCCTTCTTTGATGGCCCATTCTTTCTGCTGGGATCTTGTTCACTGAGATCGTTCATTCAGGTTGTCTTTGCTACAGTGTCTTGGCTTTCCATGCCTGTGAGACTCTCATGGGCCTTTTAGCCAGATCCGAATGCCCCAAGGGTTGATTCCGAGGCTGGAGTGCTGTTTAGGACATTTGCTATTCTATGAGTCTGCTGTGTGTCCTGCTTCCCCTGCCGGATCATTCTCTCCCTTTTAATTCTATCCTTCATTCTTTGCAGACACTGGTCTTTTTTGTGAAATCTCTTCGACACTTACCTTTTTGAGCAATTATGTACTTAAACTTATCACTTTAACAAGTGAGATGCCATTGGTACATGCCTCCTTGATAAGATTGATTTGGAATCCCCTGGCACACTTCTAGCTCTACCATTGGAGGTAAGCCCGAGTGAGCATGTGCCGACCTGTACATCTCCTCCCTCTCTTATTCCCACTCTTCTATTTAACAGAGATCATTTTTCTGTTAATTTTAAATGCCTAAGAATAATTGTGTATTAATTACAGAGTTCAACCATATCCTGCTATTCTTACCCATCAGGGTGACAAAAAGTTTGAGAAAGTGGAATTAAAACATATTAGATAATCCATGCATCTGATGAGTCTTCAAAAGTTTACAGAAATGTGTACTATGGAAAAACTATGCACTTCTTGGTTGACATTTCTTCCCTGCAGCACACTGAATGTGCCATCTCACTGCCTTGGGGCCTCTATTGTTTCTGATGATACATCAGCTATTAATCTTTTGACGATTCCTAGTATATGATGTTATTTTCTCTTGCTGCTTTCAAGATGTTCTGTGTTTGGCTTCTAATAGTTTGATTATGATACGCCTATATGTGAAACTCTTTCAGTTCATCCTACTTAAGAATTCCTTGAACTTCTTGCATGTATAGATCCATATGTTTTATTAGGTTTAGGAAGTTTGAGGCCACCATTTCTTCAAATATTCTTTCTCCTCTTTTCTCCTTCTGAAATTGGTAAGCTTGATGGTGTCCTACTCTCTAGGATTGCATCCATCTTTCTTCTTTCTTCCTTCTTTCTGTTCCTTCAACTCAACAATCTCAATTTATCATCAAATTCCTGATTCTTTCTTCTGCTTAGTCAGATCTGCCACTGACACTCACTAGTGAATTTTCCATATTAATTACTATGTTTTTCAACTCCTCAATTTCTATTTGGCTCCTTTTTATAATTTCTGTGTGTTTTTTTTTTTAATTTAGAAAGCATACAAAGATGGTGATCTTCCACCCACAGTTTTACTCCCCAACTATCTCTATCATGTGGGGCTGGGGCAGGCTGAAACAGGAAATGGGGAACTCAGTCCAGGTCTCCTCTGTGGGTGAAATTACCTGCTTCCTCCAATACTCTGCATTAGCAGGAAGCTGAAGTTGTGAGTGGAATCAGAACTTGAACCCAGGCACTCTGCTATGGGATGCAGATGTCCCAAGCAGCGTCTTGACTGCTGCACCAATCAGCTGTCCCTCTTTTTAAAGTAATTTTCATATTTAATATGGTCCATTTGATGAGGCATAGTTTTCATTAGTTCTTTACTAAACAAAACTAAATGGTTTCCTTTATACTTTCTTAAACAAGGGTGTCCTCACTCATCACTTCCATTTTAACATCTGTTTGAAAGGTAGTGACTGACAGAGAGGTCTTCCATCTGCTGGTTCATTCCCTAAATGCCTGCAAAAGCCAGAGATGGGCCAGACCAAAGCCAAAAGCTTGGAAAACCATCTGGGTCCCCCACATGGCTGGCAGGGGCTCCCACACTTGAGGCAAAGCTGCTGTCTCCCAGCACGTGAAGCAGCAGGAGGCTGAAGTCAGAAGCCAGGTAGGATGTGGACATCCCAAGTGACAGCTTAACCCTCTGCACCACAACACCCACCTCTGAACTTATTATCAGTAACTGAATCAAGTCTTTGTCTAGTGAGTCCAATGTCTGGGCTCCTCTGGGATAGTTTTTTACTGAAACTGGAATTTCCTCTGAGTATGAGCCATATTTTGTTTCCTTCTCGCTCTCATAAAAAAATGAACATTTTAAATAATATAGCAATTCCAAAAACTAGATTCCTGTCTCCAGTTTGGTGTTACTAATGCTTGTTGTAGCAGTTGCTGTTATCTAGCCACTTTTCTGAACCAATGCTATAAAGTTTGTATTACTTATGATGTGTGGCCATTGAAGTCTCCACTTGGTTAGCCTGGGGGTCAGGACTGAATAGAGAACTCCCTACAAGTCTGGAATCAACAATTCTCCCAGCTTTTGTCAAAGAGCTCCAAGTACACGTTGTACTGTGTCCTTTCTGTTCTTAGCCAGGCAGTCCAGGGCTGTCTTTTCTTTTACTTCCTGCATGCATAGAACCTCAGGATCAGCCAGTTATAAAGAAGTCAGGGCCCCTTCAGGTCTTTCCTGGCAAAGCTTATAGCCCTAGATATGTGTAAGGCCTTCCAAATTCACAGGAATACATTCCACCATCTTCCAGTGTCCTGAGGGTATATTGTGTGTTTCAAAGTTCTAATGAACATCTTATTCCTCAGCTTCCCATGTTAAGCTTTTTGAATAGACTATCTTTTGGTCCCAACTGCTATCCAGTATCGCACACAGCTTCCATGGTGAAGCACTTGCCTGTAGTTATTTCCCAAAAACAGCCTCTGAGAGAGGCTTCATTCTGCATGTTTATCTCCATTCATTTCCATTCTCTCTGTCTCTGTTCTGTCTCTCTCTCTCTTTCTCTCCCTCCCTCCCTCCTTCTGTCCCTCTATCCCTCTCCCTCTCTCTGATACTGGGCATACAGGCTATTTTTTTTTTTATTTTGGAGAGTTTGGAGGTTTTTTTTTTTTTGCTCATTTTACACATACTTCTCTTTTCTCTCATTATAATTCCTGATTTGGTTCAAATGTAGACAAAATAAATTGGACAAAGTTCAAACATTATCCAACATTCACATGGTTACATATGACTTTGAGTATGCAAGTAATACATCTCATAATTTTAAAAAAATTGAGAAGCAACAAATTAAAAATAAAATTCACCCACAATCCAAAAACCTAAACCCAAATATTACTAAGACATCAGTCTATTCCTAAAGCAGATGTTTCTTTTTTAACCTTTATTTAATAAATATACATTTCCAATGTACAACTTCTGGATTATAGTGGATTTTTGCCCCCATAACTTCTTCCCACCCGCAACCATCCCATCTCCCATTCCCTTTCTCATCCCATTCTTCATCAAGATTCATTCTCAATTCTCTTTATATACAGAAGATCAACTTAGTATATACTAAGTAAAGATTTCAACAGTTTGCACCCACACAGAAACACAAAGTATAAAGTATTGTTTGAGTACTAGTTATACCATTAATTCACATAGTACCACACATTAAGGACAGAGATCCTACATGGGGAGTAAGTGCACAGTGACTCCTGTTGTTGATTTAACAATTGACACTCTTATTTATGACATCAGTCATCACCCGAGGCTCTTGTCATAAGCTGCCAAGCCTATTTTTAAGGCTACCACTGAGCTTGCCAGGGAGGAACTGTCTAGGGCAAGTTAAATACACGAAACCCACACAAATCTCACTATTCTTAGAGAAAGTCAGCCAATTTTCTTGAGTAAATGCCCCACAGGTGGCTGCAAGCCTTTGGTTAAATTTCCAGAATTATCAAAAACTTGATTCTGACCACTTTTACCATTTTGTTGTTCCCTTTATGAAGGGATAAATTTTCAGATGTTCTCACTCCACTGTTTACATAGGTTTCCACTGATGTCACCTACAACATGCTTTTAAATCTCTAGTCTCAATGACTCTGAGCTAAATATCTAATTGTGGGATAAGATTAGGGAAAAGGAATAAAAAGAGAAACTAATTTTCATGAGCGCTATCCTGAGAAGGTTGATGAAATTTTCAAAGTACTTCTATATTTAGTCATCTCAAGCTTCAGATTAAAGTGACAAATATTTGGACCCTTTTCTGCACACATATTAGACACAGTCTGGGGCAGGACTGAGCTCCAGCTCCAGCTTTGCTTCTTACAAGTGCAGTGACCTACAACAAGTTACACAGCCTCTGTGACTCAGCACAATATATATCACAATAGGCTACTGGGCTACAATACCTATCACAGAGGTTACTGGGAACATCCAGTGTTGAATGCTGAACACAGATGCTTGGCAGCCAAATCAATATCATCTGTAAGAGTTATTATTTTCACAGTCTGTAACAGTACAGTACGTTTTTGAGTAGAGTTAAACTAAAGGCAGTTTTTTTTTTTTTACCTGTTTTTGTTTTTGTTTGCTTGCTTTAAAAACTTTAAAAATCTATTACAGCATTTAGGAATGAAATTTCCCACAACATGAATTTATTCACTGTATTGGTAGGGAAACAAAATGTGAATTCTTTACTCAACAAATATTTATTAACCATGCAGTAAATTTCAGGCACTATGCCACACACAGGCATAACAAAGACAATAACAATATCCCTGCCCTCAAGGAGCTACAGGCCAGGAGACTGACAGGCCAACAGGTGATGACAAGCAACGTAACAAAGACTGATGTGACGTGATGTGACGTGATGTGATGTGACGTGATGATGTGATGTGATGTGATGTGATGTGATGTGATGTGATGTGATGATGTGTGATGCGAAATGAGAACACCAGTGGAAGAACGTGACAAGAGTATGGCTTTGACGTGGGTTCTTTTTCCATCAACTAAATGAATTAAGTCATGGCTTGTTTAAAATTTCCAAAGATGAAAGGCAAGCACCTTGAATTATGGAGAACACAGGATTAGTGTTTCCTACACAAAAAAGGGCTTCCCTATCAGTGTGGTCACTTCTATACGTCTTTCTTTTTTAAGACACAGACAGCTCCCGCCCACTAGTTCACTTCCCAAATACCTGCAATGGCTCAGGCTAGGCTAGGCCAGGCCCAGGCTGAAGCTGGAAACCAGAAACCAGTCCACGTCTCCAAGTAGATAGCAGAGACTCAACCAATTGAGCCATCACCACTGCCTCCCAGGGTCTGCATTAGCAGGAAGTTGCAATTAGAAGCTGGAACTGGGAATCAAACCCAGGCATCTGATTTGAGACGTAGGTATCCCAATCTGGGTGTTAATTGCTAGGCAAAACACTGGCTCCACTTCTAAGGCTTTTCACCTAAAAAGTTCTTTGGCATATTTTGTGTTTATTATGCATTTTTTTGTATCTTTTCTCTTTCTCTTCTCCATTCATCCTCTAGGAGACATAGATAGTTCCCAAAGAACAAGTGCTTTTTGAATCCTAAGGGTGATTTGTAAGTACACAGAAAGTAATTTTAAGCCTAAAATGTCTACACAAAAAAGAATATAATTTCTCATACAGTCTTGTGCTTACTGAAATGGCCGATACCTTTAATTCCATTGCCTTTTTCAGAAATCTCAATCGTAATCCTCTGACAAATGTTGAAGATTCGTATCTTTTTAAACTGCCAGCATTAAAATATCTGTAAGTATGAAAATAATCTTTTTTTATTTTCATCAAACATTAAGTATTTGAGATTGAGGCTAAAAAGTCATGATTTTAAATTAGGTTACTGAAAAAAGTTATTGACTGAGGCAAGAACTGAGAAAGAATTTATCATGGGAAAGACAGCTGGCAGGGCGAGACAGTGTTACATGCAAATACATGTTAGGAATACCATCTATCCCAAGCAAAGAGGTATAGATGTAAATTTTTTAAAGAAAAAATAAGAATTAAAAGAGGTCAGTGTAGTATAAAATGAAAAATAAGACAATGGCAGAAAAAGGTGTAGGTTCTACTCTTCAATGCCAAGGTCATTAATCTGATGATGCAAATAGTAAAGTCATTTCAACCAGGGCTTTCTGGAACTGTCTCCATGACAAACTCTTGAGCTGTCTTGCTTTATAGAGAAGCCAAAACTGATGTAACCACATCTTCCTGAAACAACCTTTTTAAGGACAGATCTTTTTATTGAGGTCCATACCGTGAATGTTTGGGCTTTCTCCTTCAGAGACTTGGGAACAACACAAGTACCACTTACCACAGTTGAGAACATTCTCATGATGACTCTTCAACTGGAAAAACTGTAAGGTATCTTTTTCTTAGGTTTATTTCCATGTAAGTCTGTAGATGTGTTTTCTTAAGTCAGGCTTATGGAGGTATAATTTTTATGTATTTCAATTCACACTGTAAAGTTTGCTGAGTTTTGGCAAACACGTGGTTATGTAACCACCACCAAATTCCTGATGTAGAACATTTCTATCAACCCAAAAAGGTCCCTCATGGTCCTTTCCAGTCAATCGTCTCCTCCCATCCCCAGACCCAGGCCCTCAAACCACTCACCCTGTTTCTATTCTTGTAGTTTTTCCTTCCACAGTGTCTTATAAGCAAAATCATGTAGTAAGTGTAGCCTCTTGTGTCTGGCTCCTTTACTCAGCATAATCCTTTAGAGATTAAACTACTATTCATGTTGCTGCCTCTACCTATTGCTGAGTAATATTCCAATTGTGTAGTTACACCAGTTTATCCATTTCATCAGCTTATAGAACTGTGTTTTCCAACTTTTTGCAATTATAAATAAAGCCACTAACAGCACTCACATGGAGGTCTGTGAGTGGATATGTGTCTTCATTTCTTTGGTGTAAAGATCTAGGGGTAGGACAGTTCATTACCTACTAAGTGTATATTGAACTGTTTAACACACAGCTAAACTGTTTGCCAAGTAGCTGCTGCAGTCTGCACTCTCACCAACAATGTTCGAGAGTGGCACTTGCAACATGTGTTGTCCCAGTCCTCAGGTTTCAACTTTAACAAAAATTTAGAAACTGGATGTTGTGGCACAGCATTAAGATACCACTTGGGGGGCTGGCACCATGGCTCACTTGGCTAATCCTCCGCCTGTGGTACTGGCATCCCATATGGGCGCTGGGTTCTAGTCCCGGCTGCTCCTCTTCCAGTCCAGCTCTCTGCTGTGGCCCGCGAAGGCAGTGGAGGATGGCCCAAGTGCTTGGACCCTGCACCCGCATGGGAGACCAGGAGGAAGCACCTGGCTCCTGGCTTCAGTTTGGCGCAGCTCCGGCCATAGCGGCCATTTGGGGGGTGATTGGGAGGTGAGCCAACGGAAGGAAGACCTTTCTCTCTGTGTCTCTCACTGTCTAACTCTACCTGTCAAATAAATAAATAAATAAGATACCACTTGGGATGCCTACATCCCGTATCAGAGTGCCAAGTTTGAGTCCCAGCTACTCTGCTTCCAGCTAATGTGCACCCTGGGAGGTAGCCGATGGTAACTCGAGTATTCTGGTCTCTGCCACCCATGTAGGAGACCCACACACTGAGACCTATATCCTTGGCATAGTCCTGGCCCAACCCTGGCTGTTATCAGCATTTGGGGAAGTGAACCAGCAGATGGAAGGTCAATCTTTCTCTCTCTCTCTCTTTCTCTCTCTCGTTCTTTCAAATAAGTTAAAAAACAAAACTTTTTTAATGTAGCTTTTCTGCTAGTAGATATATAGTGGAATCTCTATTTTTTTTTAGTATTTAAAAATAGTTACTTGAGAGTCAATCAGTTCTCTCACCAAATGCCCACCATGACCAGCACTGGGCTGAAGCTGGAGTTGAAGGCTGGGAATTCAACCAAGACCTCCCATGTAGGTGGCAGGAACCCCAATTTCTCAAGCCCAAGAAAGGCAGGAGAACTATATTAGCAGGAAGCTGGAATCAGGAACCAGAGAGAAGAATCAAATGCAAGTGCTCAAATGTGGGACTCAGTCATCCTAACGCTGGCACCTTGGGTACACTCACTGCAGTTTAAACTTGCACTACTCTAATGACTGACGATACTGTTGTG
The DNA here is from genome assembly GCF_964237555.1 of Oryctolagus cuniculus. Taxonomy (NCBI): domain Eukaryota; kingdom Metazoa; phylum Chordata; class Mammalia; order Lagomorpha; family Leporidae; genus Oryctolagus; species Oryctolagus cuniculus. The sequence goes on along the minus strand of NC_091448.1, from coordinate 66,499,165 downwards.
CAAGTATCTTTACCAAGTGTCTATTCAAATCTGTTCCCATGTAGTAATTTGATGTTAATCTTAGGGAGGTTTTTTTTTTTTTTTTTTGACAGGCAGAGTGGACAGTGAGAGAGAGAGAAAGAGAGAAAGGTCTTCCTTTGCCGTTGGTTCACCCTCCAATGGCCGCCGAGGCTGGCGTGCTGCAGCCGGCGCACTGTGCTGATCCGAAGGCAGGAGCCAGGTGCTTCTCCTGGTCTCCCATGGGGTGCAGAGCCCAAGCACTTGGGACATCCTCCACTGCACACCCTGGCCAGAGCAGAGAGCTGGCCTGGAAGAGGGGCAACCGGGACAGAATCTGGTGCCCCGACCGGGACTAGAACCCAGTGTGCCGGCGCCGCTAGGTGGAGGATTAGTCTATTGAGTCGCAGCGCTGGCCGTGAGTTATCCTTTCACTCTACTAAGTGTACCTTCTGAAGAGTAGAAGTTAATTTTTTAATGTTGCTGAGCCTATAGCAACTTTTTATCTTGTATGGTTTGTCCTTTTATTGTGCCTTTCCTAAAAAAATCATTCAAATAACCCATTGTCTAATCTAAAGTTACAGAGATTTTCTCCTGTTTTCTTGTAGAAACTGTAGAGTTACATTTAGGTCCATGATCCTTTCTAGTTAATTTTCATGCAGAGTTTGAAGTATCTCAAGTTTTGAAGTTTTAAAAAGGATTTCCTTAGAGCCCTATTCTGACATTTTACCATAAACTCACTGCAACTTCCATTGTGACCTTCCCCTGCCAATTGGACAAGCTAAACAGAAACTATGATAAGGCTAGTCGAGCGGACTCCACAAGATAAGAATGGGGAAAGGCCTCTCACAGCATACCCTGCCCTAATCACTTCTGTCAGATCACCTCCTTGACTAACGTTCCCACATCATCAAGTCCACTGGTTTCTGCTCTAGCCTCCTCTTCCTCAACCTTGGGCAGCATCTGCCACAGTGGATCCTCCCAGGTCAGTGAGAGGCCTTCCTCTCCAAAGAGTCAAAGCTCTCATCATCAACAAGCTTTCTCAGTTAGCCAAGGCTGTGGTGTTCTAGCTGCTTTTTTCATACTTGACCATCAGTGGACAGGAAAAGTGCTAGCATTTTCTGGAGCCATGTGCAACCAAGGCTATAAAAACCTGAAAGCAATTGTTACACTGGAGTTCATTATTGGAAGTCCTCAGGAGTTTAGACAAAGCAGGCCAGCTCACTTGTGTCATGACTCATAAGTGATGGTCCTTAATGCATTCTTAAAGACTTACTTATTTATTTGAAAGGCAGAAATACAGAGAGAGAGAAAGATCTTCCATCTGCTGGTTCCTAGCTCAAAAGACCACAACAGCCTGGGCTTGGCCAGGCCAAAGTCAGGCGTCGGAGCTTATTCTGACTCATGTGGGAGCAGGAGCCCAAGCACTTGGGCCATCCTCTGCTGCTTTCCCAAGTGCATTAGCAGGGAGGTGGATCAGAAGCAGAGCAGCTGGGACTTGAACCCGTGCCTATAAGGGATGCTGACACTGCAGGTGAAGGCTTAACCTGCTACACCACAGCGCTGGCCCCTTTATAGCATATTAATGTGCAATGGTCTTATCTAGTAAGAATAAGCTATACCTCAGGTCATTAGCAATTTCAAAAGATTTTCCAATATTTTTTTAAGATTTTATTTATTTATTTGACAGATAGAGTTATAGACAGTGAGAGAGACACAGAGAAAAAAGCCTTCCGATGGTTCACTACCCAAATGGCCACAATGGCCAGAGCTGCACTGATCGAAGCCAGGAGCCAGGTGCTTCTTCCCAGTCTCCCATGCAGGTGCAGGGGCCCAAGGACTTGGGCCATCTTCCACTGCTTTCCCAGGCCACAGCAGAGAGCTGGATCAGAAGCAGAGCAGCTGGGACTAGAACCAGCGCCCATATGGGATGCTGGCACCACAGGTGAAGGATTAACCTACTGTGCCATGGTGCCGGCCCAGATTTGCCAATATTTTTAAAAATAATGATTTGGGGCCCAGCACTGGTGTTGTGGCATAAGGTGAAGTTGTCTGTGATGCTGGCATCCCATATGGGAGTGCCAGTTCAAGTCCCAGCTGCTCCACTTCCCATCCAGCTCCTTGCTAATGAACCTGGGGAAGCAGCACAGGATGACCAAAGTGCTTGCCCCCTGCCACCCAGGAGAGACCTGAATATAGTTCCTGGCTCCTGGATCCTGGCTCCTGACTTCAACCCAGCCCAGCCCCAGCTGCGGTGGCCATTTGGGGCATGAACCAGTGGCTGGAAGATTTATTCACATTGGCCTTAGAAAGATAAATTGAGGTGCATGCTGTAAAACAACTGATTTGAATGCCTCAAAAATCCCAATGCCATGAAACACTGCAAAAAAGGAACAGTTCTAAACTGAAGAAAATTAAAGAGCCATGAAAATAAAATGCAATGCCTGATTTAAAAGTAGCCAAGACATGTTTGGGACAGCTGAGAGCACCTGCATGTGGACCACAATAGACGGTGATGTTAATGTTAAAGCTGACTGGGTGATAATAGTGTTGTGGATATGCAGGAGAATGCCTTTGTTCTTAGGAGACGCAGACTTCAGGTTTAGCAAGAAAAGGTCATCATATCTACAGCTCATTCTCAAATGGTTTGTCCAAGAAGTGCATAGAGACACACACGTGGAAAGTGAATGTGGCAAAATGTTAGCAACAGTTGAATCTAAGTGAGAGAACATGTAAACTCATGACACCAATCTTTCGGATATTTTTGTAGGCTTGAAAATTTTCAAAATACGAAGTTAGGGGTAGAAAGGACTTAACGAAAATTTCCTGTTAGAACTGAAGTCTAGTAAAACACTAGCTTAGCATTCTGAGTGCATTCTTTCTATATGAAGCTTTCTCTGGACCCAAAGAAGTAACATTAGTCATCTGTAACAACTCAACCATTGGTTATTCTATTGGTTAGAAAGAGCCTGGCCCACTAAGTGTATCCAGTGTTAATCTAAACTCTATACATTGTGCCCCCAACCCACAGCCTTCGTGTTTCCATGAAACACAGGTTCTGTTTGCCTAATAAAGTCATCCTTTTGCCTCAGAGAAGGCCCCCAAACAACCCAAGGTGGGAGAGCATCAGTACTGTGCAGGTAGTGGTTTGCAAGTGAATAACTAGAGTGGCTAACTTGTGTTGCACACTCACACGTGTCAGGCACATTTCAAGTGCTGATTCATTTGGTCCTCACATCTCATTAGAGGTAGGTGCTATCAGAATGAGGTGGCTGAGAAACAGAGTCTAAGCCATTTGCCCAAGATCATATTATTAGCAGAGCTAAGATGTGAACCTAATCTGATGATGGAATTTGTACTCCTAATCACTACATTATACTGCTTAAGTATAATATTGAGGACTCACTCCTATTAAACAGGCTGTTTTTATCTCCCTGAAACAGCCTCCAATAATTCTTTTTTTTTTTTTTTTGGACAGGCAGAGTGGACATTGAGAGAGAGAGAAAGGTCTTCTTTTTGCCATTGGTTCACCCTCCAATGGCCGCCACTCCCTGGCCACAGCAGAGAGCTGGCCTGCAAGAGGGGCAACTGGGACAGAATCCGGCGCCCGGACTGGGACTAGAACCCGGTGTGCCGGCGCCGCTAGGTGGAGGATTAGCCTATTGAGCTGTGGCTCCGGCTCAATAATTCCTTTTTTTTTTTTTTTTTTTTGACAGGCAGAGTGGACAGTGAGAGAGAGAGAGACAGAGAGAAAGGTCTTCCTTTGCCGTTGGTTCACAATCCAATGGCCGCCACAGCCGGCGCGCTGTGGCCTGCTCCGAAGGCAGGAGCCAGGTGCTTATCCTGGTCTCCTGTGGGGTGCAGGGCCCAAGGACTTGGGCCATCCTCCACTGCACTCCCTGACCATAGCAGAGAGCTGGCCTGGAAGAGGGGCAACTGGGACAGAATCCGGTGCCCTGACCGGGACTAGAACCCGGTGTGCCGGCGCCGCCAGGTGGAGGATTAGCCTAGTGAGCCGCGGCGCCGGCTCCGGCTCAATAATTCTTAATAAGATAACCAACTAGCGTTTTTGCCAATTTTATTTTAAAAATACTCAAACCTACTAGGGACAGGCCTTGTGGCACAGCAAGGTAACTCACCACGTGTGATGCCGGCACTCCATATTGGAATGTCAGTTTGAATCCCAGCTACTCCACTCGGCTTTTGTGGCCATTTGGAGAGTGAAAAATAATAATAAATAATAACATAAATAAATAAATCTTTTTAAAAATAATTCAATCCCCCAAGAAAAGTAAAGAATAGTACAAAAAGTACACCGAGAACCCAGGCACTGCCATACAGGATGTGGGTATCACAAGCAGCATACTTCTCATGTGGACTCAATCATTAGCCTTCCTTCCCTCCTCTGCTCCCTCACTCCCACCCCTCCCCCTTCCTCCTCCTCTCTCTTGCTTCCTCCCTTCCTTCTTTCCTCTGAGCAGTTTCATAGTAGTTCCAGAGATGAAGAAATAATAGACACAGTGGACCACCTATGTGGATAGATGTATATACCATAGGCCATGACCACAGCAAAATACCCGCCACCTCAACTTGTGCTTTTTTTTATCATTCTTCCCTTCCATCCCTCCTTGCGCTCCCCAATCCAATTTCCATGGAACCTTGACCTTCTTACTGTTACTATGGGCTATTATGCATGTTCTACACGTTTATAGAAATGGAACCACAAACAGTATGCACTGTTTTCTAACCAGTTTTTGTCACTCAACATGATTAAGACACTCTTGTTGTTGTGTGTACCAAGAGTTAATTTCCTTTTATTGCTGAATAGCATTTCATTATATGAACCTACCATAGTTTATCTATTCACCTATTTGTGAACACTTAGGTTGTTCCAGTTTGGGGGTATTAGAAATTAAGCTGTTTGCACTTACGCCCCATGTAGGACCTCTGTTAATGAGCTGTACTATGAGAATTAACTGCAAAACTTGTTCTCAAACAGTACTTTTTATGTTGTGGGGTGGGGGGTTGGTGCAAAGTGTTGAAATCTTTACTTAGTATAGAGTTGCTCTTTTGTATATAAAGTCAATCAAAAGTGAATCTTAATGAAGAATGGGATGGGAGAGGGAGTAGGAGGTAGGACGGGAGTGGGGGTGGGAGGGCAGGTATGGAGGAAAAAACACTATATTCCTAAAGTTGTACCTATGAAATTGGCATTCATTACATAAAAGCTTTAAAAAATAAAACAAATAAAAATTAAACTGTTTACGATGGCAGGCATTTGGTGCAGCCATTAAGCCACTACCTGGGATACTCCAATCCCACATCAGAATGCCTGGATCCAAGTCCCGGCTCTGCTCCACCCTAGCTTCCTGCTAACATGTACCCTGGAAGGCAGTGGGTGATGCCCCAAGGACTTGAGTTCTTGCTCCTCACATGGAAAACCAAACTAGTTTCTGAGCTCCTGGCTTTGGCCTGGCCCAGCCCTGCATGTCGCAGACATTTGGGGAGTAAACTACCTAATGAAAACATGTGGTCGGCACTGTGGCTCAATAGGCTAATCTTCCGCCTTGCGGCGCTGGCACACTGGGTTCTAGTCCCGGTCGGGGCGCCGGATTCTGTCCCGGTTGCCCCTCTTCCAGGCCAGCTCTCTGGTATGGCCCGGGAGTGCAGTGGAGGATGGCCCAAGTCCTTGGGCCCTGCACCCGCATGGGAGACCAGGAAAAGCACCTGGCTTCTGGCTTTGGATCAGCGCGATGCGCCGGCCACGGCGGCCATTGGAGGGTGAACCAATGGCAAAAGGAAGACCTTTCTCTCTGTCTCTGTCTCTCACTGTCCACTCTGCCTGTCAAAAAGAAAAAAAAAAGAAAAGATGTGTTTGTGTGTGTTTCTCTCTCTTCCTTCCACAGAAACTTTCGAAATGATAAATTTGAAAAAAAAAATATAATGAAAATAGACTGACAGTTTCTTAAAAACACACACCTACCATAAGTTGCAGCCTTTCCATTTCTGGGTATTTAGGGAAGCACCACCTGACACATCCCAGGGCACTCCCTGGCAGGAAACAGGGATCAGAAATGGAGCCAGGCACTCCAGAAGGGGATGTGCTTGTCCCAAGCAGCATCTTCATGGCTGGGCTAAACACCTGCCTGTTCAAATTACTTTCACTCACCCATCAGTGAGCGAGTGTTCCTTTTTCTCCACATCTTTTCCAACAATTACTGCAGTCAGTCATTTTTCTGGGACCAGAGTAGTTTCTAATAGTGAACACTTCCAACAGGGATGGAGAAGAGTACTCCAGAGGTTGGGGGAAGTCCTCCTGTGCACTCCCAACCCACAATGAGACTTGTGAACTGGAAGGAGACACCCCTGAGTCAAACGACAGATCCATGGTGCCCAATGCTCACCCTGTTGACTTTATTTTGGATACACCACACCCACTTCCATGCCTATGCCTCCTGGGGCCACCTCTCCCTCCTTCCTTTATTCTCATATTCAAGACCAACAATTGGCCACCAGGCTCCTACCCAAATGTCCTGGCCACATACCTCAAGAACTCCTTTGCTGGCACCTTGGCTCACCTGTTTGACCCACCCAAGGAACCCCTTTACAGGTAACTTAATTCTCTGTCTCTATTCATAGGATCTTACCCAGCCATATGGCCTGCTGCCTCTGCCAATTTAAACATACTATCGAGGTTGTCTGCAACACCGTCAAGCTTCACTGTGACAATGAATGCCTGCCAAATACGACACATTGCCGTGAGTCGGAACTTCCTGAGGATCTTTTTTTAATATTTATTTGTTTTAAATTTCTTATTTTAAAATTTTAGGGTCAAGTTTAAAGTAACAATGTAATTAATTGCTGAATTTTTATTCATTCATTCAGATTTAAACTCCCTAAATTGCTACACTGCTCCCTTGCTGAAAGTCAGGTTCGCAATCACCGCTATGTAATTTAATAACATAGTTACCGCTATGTAATTTACATATGCACAAAGGATCATGGAAAAGAGGTGGAAGGGGAAGGAAGCAATGTTGGGAACCACACACGTGGTGTTCTGTGCTCTTGGGTGCTTTGCTTTTCAATGATAACTCATTTGCACACAGTCTATAAAATGGTTTTCTATGTGTTGGGCCTCAAGGGCCCTCTGTCTTATAGAAGAGGTCTACACTGCTCACTGCGGTTGTTTGTTTTTGCACTTGTATAAAAGAGTACAAGTGATGCTGTTTTATTGGGAGCCTGGGAGTTTCTGGTCCCATAACCAGAAATGGCTGCCTGGCTCCTCTGATGCAGTCGGAAGGCTCCTCCATGCACTTGTAGACTGTCCAACTCTGAACCTGCTCTGAGTCTCACGCTTTTCTATCCACAGAACACTCGGGTACTTTTAAGTATCCTTCTGTAGATGAGGGTTATTACCACTGGTGTCGTGACTTCCAAAATGTGACCGCTTTCTTCCTTAGACAGCTTGAATTCGGATCTCAGTCAGGGATCTGAGGCATTAGCACAGTGATAACTGTATACCCATCTACACAGTGTTGCTCACCTTCCAGACCAGTTTCCTACCAATTATATTATTCCCTTCGTCTCAAGAGGTGAGAAGGACAAGCATTGTTAATCTCCCTTTACAAGGGTGGGAAAGAACACACTGAGGTGAGGAGCAAGGCCCCTTGGCTTGACCACCTCTGCCCTCACTCCCCTTACATGCCTATCTCTTGCCATTGACACCTGTGATGGTAGCAAGAACATAGGGCCACAGGGAGGGAGGGAGGGAGGGAGGGAGGGAGGGAGGAAGCCTGTGCTCCCTCAGCATGAGGCAGGACTGTAGAATGATGTGGCTGAGAAGCAGGGGCAGAGCCACAGAAGGGGCAGCTGGGTGGGGCCATTTGTCCTCCAGCCTTATTCTAAGCCTGGAGTGGTTGGTCATTGGAAACCAATGAAATAATACTGATCATAGTTACTGCTTTTTAACACTGCGAACTCTTTGAATGCCACTCTCAAAAATATCTTTTTCTCCTTTGTTGTTGCCATTTCATAGGTTTGAGTTTGGTTTTACTTTTCTCTCTAAAGTCTCAATGGTACCCCAAATATTGGATTTGACTCCTAATTTAATTGATCAGAGTGTAGGGCTGTGGACTGACATAAAGCTGTCCCATCAGTCTTCTGTGCCAAAAAGCAGTCTCTTCTTTTTTTGACAGTTGAAGAAGCATCTATAGGGAACCCAAAGGGGGCATTCATGAAGATATTGCAAGCCCGGAAGAACAACACCAGCAAGCAGCTGACTATTGAGCCAGGGAACCCAGTATCAGAGAGAAACAGTGTGGACTTCCCAGGCCGCATGAGTGAACAGCGGGACCTCAACGATGAAAGTGATGTTATTAGTGCACTGAATTACATATTGCCTTATTTCTCAGAGGAAAATCTACAAAATGTAGAATCAACATTATTACCATTCATTACACTGCTTTTTTCAAATGTGCAAGATAGAGATAAGTCCCTGAGCTACGTGAAAACCCACATAAGAAGGCCCTCTCATCCTTACAGAAATAAGTTGAGAAAGCTCTATTTTCTGGAGAATTTGTTACATGAAGTAATTCAAGAAAAAAATCGATAAGGTTAAGAAGGAAGAAAAGGCCATGCTTATGCAGCCTATCCTGTTAGGTCATCAATTTAACCCTCAAATCCTCCAAAAGAAATCAGAAACTGCCCCGTCACAGGAGAACAGCCTGGCAACCATGCCAAGTGTGGGGTACAGGCTGCAGAGAGTGAAAAAAGTCATCAAGGGGCCAAAGGGCTTACGGGAAAGGCACCTCCAGGAGATGAGGAAGAGCCTCGGGAGGAGACGGGGCACCTGGCCCTTTGCGGAGAGCATTGGGGGAAGAAGGCTTGGGAGAGCAGGCTCCAGGGAGCTGAAGGAGCTTCAAGTGGCTCAGAGGCCCAGGCAGGTGGCCGGAAACTCCTTGCACACGGAGCCCTTGCTCACAAAGGAACGTGAGGCTGCAGCCTCCTCTTTCCTGAAGAAACACATCCTGGGCAGGCCTTCTACCTCCCCTGCAAAATCTCTCTCTGAGATCAACAACAAAGGAGGACTTAACCTACACCATTTTTGTCTTAGAAGATGCCAATGCTAGAGCCAAAAATAAGGCGGCAGGGAAACCAATCTGGCATTCCAGACAGAATTACCACTTTCATAAAACTTGCTCTCACCTGGTCCTCCGAACCCCCAAGGCCAAACTGAGTCGAAAGTTCAGAAGGAAAAATTCCCTCAACAGGCTGACGGCTGGGAAGAGGCCTCCGTTCCCTGCACTGCAGAGTCTCATAAACTCCCCATCTGGGGAGGCTTTCTCATCCCCCGGAGGCCTGCATTCTCAGGGGAGTCCTCCTCTGAGAGAACCTTCTATAGAAGACACTAGGGAGGAAAACCATTCCGGAGGGCGTGTTTTCGAAGAAAATGTTTTGACAGAAAACACCACTGCACATGAAGAAACGCTCCCTGGCGACAAAATGCACACAGATCCTTCAGCTACAGATTCTGCTGGGACCGAGTTCGACTTAATGCCGACTGTGGACCAAACCAAGGAAACACAGTGGGAATACCCCAGCGAGGGCACTGAAGCCCCCACCACGCCCGCAGGCTTCACCTACCCCGTGATGCTGTCCCAGGGGCAACAGTTTGAAATTCAGCTGAATCAGCAGCTACAGTCCCTCATCCCCAACACGGACATGAAAAAGCTCATTTCTCACGTCATCCGCACTCTGAAAATGGACTGCTCTGAGGCCCAGGTGCAACTGCCTTGTGCCAAGCTCATCTCCAAAACAGGCATCCTGATGAAGCTCCTCAGTGAGCAGCAGGAAGAAAAGATAGCCAAGGAAGAATGGGACACAGAGCAGTGGAGGACCGAGACCTATATCAATGAGAGTACAGAAGCCCCGAGTGGACAGAAAGAGCAGGAGTCGAGTAAGGTGAGGACAGGAGACCTGCACTTTCCCATCACTTAGGAGACCCCACGCGGGAAGACCAGGGGCTCCCAGTCCAGATCCCTTGGCTCTCTGAGCCCTGGTCTTCCCACTCCTTGAATGTCCCACCTGAATCGCCTGACTCGCTCACACCCATGGCAGACCCTGGCGGCTTTGATGACCTGGGGTCTTCTGCTCCCTCCCGGGTGCTGGCCTCGCCTCAAGAGTCCACTGTGAGTTTGCTTCCTTTTTCTGGAACTGCCCCCAGAGCCAGAACAGCTTGCTGGTCATGTTCCGTACCAGTATTTCGATAGGCTGACTCGACAACAGAGGCTACCAGAGGCGATTCCCGTGCTAGACGGGGATCAGGATCAGCCCCCGGCTCTGCCTCCTCGACTGGAAGGAAAGATTCACCAGTCATTGGAAGCACTCGTTCCGCCTCTAGACAGTCTTCACAAGGAAACAAGTTGATTGTTTCACCCCTGACCCCCAAGAAAGATCTAGCTCGGCGTCAACGGCTTCCTAAGGTTGGTGTTGGAACTCCAGACAAAGCGGCCAAGCTTCAGGGTCAAAATCAAGTTTTGCCGGCTGACGATGGGGTCTATCCTGGTGGTTTTCCTACGGAATCCCAGGAGAACCCAGGGGAACCTGCACAGCCCTCTGAGCAGGCTGAACCATCTCAATTCCTGATGGAAGGCCAGACTCAAAATCCAGAGACTCAGGAGCCCATCCAATCCTCCTCCCCACAGCAAGAAGGACAAGCTCCGCCTCCACAGCCCGTTGAACCAGATGAACTTTCTTCACCCCAGCAAGAGGGCCCAGGTGCAGACCTGCAGCAGCCCGAGGAAGAAGCATCTCCGTTGCAGCAGGAGGCCCCCGCTCAGAATCCATTTGCTACTGCAGAAGTAGCAGGTCAGGCATCAGTGTATCACGATCCTAACACTCCATCCTCACCTCAGATTGTAGCTCTCCAAGCAAACTTCCCCAGCGTCACACTGAAACCTGCAGACACGGAGCTGACAGAAGCCTCAGGGGCAGGTGAGGAAGTTCAGTCTACTCCAAGCACGGAGCAGGCTCCAGCTCAGCCTCTGGGGCATCCTGAGGGAGTGGGACTCCCCTCAGCCCAACAAGAGGCCCCAGAGCAGACTCCGGAATTCCCTGGGAAGGTGCAATCTTGGACTCAAGAGGGTCTAGCTCAGACTTCAGCTCTCCCTGAGGAGACTGGACCTTTCTCTACCCAAAACGATGCCACAGCTCAGCCCTCAGAGTATGCTGAGGAAGTCAGCCCATCTATAGGCCAGCAGGGGGCCCCAGCTCAGTCTCCAGGCCTGCCTGTGAACACTGAATATTCCTCCAGCAATCAGGAGCAGCCTGCTCAGCCTTCTGAGTCTCCTGAGATCGAACCTTCTAGAAGCCAACTGGAAGCCCCGGAGAAGCCTTCGGCACTCCCTGTGGAAGTCAAATCTCCAGTACAGCAAGATCCCCGAGCTCAAGCGCTAGAATCTCCTGAAGAGACTATCATAGCTCAGACTCCACAGATTCAGAAGGGGATGGACTGGTCTCCAGATCAGAATCAAGTTCACCGTTATAACCTGCCCAATGTTACCATCAAGCCTGCAGATGTGGCGCTGACCATAACTCCGGAGCCTACCATGGAGCGGGACTCTTCTCCAGCGCAGCAGGAGGGCTCTGCTCAGACTCCAGGCCCTCCCGTGGAGACAGAGCCTTCTCTCAGAGAACAGCAGCAGATTGCTCAGTATGCGGAGGCCCTGGTGGAGACTCAAGCTCCTCCAGGCCAGCTGGAGGCCCTAGCTCTGACTCCAGTCCCTCCTATGGAGACAGAACCTTATATCAGTGAGCAGGAGCAACCAAGGCGGCCCTCTGAGTCTTCTGAGGAGGTTGAATCTTCTGGAAAGAAAACAGAAGTCCCAGCCCAGCCTCCAAGTCATCACACAGTGACCATTTTACCTCCCGGTCACCATCAAGTTCAGCAGTACGACTTGCCCAATGTGACTACTAAACCTCCAGACCTGCAGCTGACCCTAACACCAAAACCTGCAGCACGGCCGGCACCGCGGCTCACTAGGCTAATCCTCCGCCTTGCGGCGCCGGCACACCGGGTTCTAGTCCCGGTTGGGGCACCAGATTCTGTCCCGGTTGCCCCTCTTCCAGGCCAGCTCTCTGCTGTGGCCAGGGAGTGCAGTGGAGGATGGCCCAGGTGCTTGGGCCCTGCACCCCATGGGAGACCAGGAAAAGCACCTGGCTCCTGGCTCCTGCCATCGGATCAGTGTGGTGCGCCGGCCGCAGCACGCCGGCCGCGGCGGCCATTGGAGGGTGAACCAACAACAAAGGAAGACCTTTCTCTCTGTCTCTCTCTCTCACTGTCCACTCTGCCTGTCAAAAAAAAAAAAAAAAAAAAAAACACCTGCAGAAGTGGAAACATTTCCAGTCAGCCACGAGGTCACAACAACGCAGGCCTCAGTCCCAGCTCTGCCTCCAACGCCTCTTGAAGAGGTCGAACCACTGCCAATTCAATCTCCAGAAGTTATGCAGGATGAGAAACCCTCTACGACCCAGCAGGAGGAAACAGCTGAAATTTTACAGGCCCCCGAGGAGGCCGCACCTTCTCCAATCCATCAGGAAGCCCAAGCCCACGCCTCAGTGTTCCCTACGGAGCCTGAGCCTTTGAAAGACCAGGAGGCAGACACAGCTCAGCAGCCAAAGCCCCCGGAAGAGGATGAGCACTCCCCACTTCCAGGGGTCCCAGCTCAGCCTGAACAACTGAAGGAACCTTCACCAAGCCAGCAGGGGATTTCCGTTCCACCTCTAGAGCACCCTGTGAGTGCTTACCAATTACCACTCCAACAGGGAAACACAAACCAGCCTTCAGATATCTTCCCAGAGATGAGTGATGCTATTCCAATGAATATGACATTTTCACCTCATATTCCAGAAGAAATTCTCAGAACTCAGCATTTAAGGATGTCTAAAACCAAACCAAAACATGTGCATATTGACCTTACCAGAACCCTAAAGCCCACTCCAGAAGTTTATCCTTACTGGAGTCAGCAGGAAGGACCTGCCCAGCCTACAGTTCCCACCAAGCAAGTTGAATTTTCTCCAACCCAGCTTGGGCCTCCTCTTGCCAAGCCTCCAGCACTGCCTGAAAAGATGGAACTTTCTCCAGCTGAGCCTCTAGAGCCCCTCAAGAATGCAGAACAAGCTCCAGTGCAAAATGTAGCCCCAGCCGAGCCACAAGACTTCCCTGACACTCAATCATCTGTAACCCAGCAGGAGCTTCAAACTCAGCAACCAAACCTGACCAAAGTCACAGGTCAACCTTTGGATGTGGAACTCACCATAACTACACAACCTGGAATGGAAGGCGGACTTTCTCCAATCATGCAGAAGGCCCCAGTTCAGCTTCCAGGGCCATCTAAGGAAGGTATAGCTCAACCCCCAGGATATCAGGGGGTGACAGTTCCAACACCAGCTCAGGATCAAGCTCCGTTTCCAAAATCACCCCGCATCACATTTCAACCTTTTGATCTGGCACTTACAATAACTCCACAGCCCATTACAGAGGCTGAACTTGCCACAAATGTGCAGGAGACTCCACCTAAAGAAACTGTAGCTCAGCCACCAGTGCATCATGAGGGTCAAAATCAACCTCCACTATCACCCAGTGTCACAAATCAACCTTTAGACCTGGCACTTACCATTACTACAGAACCTACTACAGAGGCTGAGCATCCTGCAGACCTGAGCAAGACTACAGCTCCATCTCCAAACCTGACTCCAGTCACAACTCAACATCTGGACCTGGGACTCACCATAACTCCAGAAACCAGCAGTATGGTGACTGAACCCTCTACAGACATGCAGGAGACCTCCAGTCAACCTCCCACGGAGGGTGTAACCCAATCTCCAATACATCAAGAGGTGACAGTTCCAACACTGGGTCATAATCAAGCTCAATATCCAACATTGCCTCACATCACAGTTCAGCCTTTGGACACAGTGCTTACCATAAATGCAAAGCGTACCAGGAAGGCTGACCATTCTCCATCCCTGAAGAAGACTACAGATCTACATCCAGGCCAGGTTCAGACTCAGCACTCAACCCTAACTGAAGTCACAGATCAACCCCTGAATGCGGCTGCCACCATAAATGTCTGTGAGCTCTGCTCCTGCAAAGATGAGACACTTTCATGCACTGGCCTCGGTCCAGTGCAGAAGCTTCACAGAGTTCCTGTACCAGAGCCCAACAGCTACAACGGCACCTTCAGCATATTGTAAGAATCTCCCTTCCTCATGGTTCCCTACAGCCTGCCTGTCTCAGCAGCTTTTCCCCAAGATCTTCTGAGCCCTCCTCAAGTCCCCACCTTATGTTGACTGTGTGTGTGTGTGTTGGCAGACAGAGTAGGACAGTGAGAGAGAGACAGAGAGAAAGGTCTTCCTTTTTCTGTTGGTTCATCCCCCAAGTGGCTGCTTTGCCTGTGAGATTTCCTTATCCTCCTTCTCTTCTTACTCTTGTGTGCCTTCTACAGTCTCATATGTGATTGCCCTTACTCTTTTTCCTGATTTGTTGACTTCCGCCATATTATTACCTCAATGCTTTACTCCCATTTTTTTTTTGGACAGGCAGAGTGGACAGTGAGAGAGAGAGACAAAGAGAAAGGTCTTCCTTTGCCGTTGGTTCACCCTCCAATGGCCACTGCGGCCGGCGCGCCGCGCTGATCCGATGGCAGGAGCCAGGTACTTATCCTGGTCTCCCATGGGGTGCAGGGCCCAAGCACCTGGGCCATCCTCCACTGCACTCCCTGGCCACAGCAGAGAGCTGGCCTGGAAGAGGGGCAACCAGGACAGAATCCGGTGCCCCGACCAGGACTAGAACCCAGTGTGCCGGTGCCGAAAGGTGGAGGATTAGCCTAGTGAGCTGTGGCGCCAGCCTACTCCCACTCTTAAACACAGCCCTCATCCCAACTTATTGGAGAAGACACAACAGTTTTAAGGATAGATTCCGGATAGATTAAAGACAGATTAAGGATAATCCCTCTATTGATGGATTTTGGATTTTGTCCACTTCTGATGCATTACTAAAATGAACATCCTTGCGCATGCTTGTGAACATGGACAAGCATTTTGCAAAATCGAAGTCGATAAAGAAAATAGGCTAGTACTGTGGCATACTGGGAAAAGCCATCGCCTGCAACGCCGGCATCCCATATGGGCGCTGGTTGAAGTCCTGGCTGCTCCACTTCTGATCCAGCTCTAAGCTATGGCCTGGAAAGCAGTGGATCGGCACAGCTCCGGCCATTGCGGCCATTTGCGAAGCAAACCAGCAGATGGAAGACCTTTCCCTCTCCCTCTCTACTCCCTCTCCCTCTCTCTGTAACTCTGCCTTTCAAATCAATAAATCAATTTTTAAAGAAATAAAAGCAATCAAGTACGAATACTTGATACGACCTTAAAGACGAAGGCAAAAAAGAGACAAGTGGGGTCCCATCAAACTAAAAACCCTCTTACAGCAGTGCAACAATCAATCAACAGAGCGAAGGCACAACCCACAGAACAGGAGAAAATATTCACAAACTCTGCCCCTGACGAGGGGGCACAAAGAAGCAATTTCAGCCCAAAAACAGCACCCAAAGGAGCCAGAGAGAGAGCAAGAGCTGTACACAGACACCCCTCGAAGGAGGACACACAGACGCCCAAAGGGACCCGAGCAAAGGCTCAGCACGGCGAATCGTCACGGGAGCGCAGAGCCAGCCCGGGGAGAGAGCGTCTCCCTTGTCAGGTGCAGGAGATAACGCACACCGGTGAGGAGGTGAGGGAGGGCACCCTCGGAGGCTGCGGGTGGGAATCTGCGCAGTCTCAGTGCAAGGCAACACAAAGGCTTCTCCAGAAACTACAGCTAGAACCACCACAGGTGGCCAGCGCCATGGCAGAGTGGGTGAGGCCGCTGCCTGCAGCGCCGGCATCCCATATGGGCACCAGATCAAGTCCTGCTGCTCCACTTCCCATCCAGCTCTCTGCTGTGGCCTGGGAAAGCAGTAGAAGATGGCCCAAGTGCTTGGGTCCCTGCACCCGTGTGGGAGACCTGGAGGAAGCTCCTGACTCCTGGCTTCAAATCGGCTCAGCTCAGCCATTGTGGCCAATTGGAGAGTGAACCAGAGAATGGAAGACCTGCCCTCTCTCTCTCTGCCTCTGCTTCTCTCTCTGTGTAACTGTGACATTCAAATAAATATACATCTTTAAAAAATAAAGAAAGAAAGAAACTCAGCCTGCTGCAGGTTTACTGAATTTCTGTCCAGCCCTGCTGAGACCACATGGTTCTGTGTTCCTTACACGGCCTGTGGGCTGAAACCTTGCCGGCCCCGGGACTCCCATGGTAACTGATTTGAGTTCTCACGGCGTGTGCGATGCACTGACACATCACGTGGGACCCCGTCAGAGTGTACAATTTTTATATATCAGCTAAAAAGGTTTTACTAATAGTTTTTTAAAAGATTTATTTATTCATTTGAAAGAGTTACAGAGACAGAAGAGAGGCAGAGAGGCAGAGAGAGAGAGAGGTCTTCCATCCGATGGTTCACTCCCCAGATGGCTGCAACAGCTGGAACTGTGCCAATCCAAAGCCAGCAGCCAGGAGCTTCTTCCAGGTCTCCCACGCGGGTGCAGGGTCCCAAGGACTTGGGCCATCTTCCACTGCTTTCCCAGGCCACAGCAGAGAGCTGGATTGAAAGAGGAGCAGCTGGAACTAGAACCTGCACCCATATGGGATGCCGGCACTGCAGGCGTCAGCTTACTCGCTACGCCACAGCGCCGGCCCCCTACATAGGTTTTAAAAGACTACACTCTCTTTACCTGAAATGTCCAACGCAGAGCAATCTAGAAATGGAGACAGGGCAGTAGCGGTTGCCCGTGGCTGCAGAGTGGACAGGGTAAGGGGAGATGATAACTACAGGGTAAGAGTTCCTTCTGGGGGTGACAGAAATGCTCCAAAATTGAGCGTGATGCAGAGTGCACGATCGGAATGTACTGAAACCCCCTGAATCTGACCGAAAGAGAATGACCTGCAGAGTAAGCGAATCAGCTCTCGATGAAGTGCTCAACTTTTTTTTTTTTGACAGGCAGAGTGGACAGTGAGAGAGAGAGACAGAGAGAAAGGTCTTCCTTTTGCCGTTGGTTCACCCTCCAATGGCCGCCGCGGCCGGCGCGCTGCGGCCGGCGCACCGCGCTGATCCGATGGCAGGAGCCAGGAGCCAGGTGCTTCTCCTGGTCTCCCATGGGGTGCAGGGCCCAAGCACTTGGGCCATCCTCCACTGCACTCCCGGGCCACAGCAGAGAGCTGGCCTGGAAGAGGGGCAACCGGGACAGAATCCGGCACCCCAACCGGGACTAGAACCCGGTGTGCTGGCACCGCAAGGCGGAGGATTAGCCTAGTGAGCCACGGTGCCGGCCTCAACTCTATTTTTTTTTTTTTTTTTTTTTTTTTGCCCCAGCCCAATGTACGAACACGCTATTTTCCAGACAGCTCTGACATGCAGGCCAGGGGCTGACAAACTTCCTGTCAAGACCACAAGGTAGGGCTGGTGCTGTGGTGTATGGCGGGTTAAGCTGCCGCCTGTGACTCGGGCATCCCAGATGGGCGCCGGTTCGAGTCCCAGCTGCCCCATTTCTGATCCAGCTCCCTGCTGTGGCCTGGGAAAGCAGTGGAAGATGGCCCAAGTGCTCACGCGCGCTCTCTCTCTCTGTCTCTTTCCCTTTTCCCCCACCCCCCCTAACTCTGCCTTTCAAATAAAAATAAATAAAACAAGAACCACAAGGCACACATTCCAGGCCTTGCAGGCCATGCGGTCTCTGCTGGGAACTCCCAACTGCCCATTCGGTGAAAGCACTTGGAAATGACGGGTAAATGAAAGAGCACTGTCTCTGTGCCAATAAAACTTTATTTGTCATTTGCTCCAAAAAAAAAGAAAACAAGTAGCAGGCTAGCTTCCTGGTCTAAGCATGACAAACCCTGCCTGGATTTCACAGCGCACCCTAGGAGGCTGCCGGGGCTGGGGTAGGGGGTGCGGGTACACACTTGGAGCACCCGTGATGGCTCAAGTCCCTGCACCCGCGTGGGAGACCCGAAGAAGCTCCTGGCTCCTGGCTTCGGATCAGCGCGGCGGGTTAGAGGCTCAGCTTGGTCACCTGGCTGCACACACACACCCCTCTGCGCCCCCGGCCCAGGAAAACAGCGGAAAGAGACGCCACTCCCGATGTCCCCCCGCCCCACCCCCAAACCCCGCTCCTGCGGGGAATCAGCGTCCCCGCCTCCCACAGGCCTCCTCGAGTTGGGAGGCAGAGGGGTCACCCACTTGTTCAGGACAGACGGCTAGACACGGCCAGGAAGCTGCAGCCTTGACCTTGGCCAAGTCCTGACCCACGGCCCGAACCTGCCGCGTTTGAAACCTCGGCTGACCCTCGCTTCTCTTAGCAGACGCCTCGTGCTCCCATTAACCATGCGAGCCCGGTCCCGCCGCCCGGCCCTGCACGCCCGAAAGCTCGCTCTCAGCCCACCCCAGCCCGACGTGGCCCCTCACCTGTCGGCGGCGCGTAGGCCCGGGCCGGGGACCCCAGGGCTGGCCCCGGCCCCGGCCCCACGGGCTGAGTCAGGAGGCGGCGCCCCCGGTCCCGCAGCCGGAGGCAGCTCCTCCACATCGCGCCCCAAGGGCCTCGGGCGCACGCGGGGCGCGAGACCAAGCCGCGCTGTCCGGCTGTACGGAAACCTCTCACGCCTCCCCGGATCCCCTCAGCCGCCTCTGGACGCCGCCATCTTCCGCATGAGCCCTACGGCGCACCGTAGCCGCTGCGCGCCTCCTGCGCACACCGCCCCCGCCCCCGCCGGAGAACCTGCATCACAAACGCTCCTCGCCCCGCCCCTCCTCCGCGCCGCGCCTCCGGAATAAGACTACAATTCCCAGAAGTGCCCTCGCGCTCCCCGCCACGTGTTTTCTCTGCTCGCCAATGGGCGAAAGCGCCGCGTGAGCTTGCTCCCGCCCTCCCCGGCGCTCCGGAGCCAATCGGAAAGGGTGTTGTGTGTGTGTGTGTGTGTCTGTGTGTTGTGTGTGAGTGTGTGTGTGTACGCGCGCGCGCGCGCGCGAGGGCAAGTGGAGTAGTGGGCCGAGCTCAGTACCGGGAGGCCCTGCTCTCAGGGCCCGGGGGCCCGGGGGCGGCCGCAGCTCTCGGTGCGCAGCGAGTGGGCGGCCCCCTCCCGCGCCTGCCCCGCGCGTGCGCGCTCGGCCCCTCCCTCCCCGGCACCCTCCTCGGCTCCCGCGCGGCGGCGGCGGCGGCGGTTCCTCTCCCCTCCCCCTGCCCCCCAGCCCTGGCTCCGGGGGACCCCGCGATGCCGGTGCGCACCGAGTGCCCCCCGCCGGCCGGTGCGTCGGCCGCGTCCGCGGCCTCGCTCATCCCGCCGCCGCCCATCAACACCCAGCAGCCCGGCGTGGCCACCAGCCTGCTCTACAGCGGCTCCAAGTTCCGTGGCCACCAGAAGAGCAAGGGGAATTCGTACGACGTAGAGGTGGTGCTGCAGGTGAGCGCCGGCCGGGCCGGGGCCTCCTCGCGGCGCTCACGGGCCGGGCCGGCCCAGGGCTCCTCGAGCCCCGCAGAGCCGCGGCCCAGGCCCCGCACCGCCCCGGGGCCTCCTGCACCCGGGACCTGCCCAGCTGGTGTCTCAAAGCTGCGAGCCCCGAGCCCGATCTGCCTGGCCGGGCCCCCAGCACTCTGCCAGACTTGAAACCCGTGACCGGCCCGCCTGGGGATCCGGAAGCCGGCACCCCCCCTCCCTAACCTCCCCAACTCCCTTTGCAGGGCCGGTGGCCCTCTGGCCGGGTCCTCCCGCCTGCTAAGACCCGGAGGGAGCCTCCCCGAGTCTCCAAGACCCGAGACCCGCTGTCCAGGGTCCTCCTTTTGGGGGCCCTCCTCCTGCTGGAGTTTGCTGCGGGCAGAGCAGGATCTCCCGGTGCAACCCACGACTGCTGGCTGCTCAGACCGGGCACTTTCCGCCCGGGTGCTGTCAGCATCTTGCTTCCTGCCGTGCCCCCCCCCCCCACCTCGGCTTCCATCTCCTTGGCCTGGCACCGGGCCGAACCAAGGGCTCCTGAAGACCCTCTCTTGCTTGCTGCCTGCACACAAGCCTCCTCCCAGCCTGGCCCAATCTGACTTCGCGTCCACTCACCTCCCCCTCTTTGACCTGGATTTCTGAGTTCTGCCGCCAGTCGCTGACCCACTTGGGAGCTGCAGTGTGACCTGCCTGGTCCTTGGCGGGTGCCACCCCCTCTCTCACATCGCTGGGAGCACCCCCTCCCCAGAACACACGCTGTTCCTTAGCCTGACACCCAGCTGCCTAGGCTGGACCTCAGAGTCCCCAGACCCCCCCCCCCCAGACACCTGTCCCCTTGACAGCCCTTCCAGATGCCAGGAGGCCCTGTGTGCTTCCTGCTCCCCTGTGAGAGTGATGTGTTTCTCCTGTTGGCCTTGTAACAGTTTTAAATCTTAAAAGGAGGTTTTCCCTTCCCCTAGCTGGAGAGCATGCCTCAATTTTTTTTTTCTCGTGTTTTGCGGGAATAAACGGTTCTCTCTGGTTTGGATTGGCAGAGCTGCGACCTCCTATCTTTCCTCTATAAGCTTAAAGGTCGATCATAAGCCGTGATGTCTCTGTTGTGAAGGCAAAACGATTGTGGCTGACGTTGTCGGTCCTCAGGACTGTGTGTCTGGTCTGGTGGTCTCTTCTGCCTAAGACGTGAGACTGCAGGGTTGTAGGCTTCTGTTTTGTCTTAACTAATGAAATTCAGGATGTCCCTGGCATGGGACAGGGTTGCAGCGGTCTCTTTTTATTTTTAAATATTTATTTATTTTGAAAGGCAGGGTTACAGAGAGGCAGAGAGAGAGAAAGATCTTCCATCCACTGGTTCACTCCCCAGATGGCTGCAATGGCCGGAGCTGGGCTGATCCAAAGCCAGGAGCCTGGAGCTTCTTCCGGGTCTTCCACGCAGGTGCAGGGACCCAAGGACTTGGGCCATCTTGTACTGTCTTCCCAGGCCACAGCAGAGAGCTGGATCATTAGTAGAGCAGCCAGGACTCGAACTGGCGCCCAGCTGGGATGCCGGCACTGCAGGCAGTGGCTTCACCCACTGCGCCACAGTGCTGACCCCTGCTGTGGTCTTGAAGTCTGTGCCTGCTGTTTAATGTGGTGCTTCCTGCTGCGGGAGGGGACAGCCACCAGGGTAGCCAGGTGTCAGAGAGAAGTCTGCAGTGCCCGCCCTCTCCCGCTGGGCGCCAGCCTCCTGCTGGACAAGTGGAAGTGGCCATGGAGTTGAGGCACGGCTGCTGGGTCCCAGGCGACCCAGAGCAGAGTGGACACCTGGCCAGTGGCTGGCAGCCACCTGAGGAGGATGGCCGGTGTGGGGGTAGTGGCCACACCTGGGAAGGCGGCTGCCCCGCCTCTGGGACGGCCAGTCACTCATTCATCACCAGGCCCAGGCCGCAGCGCATGAATTGCCCCACCATCTGGTTTTGCAGCCGGGACTCATCTGCCTGACTCAGCTCTCCCAGGCCTTCTCCTTTCCCAACGCGGCCGCTCTCTTGCTTGGAAGAAACCTTGGAATTCGAGATTCTGCTTCACCTGTGTCGGGGTGCGGTGGGCCCCAGCTGGTATTCTCGCGGAGCTGTGCAGCCGTCACCACAGCTCCGCTTTAGAAAGTCTTCCGCTCCCCAAAGGGAGACTTCATCCCCTGTAGCTGTCACCTCCTTCCAGTCTTCGAAGAGTGGCCCTGCTGGGGACATTCTGTGTACGTAGACTCGAAGCACCACGCGTGTGTGTTCGTGACTGGCCTCTTTAGCGTGATGTTTCCAGGGTTTTGTTCAGACCATAGCGCATGTCAGCATTTCGTCCCTTTTTGTCATCGCGCTGTCACTTAGAGCCATTGTCCACTGACCACTTGATGGACACCTGGGTCGTGTCCAATCTGGCTTTTTTCAATAATGCTGGTGTAACATTGCTACACAGGGTTGTTTGTTTGTTTGTTTGTTTTTTAAGATTTTTATTTATTTATTTGAAAGAGTTACAGAGAGAGAGAAGACAGACAGAGATCTTCCATCTGCTGGTTCACTCCCCAAATGACTGCAACAGCCAGATCTGGGACCGGCTGAAGCCAGGAGCTTCTTCCAGGTCTCCCACGTGGGTGCAGGGTCCCGAGCACTTGGGCCATCTTCCACTGCTTTCCCAGGCTATAGTAGAGAGCCGGATCAGAAGTGGAGCAGCCGGGACATGAACCAGTGCCCTTAAGGGCTGCCAGCACTGCAGGTGGCAGCTTCACCCACTACGCCACTGTTCAGGCCCCGGGAGTACAGGTTTTTATATGCGGAGGTATGCCTTCGCTTCCCTTAGGTAGACAGACGGCGGGAGTGGGATTTCGGGTCAGGTGGTAACTGTGTAACACTCTGAGAAGTGACTTCTGCAGCAGCCGTCGGACTTCACAGTCTGTCCTGCGGTGTGTGAGGGTGCCTGTTTGTCCGTGTCCCTGCCGGCACCTTTCTTACTGTGGTCCTCCTAGTGGGTGTGCAGTAGCATCTCACTGTGGTTTCTGTTCTCATTTCCCCGATGGCTGCTGATGGGATACATCCTTTTTTTTTTTTTTTTTTTTTTTGAGATTCTGGTCTGTGAGGTTCTCAGTGGGTCTTGGTTCGACCCCTGTCAATGGGACGACTCTAACCTCCGCCATCTTGGTGTTTTGTTTTTGTTGTAAGACTTATTTATTTATTTGAAAGGCAGCACTAGAGACAGGCAGAGAGAGAACGAGGGAGAGGTCTTCCAACTGCTGGTTCACCCCCCAAATGGCTGCAATGGCCGGAGCTGGGCCAATCTGAAGCCAGGAGCTTCTTCCGGGTCTGCCATGTGGGCACAGGGGCCCAAGGACTTGGGCCATGGGCCATCTTCTACTGCTTTCCCAGGCCACAACAGAGAGCTGGATTGGAAGTGGAGCATCCGGGACTCGAACCAGCGCCCATGTGGGATGCCAGCACTGCTTGCGGCGGCTTTACCTGCTGCACCACAGCGCCGGCCCTGGCTCATAATTGTATTAGTGGGTGTCCCTGCCACCTGCCACCCTCTCGAGCGGCTGTGAAACCCCCAAACTCTATGGAATTCAGGGAGAATCGCCCACAGGACGGGAGCTGCGGGTCAGAGCTGCGGGTGTGCGAGTGTGGCTCAGCTGTTCCAAACGCTTCCCCAGTGCCAAGGTCAGCAGATGACGGTACCTACAAGTGCTCTGGCAGGTTTCGCAGGGAACACCTTTGTCACCAGCACCAAGCCTGGAGGCACCTCGGCGTCCCTGCGGTGCTGGCATCCTCTGGCTGCCCGAGTTCATTGCCGCGTGGAGGCCTTGCCTTAGTGTCTGATTTATGGCATTACCCGGAAGTAGTTGCCGTCTCAGACCTGATAAATGGCACAAAAACTTGTCCAGTTTCTCAGCCCGAGCCCTCGCGTGACGTGAAACATCTCAGCGTGTGCTCCAGGGAGCATGCTGCTTTAATCCGGGGGCTTCCTGTGCCAGGGATCCCGCTCAGGATGACGCCACGGGTGCGGGTGTACTATGCGAGTTCAGCCACAAAGTAACCATGCCGGTCTCAGAGCCACTTAACAAGTCACTGGGCAGCCGGGACTGTGGTGCAGCCGGTTAACACCCCTGCCTGAAGCGCTGGCATTCCATATGGGTGCCGGTTTGAGACCCGGCTGCTCCACTTCCAATCCAGGTCTCTGCTGTGGCTTGGGAAAGCAGTAGAAGATGGCCCAAGTCCTTGGGCCCCTGCACCTGTGTGAGAGACCAGGAAGAAGCCCTGGCTCCTGGCTTCGGATCGGCGCAGCTCCGGCTGTTGCAGCCAATTGGGGAGTGAACCAGTGGATGAAAGACTTTCTCTCTCTCTCTCTCTCTCTCTCTCTCTGCCTCTCCTCTCTTTGTGTAGCTCTGACTTTCAAATAAAAATAAATAAATCTTTAAAAAAAAGAATCACTGGAGCTGTCACAGCACACCTCGAGGCGTGTGGAGCTGGTGTGGTTGCAGGCTGGCTCCTGGCGGGACCCACAGCGGGCCCGGTAATCTTCCACCTTCCCTCGCAGCCAACCCTGACATTCCCTGTCCCATCTGTCTCGGTCTCCGAGAATGGACCCTGCACACAGAGCCTCCAGCCACCGGGTAGCAAAAGCCCTTGCTCGCTCATGCGCCCCTTTGAAAGCCCTCCATCCCTAACCTAATGGCTCCAAGGGCAACAGGGTTGACCAGGTCTCTTGGGGCGGGGGAGGCCAGCGTGGAAGAAGAGGAAATTGGCTGGTGGGTGGGCATCGGCTGGCGGCTGCCACCCTCAGAATCCACTGTGCCCCTCGCACCTCTTCCTCCTGGGCTCCTGGCTCTCGTCGTTAGAAACACGAGCGTGTGGACAGGGCGGGCACTCACAGGGTGGTCAGGGTGCTTGACTGGCATCTTAGTTTGTGGCTGGCACGTGCTGTGCCACGGGGGTTTGCTAAGAGGCTGCTTGGAGTCTTCTGCCCGTTCATGGGGCGGTCACATAGCACCGACGCGGAAATGGACTAGGGAGAGAAGTCAGCCGGGGTCAGGGGTGGCGGGCACCACGTGCACGGGTGGGGAGGGCTCGTGCCACAGCCTGCAGCCCAGCCGGAGGCCTGAGCAGTCCGTGAGCGGTCCGAGGTCCTCAGGTGCAGGGAGCTGACAGCGTTCTGGGACCAGCTGGCTTTGTCTACAGGCCACTTGGCGCGTGTGTACGGGGGACTCCTGAGGGCCCCGGGGGCTGGTGGGGAGCCTTGGGCTCTGCCGCCTTCCCCAGCCTGGCCTGGCGGGATCTCGCAGCACCGCGGTGTGTCCCCCGCTGGATATGTTGTTCATCTGCGTGTCTTCTCTTTGCAGCACGTGGACACAGGGAACTCTTACCTTTGTGGCTACTTGAAGATTAAAGGCCTCACCGAGGTAAGCCCCGGTCCACTCCAACCAGAGCCCGGAAGGGTCCGACTCACCGCAGCCTCACAGGGAGAGGGGCAGGCCGTCCCCACCCGGGACCCGAGCAGAGCACGTGGTCGGTCGCCAAGCACCTGTGCTGCGTGGGGAGTGGGCAGCACCATGCTCGTGGTGCATCCTGTTGGGAAGTCACTCAGAGCAAGCTGTGTAAATAACGTCCCAGTGTGACCCACGCTGTCGGTGTTGTTTTTAAGTCCTTTTAAGGGGGGTGGGGGGGGCAAAGAGTACAAGAACACAGCTACCGCCTTCATCATAAGCCATTTTATTTGGAAGGCAGAGACAGGCAGAGATCTCTCTCCGATGCCGGTTCACGCGCCAAATGCCCACAGTATCTGGGGCTGAGCCAGGCCGAGGGTGAGAGCCAAGAACTCAATCCAGGTGCACCGCGTGGGTGGCGGAAACTCAGGTGTCTGAGCCATCGCCGGCCTTCTCCCAGGGTGTGCAGCAGGAAGCTGGAATCAAAAGCAGAGTCAGGAGCTGAATCCAGGCCCCCGCACCCAGTATGGGATGTGGGTGTCACAAGTGGGGTTTTTTTGTTTGTTTTTTGTTTTTTTGACAGATAGAGTTAGACAGAGAGAGAGACAGAGAGAAAGCTCTTCCTTCCATTGGTTCACCCCCCAAATGGCTGCTACGGCCGGCACGCTGCACCGATCGGAAGCAGGGAGCCAGGTGCTTCCTCCTGGTCTCCCATGCGGGTGCAGGGTCCAAGTGCTTGGGCCATACTGCACTGCACTCCCGGGCCACAGCAGAGAGCTGGACTGGAAGAGGAGCGACCGGGACTAGAACCGGTGCCCATATGGGATGCCAACACCACAGGCGGAGGATAGCCTACTACGCCACAGCGCTGGTCCCTGAAGTTCTTTAAACCCCATAGTTCACTGGAACCATGAAAGTGACTGGTTTCCAGTCTGCTGTGTAAGAGTAAAGTGTTTTACATTCTTTGAACCAACTTTAAATATGTGTGTGTGTGTATAGTTTTTTTATTTTTTGAGAGAACGAGAGAAAGCTTCCATCCCTTGGCTCACTCCCCGAGTGCCTGCAGCAGCTGAGCCCGGGACGGCAGCAGTAGGAGGCAGGAGCACCATCCAAGGCTTCCCAGTGGGTGGCAGGGACCCCGTCACCTGAGTGTATCCCTTGCTGCCCGCCAAGGTCTACATTAGCCAGAAGCTGGAGTCAGGAGTTGGAACCGGGTATCAAACCCAGCGGTCAGAGCTGTGCCGATCTGAAGCCAGGGGCTTCTTCCAGGTCTCCCACGTGGGTGCAGGGGCCCAAGCACTTGAGCCATCTTCTACTGCTTTCCCAGGCCATAGCAGAGAGCTGGATCGTAAGTGGAGCAGTCAAGACTGGAACTGGTGCTGTAACGGCAGCTTTTACCTGCTACGCCACAGTGCCGGCCCCCAGAAAATTTTTAACTGGGAGATAAATTATGTCTTAAAGTGTGTTTATGTGTCCCCTAGAAAGTAAAACCCAAAGCTGTAAGGAATAGTGTGCTATGCCTACGTTTGGGGGGGGAGCGCTTTCCTGGAGCCCGCCTTGTGGGAGGGGTCATGGTCAGGGGTGGGATTGGAAGCTGCAGCTGAGGTTGTGCCAGTCTTGCTCAAAGCAGCGAGACTGACCACCCGAACCACACAGCAACCAAACCCACCGGAGACTACTGCGTCACGGGTGCCGGCTCCTCCGCAGGACAGGGAATGGAGTTCTCCTTGACATATCAGCTCACTCAGCGCCCCTCCCTGACAAGCCGGGTCTGCGGGGGAGGCCAGGCAGCCACTGCCCCTTCCGGGTGAGCCCGGAGCCCGTGGCTTGGGCGACCTCAGCGTCTGCCCGTGGCAGGCAAAGCCTGCCTGGGGGATGGGGTTGGCCACAGCACTCCTGGTGCTGCCGCGGGCTCTCCTTGGCTCTGTCAGTCATCCCCAGTTTGGCTGGAGTCCACTGCTTGAATTTCCAGGGCCTGACCCAAGAAGTACAGTCGTCCACTGGTACCCACGGGCACTGCAGCAGCCGACATCCGCGGATGCTCCAAGCCCTGGTGCCTCTTGCTGTATGCGCCAAGTTCCCTCTAAGATGGCGTGCACCCAGTGCCACGCAGTGCTGTGGGGATAGTTGTATTGTTTAGGAAACAGTCACCAAAAAAAAAAAAATCTGTACTTGTTCAGCAGTGCTGTGATTGTGTTGTGTTTTGGTTAAATACTCTGATCCAAGCTTGGTTCACTGCATGGATGGAGGGACACTGTCTATCCTTCTGGTGACTTCTGTGCATTGTTTAATTGTAGAGTTTGGAGGACCTGGGGTGGGGTCACCTGTTAAAACACTACCTGAAGAGTTTGGAAGAGAGACATCCATGCAGAATCACTGGTCGGGGGCCAGCGCTCTGGCAAAGCGGGTAAAACCGCCGCCTGCAGTGCCGCCATCACATATGGGCACCAGTTCAAGTCCCAGCTGCTCTACTTCCCATCCAGCTCTCTGCTATGCCCCGGGAAAGCAGTAGAAGATGACCCAAGTCCTTGGGCCCCTGCACCCACATGGGAGACCAGGAAGAAGTTCCTGGCTCCTGGCTTCAGCCTGGCCCAGCCCTGGCTATTGTGGCCATTTGGGGAGTGAGCCAGTGGATGGAAGACTCACTCTCTCTCTCTCTCTCTCTCTCTCTCTCTCTCTCTCTGCCTTTGGAATAAAGACACCAGTGAGCCTCTCAGAAGAAAGCAGGGTGCACTCTCAGAGCCCCTGGCGCTGGGTGTCCTCCCAGAGCAGGCCTTGTCAGCCAGCTGAGGCCCGGCGGTGGCGTCCTGTGTCCTGGAAGCCCCGAGCCGGGGGCTGCATGGTGGCAGCGGCTCCCTGGCAGGTCCTGAGCTGTGTTTGTGCAGGATCAGAGAGGCTTCTGTGGGGCCCGGAGGGGAGACATGGCCGCACCTCTGTGGTCCTGGGGCCCTCGCCTGCAGTTCCCGTGCCGGAATCTCGGGCAGCCCACTCCTGAGGAGCTGCAGGGGCGTGGCCAGCCAGGCCCGGGGCTGGTTTGGTTTTTTAGGTGGGTGGCATTGACAAATGCAGAGAAATGGCAGATTTTTTTTTTAATGAGCTTTCTCTTAGGGTGATTTTTCCCCCAAATCGTTCATGCCTGTTCATTAGCACATGAACAAATAGCAAAATAAAATTATGTGTTCTACAAAGCACTTCAAAGGCTAATTAAGCATGGGACAGCTCAGTTATCAGCACTGGGATGCTTCAGGGTCACGGTTTCACGCTGCATACGACAAAATGAACACGGTAGCCCTGGTAGATCTGGCCCCCGGGGTGGGGGTGTCTGCCAGAAGGTGTACCCCCTGGGTTGCGGGGGCGGAGAGCTGAGCCGGGCCCGGCAGCAGTGTGCTGCTCTCCAGAGAGCTGGACCGGAGGGGCCACAGGGCTGAGCTGAGCCGGGCCGGGGAGCAGTGGGCTGCTCTGGCCGGGGGGAGACGGCCGTGCACGTTGTGAGCTGGGTTTCCCGCACAGGCGGTGAGTGGGCGCGGCCCGCGTGTCTGAGCGCTGGGAAGCCGCACCGGCAGGGTCGGTTCCCTGGTGGGAAGGGTGAGAGGCTCAGGCAACCCCTGTCCTCATGTCTGGCTTCCACCGTAGGAGTATCCGACCCTCACGACCTTCTTTGAAGGAGAAATAATCAGCAAAAAGCACCCTTTCCTAACTCGCAAGTGGGATGCGGACGAAGATGTGGACCGGAAACACTGGGTGAGTCGCGCTCCGGCGTCCCCGGCACCGCCGGCACACCCTGAGAACTCCAGACTCCCCATTGTGTGGCTGCCAAGGACAGAGCTCCCTCCACTCCAGTGGCCACGAGGTCCCAGAACAGCTGAGCCCGCTGCCCCGGGTCCTGCCAGCCTCTCTTCAGAAAGGTGGGCCACGAAGACAGCGGGTTTCTGTTTAACACCAGGGAGCCCAGCATCCTTGCTGTGTGTAGACCAAGCAGCAAAGAGCGAGGCAGCAGCGGATTCTAGAGCCCCCATCTCGTCTCTACCCGGGTCCAGCGCCCAGCCTGCAGGGGGAGCCCTGGGAGCAGCCCCTTGTCCGCCCTTTCTCCACCACAGGAGCGGCTCTGCTCCGGCTGCTGGAGGTTTTTGTTTTTTTGTTTTTTGTTTGTTTTTTGGTTTTTTTTTGGCTCTGAATTTGGAAAGGAACGGCTATGAAATGCTGAGTTTTTATTAGTTCAGTTGAAATTTGAACTTTGTAAAACTTTTTTTTTTGAAAGCTCCACATTTTGACTGTTGTAGCAAACGCGCACGGCTCAGTGGGTGCCTGTGCCTCCAGAGATGACAGAGCACCCAAAGGCTCGGGCAGCCCAGGTGGTGTACACTGGTGCATGGCGTCGGCGGGCAGTCGGGAGGGCCCCTGGGTGCCATCTGCCCCACACCTGCCCAGTGCAGAAAGGTCTTCCTGGCAGTAAAGCCGGCTGGTGCCCATTCCACTTAGTCTCTCATTTCAAATTGGCCCCGCGAAAGGCCGAGTGTTCGGGGCCCTGCGATGACTCCCTTGTAGCTTAGGCTGGCTGCAAATCCAGCACTTGAAAAGCAACTCTTTAATTTTCCCATCGGCTTCCACTAATATACTGTCTGAGACTCCGGCCTCCGTTAGGCCGGACAGAAACCTTTGGAGCGAGAGAGGGACTGAGAGGCCGCCAGTGGCGCTGGCACACCACTGAGTGTGGTTAGGGCGAGGGAGCCGGGCCGGCAGAGCGCCTCCTCCCTGCCGTTCTGGCTGCCCTGGCTTAGCTTGGCATAACCTCCCCAGCTCAGGAGGGGCCCCACGTTCCCAGAGCTCTGTGCTGTGCCTTTGCCTGGGACGTAGGGTGTCTCCTAAACCACCCCCAGTCTCATTTTCCCCCAATAATCTAGAGTGAGAGACACATTGTGGGACGCTCTCAGTGGTATTGACACAGTGCTACTACAGAGTCAAGATTCCATACACAAAGGTACTACAGAAGTGTCTGGAGAAGCAGAATTAAAAGATAAGCTTTGCGGGGGCGCAGGTGTTTGGAGGAGCAGTTAGGATGCCCACATTCTTTTTTTTCTTTTTTCTTTTTTCTTTCTTTTTTTTTTTTTTTTTTTTTTTTTTTGACAGGCAGAGTGGACAGTGAGAGAGACAGGCAGAGAGAGACAGAGAGAAAGGTCTTCCTTTTGCCGTTGGTTCACCCTCCAATGGCCGCCGCGGCCGGCGCGCTGAGGCCGGCGCACCGCGCTGATCCGATGGCAGGAGCCAGGAGCCAGGTGCTTCTCCTGGTCTCCCATGGGGTGCAGGGCCCAAGCACCTGGGCCATCCTCCACTGCACTCCCTGGCCACAGCAGAGAGCTGGCAGCTGGCCTGGAAGAGGGGCAACCGGGACAGAATCCGGCGCCCCAACCGAGACTAGAACCCGGGGTGCCAGCGCCGCTAGGCGGAGGATTAGCCTAGTGAGCCGCGGCACCGGCCGTGGATGCCCACATTCTATCCCAAAGTATCTGGGTCTGTCCTGGCCCCACGTCTGGCCCCAGCTTGCTGCTCACACGCACGCTGGAAGGCAGCAGGTGGTGGCTCACGTGTTACTGGCATCGCCACCACCCATTGGGAGATAGGGATGGAGCTCCCAGCTCCTGCTTTGGCTGGGCCCAGCCCTGGCTGTTGGGGGCATTTGAGGAGTGAGCCAGCAGAGGAGGATCTCTCAGTCTCTGTCTCTGCCTTTCCAATAACTGAAAGTGAATGAATAAAAGGTTTATTTGGCTCAAAGTTTTTTATTTTATATGTATTTATATATATATGTATATTTGAGAAGCAGAAGTAGAGAGGACCCATCCTCTAGTTCATTGTCCAAGGACCTGCGACAGCGGAGGCTGGGCCAGGCCGAAGCCAGGAGCTGGGAGCTCATTGCGTGCCCACCAGACAGGTGGCCGAGACCAGACTACTTGAGCTCCCGCATAGCAGGAAGCTGGAATTGGGAGTGGAGCTGGGACTCTGATAACGGGATGCGGGTGACCCAAACAGCGTCTTAACCTCTAGGCGATCGGCAGCCCCCGTGCCGACAGGCTTTAAACCCCGCGTGTAGATTTTTCAAGATGTACATGTTTTTTTCAAGATTATTTATTTGAGAGACAGAGTTACAGACAGAGGGAGAGACAGAGAGATCTTCCATCTGCTGGTTCACTCCCCAAATGGACTCAATGGCCAGAGCTGGGCCGAACTGAAGCCAGCAGCTTCTTCGGGTCTCCAAAGTGGGTGCAGGGGCCCAAGCACTTGAACCATCCTCTGCTGCTTTCCCAGGTACCTTAGCAGGGCGTTGGATCGGAAGTGGTGCAGCCAGAACTCGAACTGGAGCCCATATGGGATGCCGGCACTGCAGGCGGAGCCCTAGCCTGCTACGCCACCGCACTAGCCCCAAGTCATGCATTTTCCATGAACATTTTGAAGCAACCTCATGTTTCATCTACTCAAAATAAAATTATGTGGGGCTGGCACGGTGGCGCAGCGGGTTAAAGCCCTGGCCTGAAGCACCGGCATCCCATATGGGCACCGGTTCTAGACCCGGCTGCTCCACTTCCAGTCTGGCTCTCTGCTGTGGCCTGGGAAAGCAGTAGAAGATGGCCCAAGTCTGTACCCGCGTGGGAGACCTGGAAGAAGCTCCTGGCTCCTAGCTTTGGATCAGCCCACCTCCGGCCGTTTTGGCCATCTGGGGAGTGAACCAGCAGTTGGAAGACCTCTCTCTGTCTCTACCTCTCTCTGTAACTCTGTCTTTCAAATAAATAAAATAAATCTTTTAAAAAAACTAAAGGCTGGTGCTACGGCTCACTAGGCTAATCCCCCGCCTTGCGGCACTGGCACACCGGGTTCTAGTCCCGGTCAGGGCGCCAGATTCTGTCCCGGTTGCCCCTCTTCCAGGCCAGCTCTCTGCTGTGGCCCGGGAGTGCAGTGGAGGATGGCCCAAGTGCTTGGGCCGTGCACCCCATGGGAGACCA
This sequence comes from Oryctolagus cuniculus, assembly GCF_964237555.1. Classification (NCBI taxonomy): domain Eukaryota; kingdom Metazoa; phylum Chordata; class Mammalia; order Lagomorpha; family Leporidae; genus Oryctolagus; species Oryctolagus cuniculus. The sequence continues at coordinate 66,467,166 of NC_091448.1, read as the reverse complement.
GGAGAAGCACCTGGCTCCTGCCATCAGATCAGTGCGGTGCACTGGCCATGGCGGCCATTGGAGGGTGAACCAACGGCAAAAAAGGAAGACCTTTTTCTCTCTCTCTTTCTCTCACTGTCCACTCTGCCTGTCCAAAAAAAAAAAAAAAACTATATAACAAGAACTACAACTTAAATCTGTTTTTTATGTAAGATGTTTTCTTAGGAAATTAATACGTGCTGATTTTTAAAGATTTTAAAAAATATAAAAGCAAGAGGAAAAAATACCATCTGTGGTGACAGTACCTACAGCTAAAACAGTGATTGACCTCTGCCTGAGTCGCCTTTGAGATACGTACATACAGACACATACATATACACACTTTTTTTTTCTTTTTTAAAAAAATAGGATCAAAAGATAACGGTTTTGTTTTGTTTTGTCATCATTTACTCAACTTGAAACATAGAAGTGACCCAAAAGAGATCCTGCAGCCGCTGGTTCACTCCCCAAATGACCCCCAGCAGCCAGGCTGGGCCAGGCCGCAGCCAGGAGCCAGGAGCCCCGCCTGGTGCTTGGGCTGCCCTCAGCTACCTCCCAGGCTGCACTGTTAGCAGGGGGCTTGGTCAGAGCTGAAGGCGGGACTAACACTTGGCACTCTGATGCCGGGCAGGGGCGGGGCATCCCAAACAGCAGCCTAGCCCACTGCACCCCAGTGCCCACCCCAGAAGGGTAGATAGAGGTTTGCACGCTATTTCTAGTCTCCTTTTGTGGCTTAGCCAGTTTCTAGCTTAAGGCGCTGGCCCAAACGCCCCTACTGCCGTGGGGGACTGTGCTCCGCCGGCCCTCACCTGGGGCTGGCAGGCTCCCAACTCCTCCGCCTGGCTCTTTGCTCTACGGATTACTTACAGAGGGCTCCTCTTTATTGTTCTTAGCCTGCGTCTGTCTGTGCGGAGGTGCTCTGGGCATGCGTCCCTCCTAGTCCTTTGGCCCATTGCTGGCCGCGCTCACGGGCTGGAGTCCAGTGCTCTGCCCCTGAGTGCAGGGCTGCGGCAGCGGCTGGAGGGTCTGACCCAGGCTCCCTGGCCATTACTGGGCTTTAGCCACCCCATCAGGAGCCAAGGCTGCAGCTGGCAAGGCTGTGACCAGGTGGGCACCCTGGGCGCCCGCAGCCAGCTCAGACACCAGGGCCCATCACCATCCTCTTTTTGCTTCCAGGGCAAGTTTCTGGCTTTTTACCAGTACGCAAAATCATTTAATTCAGATGACTTCGATTATGAAGAGCTGAAGAATGGAGATTATGTCTTTATGCGATGGAAGGTGAGTTCCCCCTCCCCCAGCCCGTGATCTCTGATGCCTCCTGTGGGCCAGCGCTGGTATTGCACCCCACACGCCTGCTCTGCCCCAGGGCGTGCTCTGGTGGAGTGCTGGGTCTCCCATGGCTCTGGTTAGTGGTTGGCTGGTGAACGGTCCTGGGTGCACGTGCTGACACTGTTGCATCTTCATCCTCCCCTGCTCTCACCCCAGGAATCCCTTTGAGCCTGCAGGCTGAATCACCCACGTGCACTGTAGATTTGGGGTGGAGCCAGACGTTTCTCTGAGTGTAGTCACCCATTGGACCGCCTTAATGCCATCGGAGTGACTGCTCCCCCCCCCCCCCCCCCGGCCTCGCCACATCCTTTCCCCGGGGCCCTCTGCTCCCCTCCAGCTCAGGAAGTGAGGGACCAGGAATGGAATGTGGGTTTTCCACTCAGCCGCCCTCGGAGCGCTCCGTGTCGGCGCGGCCGTCGCCTGAGAAGTGGCTCTGTGCCCCCTGCCTGGGTAAGCGCGGTCAAGGCTGGGAAGCAAGCTTGTGAAGCTGCACGCAGCTCCCGCTCCTCCTGCTCCCGACCGGGGGGGAACTCGGAGGCCTCACCAGCTCTCGGGCCTGCACCTCAACCAGGGTCCTCATGCACGCCTCCTCTGGGAGAGGGCAGGAGCGTCACTCAGGCCGTCCGTGTTGCCGGGCACAGAGTCCATGCCCAGCCTGCCCCTGTCTAGTGGGACGTGTGCCCGCTGAACCTGTTCAGGGAAGTTTCTTGTGCTCATTTTAAGAACAATTTTTGAAAACTACAATTTTTAGAGGCTGAATAGGGAGGGAGCTGAGGGTCTTAGAATTTTTAAATGGCAATGGAATTGTTCTGTGTCCGAAGGATTTCTTAGGATGACCGACCTGTGGGCCGTGGGCCGTTAACAGCCCCCCCTCCCCCCCCCCCCCGAGGCCTGGGGCCTCCAGCCTTTCTGTCCAAGAGAGCAGGAACCGGGACACAGGCTTTCTGCTGGGCTCCGGCCGGAAACCCACACTCGCCTCTTCTGGAGTGCCCAGAGAGGGTGTCCGCAGGGCTGCTGGCAACCCAGCCACCCTGAGAATAAGCTGCAGGCCCGCAGGTGATGGGAACCTGGCCCTTCCAGGCCGTTCCGTCCGTGCTCTCTGAAGACAGCGGGCAGGCGCTGGTGTTCCCAGTGTTTGGTACTTGTTTGTTTTAAGGTTGTTTATTCGAAAGGCAGAGCTACAGAGAGAGAGAGCTCTTCCACCCACTGGCTCACTCCCCAGTGGCTGCAGCAGGCAGGGCTGGGCCAGCCTGAATGCCGGAGCCCGGAGCCCTATCCGGGTCTCCCACATGGGTGGCAGGGGCCCAGGCCTCAGGCCATCCTCTGGCGACTCCCCAGGCACATTAGCAGGGGACAGGAGACGGTACCCTTTGAGTGGCTGATTCGCGTGAACTCGCGGTGCAGCTTGCCGCCAGAGACCACGTGCTCGTGTTTTTTCTCTTGCGTGTGTTCAGAGCGCCCCGGTGCTGAGCAGGGCGGCACCGGGAGCGGCAGAGGACGCTGCTTGCTAACGGCCCGGCCTTTGTCTGCCTGCAGGAGCAGTTCCTGGTCCCAGACCACACGATCAAAGACATCAGCGGTGCTTCCTTTGCCGGCTTCTACTACATCTGCTTTCAGAAGTCGGCTGCCTCCATAGAGGGCTACTACTACCATCGGAGCTCAGAATGGTGAGGCCCCATGGGCCGGGGGTTCCCGCTGGAGGTTGGCTGACCCCCTCACCCCTCCCCCACCCCCAGCTCTCCCCGGCTCATCAAACCCAAAGGAAAAATCTCGGCCCGTGTCTGCGTAGGCTTTGCACTTTATCTGCATGTCGCAGGCCTGTCGCCGTGACCTCAGGGGCTCCTAACGGGCTCGTCCCTCCGCACAGAGCAGAGCAGGCAGGACCGAGAGGCAGAGTCGGGGGAAGGGACTCGTCTCCGACCCCCTGCTGGATGTCCAGCAGGGCTCCGCTCGCTCTCGCTGGCTCCTGTTCTCACTCTTCCCAGGTTGAATTTGTAACTAAGATGTGCTCTAAGCCGGTGTGGGCAGCAGGAAGGGGGTGCCAGCCGCCTCTGTAATTCTGCAGCTCTGTTTTGGGACGTGGGTCCTGCACGCCCCTGCTGTCATGTGAGGCCCTGGTTGACAGCCTCCCCTGTGTCTCAGCCAGGGAAAAGGACAGAGCCCTGAAGTGCTGACCTTTGCCACCTTTTGGGAGACCTTGGTAGCCTCCCTGCTGCACTTTTTTTTTTTTTAAATTGATTGATTGATTTGCAAGGCAGAGTTACAGAGAGGCAGAGGCAGAGGCAGAGAGAGAGAGGGGTCTTCTATCTGCTGGTTCACTCCCCAAATGGCCACAGCGGCAGGAGCTGGGCCAATCAAGAGCCAGGGGCCTCTTCTGGGTGCAGGGGCCCAAGGACTTGGCCCATCTTCCACTGTTTTCCCAGGCCATAGCAGAGAGCTGGATCAGAAGAGGAGCAGCCGGGTCTCGAACCGGCGCCCATATGGGATGCTGGCACTGCAGGCGGTGGCTTTACCCACTACACCACAGCACCAGCCCCCTTCTTGCTGTACTTTCAAGCACCTAGCTGTCCCTAGGGATTGAACCCCTATCCTGAAGCACCTGAAACGTGTGTTGATCCCTTGAGTCGAGTCCCTGAGAGGGCTGTGGTTTCAATGTGAGAAAACACTGCATTTCTCAGCGTAGCCCGTGGTCCCTGGGAACACACTTCGAACTTAACAGAGACTGTGTCCTAAGTTTTGGGTCATACACATGGCCCCCAGCTTGAGGTGAACTTGCCAGAAAAGGGAAATTAACACAGTGCCAGGGGCCTGGTCTTCGTGTCGACGTCACGAACCCAGCGCTACAAGGCTTCTCCCGTTAGCAAGTAGCACTTAACAAAGCGCACCCACGGCCCGAGGTGCACTTGCCGCGAGGCTGAGGGTGGGGGCGCTTTCTCACCCTTCAGGGCCTCCTCTCGATCTCCATGCTCGGCGGCAGCCAGGTCGCACCTGCGAGTAATGAGTGTGTCGGGCTTGCAGCGACTGTGCGGTTCTCGAGCGAGCGTTAAAGCTTGCCCTAGCCCCTTCTCAGAAAGACAGCAGCGTCGCTGAGCCAGCACTCCTGGGCCGTGCCGTCAGGGGCCTCTGGCGCGCTCACGGAGCTGTGCAGGCGCCAGCGTCCGAGCCTTGCCCTGCGCACAAGAGGGAACCCCGCGTACCCCTCAGCCGTCACGCCCAAGCCCGCTACCCCCAGCCCTGGGCCACGCTGCTCCTCCCTCCCTCCCTCCCTCTCTCTCTCGCTCTCTCTCGCTCTCTCTCGGTTCGCCTGTCTTGGTATTTTCTGTAAATGGAATCCCACTATCACTATGTGGCCTTTCGCGTAGCCTCACGCTTGGCTGCAGCCTTGCAGCGCGGGTCGGAACTTCCCCTTCACTGCCGAATGACTTCCCGTTTCTGCGCACACGAAGCCCTTCCTCCATCCCGTGAGCAGTGGCACGGGCTGCCGCGCACACGGGGCTGAGTTTCCGCTTTCAGTTCCAGGCCTAGAGCCGCGGGCGTGCCAGGGCTTCTGTGTGTAGCGCTCTGCCCCCTCCCTGACACCTGCCGCCACGCCTACCCCGGAGCTGCCCCCTGTGGGGATGGCCCCCCCCCACCCTGCCACATAGTATCGATTGGCGTATGCCCAGTGACTAATGCACACTCCATTCCCGATCCGTTTTGGGGTTCTCTTCCTCGCACTCCTGCATGGAACAAGTAGGGGAGAAGCTGACGCCCCAGCTGCTGGCCCTGACCATGCGGGGGCTGTCAGGCCTGTGTGCAGTTGTGTGCCCCTGTTTCTCCTTCCTTCCCATGACCCCGCATGACCTCCACATGACCATCCACTGGGCAAGCTCTCCAGTGGTCTCCGGGTTTTGTTTTGTTTTGTTTTGTTTTGTTTTAAGATTTTTTTATCTGGCCGGCGCCGCGGCTCACTAGGCTAATCCTCTGCCTTGCGGTGCCGGCACACCTGGTTCTAGTCCCGGTCGGGGTGCCGGATTCTGTCCCGGTTGCCCCTCTTCCAGGCCAGCTCTCTGCTGTGGCCCGGGAGTGCAGTGGAGGATGGCCCAAGTGCTTGGGCCCTGCACCCCATGGGAGACCAGGATAAGTGCCTGGTTCCTGCCATCGGATCAGCGCGGTGCGCCGGCCGCAGCGGCCATTGGAGGGTGAACCAACGGCAAAGGAAGACCTTTCTCTCTGTCTCTCTCTCTCACTGTCCACTCTGCCTGTCAAAAAAAAAAAAAAAAAAAGATTTATTTATCTATTTGAAAGTCAGAGTTACACAGAGAGGCAGAGAGAGAGAGAGAGGTCTTCCATCCGCTGGTTGACTCCCCAGTTGGCTGCAATGGCCGGAGCTGCGCCGATCCAAAGCCAGGAGCCAGGAGCCTCTTCCAGGTCTCCCACACGGGTGCAGAGGCCCAAGCACTTGGGCCATCTTCTACTGCTTTCCCAGGCCACAGCAGGGAGCTGGATCGGAAGAGGAGCAGCTGGGACTAGAACCGGCACCCATGTGGGATTTCAGCACCGCAGGTGGTGGCTTTACCTGCTACGCTACAGCGCCAGCCCCAGTGCTTTCTGAGTTTAACACTGTACCTTGGGACGTGGGAGCATGGAACTGAGCGGTGGGATAAAGCGTAGGGTTGGCTGTGTTGAGAAGTCTCTGTGTCTGTCCGTGAAGGCTGCAGGGACTTCGCGGTATCACGGACGGGGCTGCAGTGCCACAAGCTGAGAGAGACCTGGGGCTTCGGGCTGCAGCTCCCCTGGGGCTCCCCATCCCTCTCCCCGGTCCTCGTCTCTCTGGGACTGGAGCAGATGGCCTAGAGATGGGTCAACCAACAAGAGGCCAAGAGGGAGCCTCAAACAGCTAGCCAGGCTCCACTGGGAAAGTACGAGGCGCTTCCAGAACCCCCTGGGGAAGACGGTGTTAAAACATAAGTTTATTTTGGTGCCAAATTTTCGAACTCCACTGCATAGGATGAGTCTTCAAACAGTTCATGGAAAAGGTGTTATTACCCAAAAAAAGGCAGAATTGTGCCCAAATAAGCTTTCCCGCTCAATCCCATTTCCCAGCGGCTTGGGCGGCGCGCTCCTCTGGCAGGGCGCTTGGCGGGGCCAGGGGGTAGCCTGGAGCGGCACCCCTGCCCAAGCGTGTGGGGTGACGGCCTTGCGTGTGCGTGTCTCCCCCTCCCCCCCTGCAGGTACCAGTCCCTCAACCTGACCCACGTTCCTGAACACAGCGCGCCCATCTACGAATTCCGGTGACAGCAGGTCCGGCCGGCAACCCAATAAAACTGAACTTTGGCAGAAAAGACCTTAGCCAGGAAACTTGTGTCCCTGCCAGAGCCAGGAGGAGGAGGAGCGTGTTCCCGTCTCTTCGAGAGCATGGACGAGAACCCACAGAAGCCAAGCGAGGAGCTCGCGCGGGCGGGCGGCGGCAGGCGGGCCGCCGGCCCGGTCTCCCTCCCCTCTGGCAGCCTGGCCTCTGTGTGCTTTTCAGCGACCTTAAACGCACTTCCTTCCCGCACAGCTGACTGCTGCGTCCCGGAAATGCCCACTCCTGCCCGGCCCGGGTCCCCGCCTCCCCCGAGCAGGTCAGCTCCCGCGTCGCCCTCAGCCTTGGTGCTCAGTGGTCCCTCCCCACGCCCCCCGCCCCCGTCGCGTGGCCCCGGAGCTCTGTGTGGGAGGAGGAGGGGCAGGATTGGCGAGCTACAGAGTGAGGTGGAGGCCGCGGCTGATGGGATCCGCGCCGGACCTCGTCAGTCTGCGGGGCTCCTGTCGCCTCGTGTGTTGCCGAGGCCGAGCCTGTAGGTGGCTGGCAGGCTGCGGGGGGCGTGCGGGGCAGGGCGGGGCGGGGGTCACTCCATTTACGCCTCCAGGTCCCCTGGCAGGAGCAGGTCCCAGCCCCGCGGCCTCAGCACGCTTGCTCCAGACTTTGGAACTCGAGGGCAATACGAAACCTAAAAAAAAAAAAATGAGATTTTTTTATGACAAAATTATTTTTATTGGTCCCTTGAACGAGGACCCTGTGGCAAATGCACAACTATTCAGAATTACATTTTATCGTTTTCACATTGAAAACAGCAAATGTCGACTTAGTAATTTTTATATCTATATGTATATGTGTACGTATATTTAAGCAACCAGCAGTTTTGAGAGACGCGTGGTCCCGGTGCAGGCGTCACACGGCATCGGTGAGACGACAGGGCCGGACCCCAGGGCCCGTGCGGGGTGGGGTGTCGGGGTGCGGTTTAGTATCTGTAACCTCTTCCTTTTGCCACTCAGAACAACAGTGCGACCTTTTCCCCACGAGGCACTAGGGGGTCGTCCCCCCAAAACACGGGCGCTGAAATGTCGGGGCACGCAGGGCGGGGTAGCGGGGGTCGGGGAGGCGAGAACACACTCAGATAACTCAAGGCTCACGTGCCAAAGTGTGTGTGTGCGTGCGTGTGTGCGTGTGAGCTCGCGCGTGTGTGGTTTTCCGTTTTGTTGTTTTTCTTACATGTTTGAAAAGCTTCCTAGGTTGGCATTGGTCTGTAGCCCGCAGGTATGGGCGGGGCTTTGGGGATCGGCATTTTTCTGAAGGTTTACAAGACTTTGAATCCAAGAGGAAAAGCTTTAAAAATCAACGTCAGAAACCCCCACCACCACGCCCACCACCTCGCAGGAGTGACGTTGGCCAAAGGGCAGGGCGAGAGGAGGCGAGGCGGCGAGGGGATGCCTGGGGAACGGGACCTCGCTGTGGGTGCCTGGCGTGCTGTGTGCTCCTGAGACCCAGGCCACGGAAGCCTTCGAGGAGCTAGCCAGCAGACACCCATGACACCCGTGTGCGGTCCCAAGACTGTGCCGAGGTGCGGCTCCCCCATCCGGCAAGGTCCGGGCACACGGAGAAATGACGTTCACCTTGAGACTGGACAAGGCCTGGGTGGCCAGCCCTGGCAAGGGGACTGCGACTGTGACGGCACCAGAAGAGGAAAGGCGGCCGAGGGCTGCTGGGAAAACAGCATCCGCACCTCGCCAGCCACCCCAGAAGGAGCTGGCCCCGGCCAGGCCCCGAGGGAGGTAGCTAGCCCAGTGCACCAGGGGCCTATCAGACGTGGCTGTCGTGAATACAGGGCCGCCCCACCTGCCCCCTGCTGTTGCCCGAGGCGCTGTCCCAAGCCCCTCCCGATACGATGTGCAATATTGATGGTTGACACTTGTCTCCACCACTGGGACGTGAGTGCAGGTTGCCTCCCCCCCACACCCCATCTTCCTCCACCCCACGTGGGCTCGCGGCCCCCTCTGCCTCCCCAGCCCCCAGCCACGGACCCTGTCCTGTGCAGGACTCGCCCTGCCAGCACCCTCCTGCTGAGGTTTCGCAGTGCAGGGGTCAGGAGCCAGTGCCCACTGAAGGCAGGACACCCAGCTGTGTGCCGCCGCCGGTCGGTCCTGTCCGTCGCTCTGGGGCAGCGAGGGCGGCCCCCATGTCTCTGCTTTCGGAAGCAGGGAGTTTCTATTCTCTCCAAGGCCTTGAATTGATTTTTTTTCTCCCTTCATCAAATAGTCTGATAAGCTAATTTTTAAAAAGAAACTCCATTAAGTACGTTGCATTGTGGTTTAAAATGACTAACGAGTTCTGGGAAAGCAAAGTAATATTTGATTTTCAACTTTCAATGTTTTTAAGACTTAGATTTGAACCGGGCACAAAGTGTGAATATTTTGTTTTCTTTACGGAGGACGTGTGGGGACCGGGCGTGAGGGTTGGGGATGGGAGAAGTATTTTGCAGAGTTATCAATGTCCAAATAATTTTTAAAGAAAAAAATAATAAAGGTATTTAAGCAGTGAGTCGGTTCGGTCTGTGAGTCAAAACCGTACCCCGGTCCAAGGACAGACAGCAGGCCTCGCCTGGCTGCCCAGGGCCTGCCTGGGGGGTGGGGGCTGGGGGTTGGGGGGAGCCCCTCGCTCTCGGCCCTCGGACACTCAGCACTTCGATTCGAGCTCCATCTTGTTCCTTCCTGATTCTGCTGGGAAACGCGGAAGCCTTTCTCCTTTCCTGCCTGAGTGCAGAACTGGACACCTTGCAATACAGAGAAAAAACTGCAAGCCGGAGCTGCCTCGCGGCCATCAGCCCAGGAAGTCCACTATCAGGGCAGGTGACGCGGCCAGTGGGCGGCCCTCGGCCACCCTGACCACCGTGGGTGCTCCTCGGGATGCTCGCGACCTGAAGCCCGCGCACTGGGGCCTGGGTCCCTGGAGTCCCCTCTCCCCGGGCGGAGGTGTCTAACTCAGCTCTTGTACTTGTTAGACCCCTCCTCCCTTCCCTCCTTTCCCAGGAAACCTCATCACTTTACGTGGGGGCGGGGGGGGGGTGTTGTTGAAAGCATTGAAAACACTTTGATCTTTAGCCACTTGCTAGGCTTAAGGGGATTCACACCCCTGAGCCGGCAAAGTGTCATCCGATCTCAGGTTTTATCAAGAATAGTAATAACCCTCCATGTCCGGGAGACACTGGCAAGAACAGACTGTCCGCACTGCTGGACGCATCTCTGGAGGCACCTGTTGGCTGGGTGGTTGTGGGGAGCCTGGCGCTCTCCGTCCACCTGTGGGTCCTCAGAGCCCCACCTGGGAAGAACCAAGAACAGCCTCCACCTGGGCCAGAGAGCCAACGACTCGAGGAGATGATGCTGAAAGCATTTGTCAGATGCAACAGACCTGTAACGTGTATTCTCACTCGGGCAGGCATTGTGGCGGTGGTGGGTTAAGCCGCCACCCACAATGCCAGGATCCCACGTGGGTGCCGGTTCGAGTTCTGGCTGCTCCACTTCCGATCCAGTTCCCTGCTAATGTGCCTGGGAAGGCAGCAGACCACGGCCCAAGTCTGCACCCACATGGGAGACCTGGATCGGGCCCCTGGCTATGGCTGGGCCCAGCCCCAGCTGTTGGTGGTCATTTGGGGAGTGAACCAGCGGATGGAAGATAGGTCTCTCCCACTCTCTATAACTCTGTCTTTCAAATAAAATCTTAAAAAAAAAAAAAGACACCCGTGTCTCATATCAGTATGTCTGGGTCTGAGGCTCCTGCCTCCAGTTTCCCAACAGAGCAGACGCTGAGAGAACACAGTACTAGCACAAGGAACTGCGTTCCTGGCACACATGGGAGACCTGGATGGAGTGTTCAGCTGCCAGCTTCAGCCCTTGGCTGAACCAGTAGATGGGAACTCCCTCTTTGTCATTCTGCCTCTCAAAAAAAATAATAATAGCTACTTTTTTTTAATAGTTATTCCCATTTAGTGCTGAAAAAATATAAGAGCACTACCTTGGAAAATGGAACTTAAAAAGTGTATTTTGGGGGCAGGCATTTTCTTTCTTTTTTTTTTTTTTTAACATATACTTAATTGAAAGTTACACAGAGAAGGAGAGGCAGAGAGAGAGAGAGAGAGAGAGAGGTCTTCCACCTGCTGGTTCACTCCCCAATTGGCTGCAATGGCCAGAGCTGTGCCGATCCAAAGCCAGGAGCCAGGAGCTTCCAGGTCTCCCACATGGGTGCAGGGTCCCAAGGACCTGGGCCATCTTCTACTGCGTTCCCAGGCCATAGCAGAGAGCTGGATGGGAAGTGGAACAGCCGGGACACGAACCGGTGCCCATATGGGATGCCGGCACTACCGGCAGCGGCTTTACGCACTGCACCACAGCCCCAAAATAGGCATTTTTATAGACTCCTTCATATGATTGAATCTCAAAAAACTTTTGCACCAAATGTATTTTTTTTAAAGATTTATCATTTGAAAGGCAGAGAGAGAGATTGATTCTATCCACTGGTTCACTCCCCAAATGGCCACAGCAGCCAGGCTGAAGCCAGGAGCTCCATGTGAGTCTCCCACGTGGGTGTCGGGGGCCCAAGCACTCGGGTCATTGTCCTGTGCCTTCGCAGACGCATTAGAGGGAGCTGGATCGGAACAAGAGCAGCCAGGACTCAAACCGGCACTCAGATATGGAATGCTGGCATCACAGGTGCCACAGTGCCAGCCCCAGATCCTACCGCACTGATGCGCCTTCCCGTTCCCTGAGGCTTGCTGCCTGCCACGCATCATCCCAGGAATGAGAGAGGATGCAGAAGCCAAACACAACGCTGCCTTCAAGGAACGAGTAGTCGAGAGCAGAGAGCAAAAACCCTCTCCTGCATGTGAATCCTGAGTGTCTCCACTTAGCAGTTTGCCTTGTTTTTGGCCCACCCGTAGGAACAGTAGACAATGTATCGATTTCGTGAAGTGTGAAAACACCTGGGATGCAAGAAACTCAATTGTGGGGAGCAACCCGGACTAGACTAAGTTACTGGAATTAAGACTTATTCTATGCATCTGCTCTCCCACAATATGGAGCTGGGAGAGGAGGAACCAGCTTCTACACAGCTGCCTCCAGTTCAACCAATAAACTGTAGGACCTGCTCCTGATTGGAGGAGAGCAGCGTACTCGGCGTGTGGGTAGCAGAGTTGGGATTGGTGGAAGAGGACTATAAAGGAGGAGAGAGACACCATGCACCAGGAACATCTATCTGAAGGAACACCTGTGCAACCCCCGAGAGAGCCGGCCGGCGGTGTGCCGCTCCCCCGCGGAAGTGGGGAAAGTGGTAGGGGGAACCGCCCTTCCACGGAGGTGGAAGGGACGGCAGCCAACCCGGGAAGAACCAGCAGCAAACCCGGGGAGGGCCGAGCAGACAAAAGAACAGCGCAGGGTCCTGTGTCGTTCCTCCACGAAGAGGGGGAGCGACACTCAACGCCTGCCCTCTCTTCTCCAATCAGCTGCACCTGGGAAGGAAAGTGTTGAAATTGCTCCATAAGGAAAAAGGCAGCTGGCTTTGACACCAAAAAAAAAAAAAAAAAAAAAAAAGGAATGGAAAGGACTGAAAATTTCATTGCAGTTGAACAGACTTTTCTTCCAAAACAACTCAAGACTGAAACTCCCTATTTGGACAGAGCAGGGGAAAATATGCAAGGCTTTTCGTGGGTAGAAGAAGCGCGTGCTGGATTCAAGTTTGAACATCTCATTTTTTTTCCTTTCTCACGTCTCTTGGCTCGCTTCATCCAACTGAGAGCATTCGTCATCAGCCGTCTCCCTAATTCCTCACCGGCGCCTGCTCTGTCTGCCTCCCCCAGCTGCCAGGACTTGGAGCAGAGCGTCTGGAAGTTGATTTTAAAATGCTGAAGCCCAGGGGGCCCAGCGCTGTGTGGGTTAAGCCATCGCCTGCAACGCCCGCATCCCATATGGGCGCCGGATCGAGTCCCAGCTGCTCCACGTCCCATCCAGCTCTCTGCTATAGCCTGGGAAAGCAGAAGATGGCCCAAGTCCTTGGGCCTCTGAGCCCACGTGGGAGACCCGGAAGAAGCTCCTGGCTCCTGGCTTCTAGCTTCGGATTGGCCCAGCTCCGGCCATTGCAGCCATTTCGGAAGTGAACCAGCAGATGGAAGACCTTTCCCTCTTTCTCTCTCTGCCTCTCTCTAGCGCTGCCTTTCAAATAAATAAATAAGTCTTACAGAAAAAAAAAAAAACCACACACACACCAAGATGGTGGAGGTTAGAGTCGTCCCATTGACAGGGGTCGAACCAAGACCCACTGAGAACCTCTCTCTCTCTCTCTCTCTCTCTCTCTCTCTTTCTCTCTCTTTCTCTCTCTTTCTCTCTCTTTCTCTCTCTCTCTCTCTTGGAGAATTGAAGACAGGAGTGGGGTCATCTGCTTTTGGCTCTCACAGGTCCTGCTGGCTGCCGGGTGGTGGATGGACGAGGAGCAGGCCAGAGTACGGCAGGGAGGGCTTGCAGACGCTGCTGCCGGACCGGGGGGAGGGGCTAGGGCCACGGCAGAAGTGGTGAGGCTTGGCTTCCTCCATCTGCATGTTCTTTTATTTGTTTAAATAGGTATTTATTAGTATTTATTTGAAAGGCAGAGGCAGAGAGAGAGAGAGAGAGAGATCTTCCATCCACTGATTCACTCCCCAGATGGCCGCAATGGCCGGAGCTGTGCCGATCTGAAGTCAGGAATCAGGAGCTTCTTCCGGGTCTCCCACATGGGTGCAGGGGCCCAAGGACTTGGGCCATCTTCCACTGCTTTCCCAGGCCATAGCAGAGAGCTGGATCAGAAGAGGAGCAGCCAGAACTGGAACCGGCACCCATATGGGATGCCAGCACTGCAGACCATGGCTTTACCTGCTACACCACAGCACCGGCCCCCATGCTTTTCTTACTTTTTTTTTTTTTTTTGGTCAGTTTTGGCCAACATCCAAAATCCTGTATTTATTTATTTATTTTCATTGTATTTGAAACACAGAGAGAGATGGAGAGAGTCTTCCATCCACTGTTTCATTCCCTCAAATGCCCACAACCGTCATGGCTGGGCCAGGCCAAGGCAGGAGACCGGCTCTCCATCCAGATCTCTCACCGGGGGTGGCAGGGGCCTGAGCACTGGAGCCGACACCTGCTCCCTCCCAGGGTCAGCATCAGCAGGAAGCTGGATCAGAAGTGGAGTCGCCGGGGCTCAAACCAGATCCCGCTGGGTGTCCCAGGCGGCGAGGTAGCTGCTGTGCCAAACACCCACCTGTAGGGGTCACTCTTGATGCCGTCTACAGGTCTGGACCAAGGAAAGATGCTGTGGCTGCTGTTACGCATCACACAGAGTAGTGCCATTCACTGCCCTAAACGCCCCCCAAAAAAAACCCCCATGCTCTATCTGCTGCTGCCTCCCCCTCCCCTCCCCCTCCCTCCCCTCTCCCTCCCGCAGCCTCTGATCTTTCCGCTGCCTCCACAGCTTTGCCTTTCCCAGGAAGCCATAGAATTGGGATCACACAGTCGTGGCCTTTTCACACTGTTTCTTTTACTTAGTAACACACATTTAAGACTCCCCCACGGGGCCGGCGCTGTGGCGTAGCGGGCTAAGCCACCGCCTGCAGTGCCGGCATCCCATATGGGTGCTGGTTCGAGTCCCGGCTGCTCCACTTCCCATCCAGCTCTCTGCTATGGCCTGGGAAAACAGTGGAAGATGGCCCAAGTCCTTGGGCCCCTGCACCCACGTGGGAGACCCAGAAGAAGCTCCTGATTCCTGACTTCAGATCGGCACAGCTCCGGCCATTGCAGCCAGTTGGAGAATAAACCAGTGGATGGAAGACCTCTCTCTCTCTCTCTCTCTCTCTCTCTCTCTCTCTCTCTCTTCCTCTCCTGTGAAACTCTTTCAAACAAATAATAAATAAATATTTTTAAAAATTAATATTAAAAAACAGATTCCTCCATGTCTTTCATGGCTTGATACCTCTGTTCTTCTTTTGTAAAAAATATATATATATATATTTATTTATTTATTTGAGAGAACTTGAACCCAGATGCCCAAAGTTGCCAGGACGGGACTGGGGCTGAAGCCAGGAGCCACGAACTCCAATCCAGGTCTCCCAGGAGGCTGGCAGGGTCCCAGCCACTGGAGCCGTCGCCGCTGCCTCCCAAGCTCTGCATTACCAGGAAGCCGGGGCAGGATGACCGGGATGAGCCCCAGCACTCTGACGTGGGACACAGGCGTCTCCACTGGTGCCAGAACCGCCAGGCCAGCTGCCCTCGCCCGCCCGTGTACCTAACTCATCCCCAGATCCCTGATGACGCGTAATGCACACCCCATGGCTGGTGTGGATCCCATGTACTACGTCGGTGTGCCACCAATTCAAGTTTTGATTTTGGAACTTTCTAGAACTTTTTTTTCCCAAATGTGTTAACTTTTTTTTTTCTTTTGGAAAAACATTATTTATTTGAAAGGCAGGGTTTACAGAGACAGAGAGAGGGAGGGAGAGAGACAGACCTTCCATCTGCTGGTTCACTCCCCAAATGGCTGCAATGGCTGGAGCTAGGCCAGGCTGAAGCCAGGCGCTTCTTCCAGGTGGGTGCAGGGGCCCAAGCACTTGGGTCATCTACTGCGTTCCCAGGCGCATTAGCAGAGAGCTGGATCGGAAATGGAGCAACCAGGACTTGAACCGGCGTCTATATGGGATGCTGGCACTGCAGGCGGCGGCTTTACCTGCTATGCCACCGCGCTGGCCCCTCGAAAATGTATTCAGTGTTCCATCGGTCAAATCCACAGAGGTGGAACTTGTGCACCCGGGGGGCTGAATGTGTGTCTACCGGTGGGGTGAGCAGTTGGCAGCGACCATGAGGCCGGCAGGGCCTGAAACCCTAATTCTGCGACCTTTTACTGCGGAACATCAAGCCCCTTAACAGAATCTGTCACTCAAATGGGGGTCCTTGGGACGGTGGGCGGGGCCTGACAACCCGCAGCCCAGGCCAAGGCTGGGACCTGAGGCTGTCCCAGGAGAGACAGGCACACACCTACTCTGGGCTGATGCCAGAGTGCACACGGGCCCCTCTCTGCTCTGGGCCACATCCCAGGTCCTGGCTTTGGCACCCGGGTGGGGAAGGTGGGGCTTGGAGGCCACCACGGGACCCTATTGGTTAAAGGCAACACGGACTTGAGCTGAGGTCTGGGACCCTGGAGTGAGGTCACATAGCCCAGGGGAGCTCCAGGAAGGGGGAGCAGACAGCATGGGGCATGCAGCCAGGTGGGTGGCGCTCCCAGGATGCTCCAGCCAATGGCTGAGCTTTGCGGGCGGGGGCGGGGGGTGGGGGTGTTGTGGGGAGACGATGAAGGGGAGGAGGCGGAGCTTGGAGCCAGGGGGACTTGCTCAGACTAGATTCAGTCTGTGGTTGTTCTGGTCTGGGTGTGGTTAGCACCACAGTGGGACACGCAGGAGGCTGAGATGGTGGAGCATTTAAAGGGGTGGGCCTCCTTGGATGTGGGTGCTAGGCTCCCAGAAGGGATTTAAGGCTATCTCTTGGGGGCGGGACGGGTCCAGCAGCAGTGGCCCTGTTCTGTGAGAAGTTGTCGCAAAAGCAGCAGTGAGCCTGGCGTTGTGGCACAGTGGGTTAAGCCACCTACAATGCCACCATCTCATACATCACAGCACCGGTTCGAGTCCCAGCTGCTCCACTTCCGATCCAGCTCCCTGCTAATGCACCTGGGAAAGCAGTAGAAGATGGCACAAGTGCTTAGGCCCCTGCTACCCACGTGGAAAACTCGGATGAAGTTCCAGGCTTCTGGCTTCTGCCTGGCTCAGCCCTGGCCATTGTGGCCATCTGGGGAGTGAACCAGCAGATGGAAGACCTCACTCTCGTCTCTCCTCCTCTTACTGTAACTCTGCCTATTAAAAAAAAAAAAAAACAAAAAAAAACAAAAAAAAAAAACAAAAAAAAACACCTCTTTGGACTCTCAAGTCCCTCCCTACCTGTGAGCCCCTGCACCTGCTCCTGCCACCATGCTGCAGTCAGCCACAAGCCCCACCCTGTACAGGTGCACCTCTCGGGTCTCTTTGAAGAGAAGCCTCTTTGCTCTATGAAGGACCCTGCCTCAAATGTATTTTTAAAAGATGTACTTGTTTATTTGAAAGTCAGAGTTACAGAGAGGGAGAGACAGCAAGAGAGGTCTTCCATCCCCAGATGGCTTCAACAGCTGGCGCTGGACCAAGGTGAGGCCAGGAGCCGGAAGCTTCCTCCAGGTCTCCCACATGGGTAGCAGGGGCCCAAGCACTTGGGCCATCTTCTGCTGTTTTCCTAGGCTAGGAGTAGGGAGCTAGATTGGAAGTGGATCAGCCAAGACACAAACCAGCACCCATATGGGATGCTGGGGTTGCAGGCTAGTTACGTCACAACGCAGACCCCACCTCTTTCAAAAAAATATTTATTGGGGTCGGTGCTGTGGCTCAATAGGCTTATCCTCCACCTGTGGTACCAGCACCCCGGGTTCTAGTCCCAGTTGGGGCGCCGGATTCTGTCCCGGTTGCTCCTCTTCCAGTCCAGCTCTCTGCTGTGGCCCGGGAGTGCAGTGGAGGATGGCCCAAGTGCTTGGGCCCTGCACCCCATGGGAGACCAGGAGAAGCACCTGGCTCCTGGCTTTGGATCAGCGTGGTGCGCCAGCTGTATCGCACCGGTTGCAGCGGCTACTGGGGGGTGAACCAATGGAAAAAGGAAGACTTTTCTCTCTGTCTGTCTGTCTCTCTCTCTTTCTCACTGTCCTCTCTGCCTGTCAAATATATATATATATATATATTTATTTATTTATTTATTTGAAAGGTGGAGCGATAGAGGGAGACAGAGAGAGGGAGAGAGAGAGCGAGAGAGAGAGAGCGAGGGAGAGAGAGAGTGAGAGAGAGATCTTCCATCCACTGGTTCATTCCCCAAATGGCTGCAACAGCCAGAGCCGGACCAGGCCAAATCCAGGAGCCAGGAACTCAGTTCAGGTCTCCCACGTGAGTGGCAGGGGCCCAAGCACTTGAGCCACATCTGCTGCTGCCCAGGATACACGTCAGGAAGAAGCTGGAATCAGGAGTGGAGCCAGGGTCTGAACCCTGGCTCCCTTTGTGGGATGTGGGCATATCCCAAGTGGCTTCTTACCCACTAAGCCAAACACTCATTCCCTTCAATTTTATCTTCTAACCCTTAGAGTGAGGTTTTCTATGTATGCATGGAAATATAAATATGTGTGACAGTCATAATGTCTATAATATAAATAGATAGGGGCCGGCGCTATGGCATAGCAGGTAATGCCCATCGCCTGCAGTGCTGGCATCCCGTATTGGCGCTGGTTCGAGTCCCGGCTGCTCCACTTCTGATCCAGCTCTCTGCTATGGCCTGGGAAAGCAGGAGAAGATGGCCCAAGTCCTTGGGCCCCTGCACCCATGTGGGAGACCCAGAAGAAGCTCCAGGCTCCTGGCTTCGGATTGGCGCAGCTCCAGCCATTGCAGCCAATTGCAGAGTGAACCAGCAGATGGAAGACTCTAAGACTCTCTCTCTCTCTCTCTCTCTCTCTCTCTCTCTCTCTCTCTCTGTAACTCTTTCAAGTAAACAAATAAAATATTAAAGAAAAAGAACGCGGAGCAGCCAGGACTTGCACTGGAGCTTTGATCCAGGATGCCGGTGTCGCAAGCTGTGGCTGAACCCGCTGCACCACCGTGCCCGCCTCCCTGTCATATTCGGGAGCACCCGGTGTGAGGCTTCGCACGTTCTACGTCCCATGGAGCGGTTGCAATGACTGCGAGGCGCCTCCGCACCTGCCTCTCGCTGGGCGTGGGTTTTCGTCTCTTTCTGCTCGGAGGCTGTGCCGGGTTTCTGGTGTGCTGAACTCCCAGTTCTCTGGCCCAGCCGCCACCCCGTGTCCCACTGCTCCGCCCTCTCGGGTCAGCCTTTCAGCTCACTTCCTTCTCCCTGAATTCCCCCCTCCCTTCATTCTGGGAGGGGGTATCCTCTTTCCTCCGTCTTCTCTCTCCACCCCCGCCTTTTCCATGCCGGGACCCCGGGCTTCCCCGGCCCAGCTGGTCCCTGTGGGCATTCCTACTCTCCGCTCACCATCCCCCTCAGCCCTGCCAAGGCTACAACAGTCAGGGCTGAGCCAGTCAGAAGCCAGGAGCCTGGAACTGCATCGGGGTCTCCCACCTCGTGGGTGCAGGGGCCCAAGCACTCGGGTTATCTCCTGTTGCTTTCCCAGGTGCATTAGCAGGGAGCTGGACCCGAAGGGGAGCAGCCAGGACTGGAACAGGTGTTCACAGGGGATGCGGGTGTCACAGGCAGAGGCTACACCCGCTGTACCACACGCCAGCCCCCTGATCTGATTTTAATTTGATTAGCACTGTAAAGACCTCCACCCTCTCCAAATAAGGTTACTTCTGGAGCCCTGGGGGCCAGGGCAGGGTGGGGGGGGGCAGATCAGAACATGCAGTCCCTCAGGTCTCTGAGGGGTGTCAAACAAGGAGAAAACAAGGGGATGGAAGATGGCAGCCACAGCAGGTGTTGGGGGGAGAGCATGTCAGCCAGAGAAAACAGCAAAACAGAAGGCTGGCCCTGCCCCCTTGGGTGCTGCCTGTAGCCACCAGCCAAGCCAGGAGGCATGGCTGAGCGTAGCCCAGGCCAGAGCCCTGGGCCAAGAGCAGCGACAAGGACCCACAGCCTGGCCTCCTGCAGAGCTGCAGGGGAGAGGCCTTGCACCAGATCCTCGTGGAGGAGGGAGGAGGAGACAGAAACAAGCTGACCGTAAAGATGTGCAAGGTAGGAGCGCCCCACCTTGGATACTCTCTGGGCAGGGTCCTGGGGGAGGGGTCGGAGGGCACCCAGGAAAGACCACCCTCTGGTGTCCTGCTGTGACAATAAACCGGCTCCCTCTCCTACCTGCTCTGCTTCGGAGCTGTGCCCTGGGTGGGGAGTCTCATTGTACCCGGCAACCTGGTCCCCAAGACAAGTGGCCGCTCCTGTCATGCCCCTGTCTTCCAGCAGGTGGCACTGTTGGCTTGGTGTTGGGCTCCTGAGACTGGTTGGGGGCGGGGAGAGAGACAGAAATGGCCCCGGGGGTGTGACAAGTCCTCCCACACCACCAGCTGCGTGCTCGCTCGGGGCGGGCACAGCGTGGCCTCACCAGCAGGGTCAGAGTGGCCGGAATGGAACAAGCCGCCCCATCCAGGAGGACCGAACGCAGCCCGCAGCCACCAAAACCAAAAGGGAGGCTCTGGGGCCTCCCTGGGGAAGAAGAAGAAGCAACTGGCCGTGGACTCCCTCTCTCTCTTTTTTAAAGATTTATTTTATTTATTTGAAAGAGTTACAGAGAAAGGTAGAGACATGGCCACAACAGCCAGAGCTGACCCCATCTGAATCCAGGAGCTTCTTCCGGGTCTCCCATGTGGGTGCAGGGGCCCAAGGACTTGGGCCATCTTCTCCTGCTTTCCCAGGCCATAGCAGAGAGCTGGATCGGAAGTGGAGCAGCCGGGACTCGAACCGGCACCCATATGGGATGCCGGCACCGCAGGCGGATTTCTAGTAATTAAAATCAGTAAGGAAGGGCAGAACACTGCCGGGAGAAGTCCAAGAAGGCATAAATAGAAAGCCTTCTGCGGGTCTCAGGTTAGGAGACTCACTATTGGGCTGATATCACTCACAGTCAGACACCTGCAGGTTCAAGGCCACCCCTGTCCGTGTCCAGCAGCCTTTTTTTGTAGACATGGAAGAACTGATCCTGAAGTTCACGTGGAACTGCAAGCAATGCCAAAAGCCAAAATGATATTGCAGGACCGACCTGGATGTGCTGTGTTCTGTTTAATATTACGCCAGCGCCCGTGTCCGCCTCTCATTCTGCCTCTTCCTTGCAGAGAAAGCCGCTGTTCCCCGTGCAGCGTGCCCCGCAGTCTGCGCTTTTGGGGGCTGCACCCTGCGGGGTGTGTTCTCATCTGCCCCCGTCCCCTGCACTTGGTGCAGCTGGGCTGGGTTTAGCTCTTGCTCAGTATCGGGTTTGACCGTTTCTGAATAGCCTAGATGCAATGCTGCGCTCATCCACCAGAGGGCGCCAGGCGCCTGATTATTGATGATAGCAGGTGGCAGCCTGCGTTGGTCTCCATCCAGGCTGGCTCCTGACTGTGCTGGGATGTCCCAGGCCCTACCCACCTGGGACAGTAGCACCAGCACTAGGACTGGGGGCTGCAGGAGAGTCAGCAGCCAGGGACCCTGTCCCCCGGAAGTCAACAGCGAGGACTTCTCCCCCAGCCCTCATTATGGGCTATGACAGCAGATCAGAGTGAGAGGGAAGGTGTTTGGGGCAGGGGTGACAGTTTGGAGAAAAAGAACAGAGAGGGAGACAGCCGGGGCAGAGGCAGGAGGAATGTGGTGGACTCTGGAGGGGCAGCCCCATGAGAACTCCCTTCCGTAGAAGCTTCCAGATACCCACAGGTACCAAGGCCACCTTGTACACGCATGGGCTTGCGGCAAGACGCCCCTCGTCCTGGCTCGCCACAGTCGTCAGGGCAGAGGCTGTTGCTGTACGTGGCTTCCTTGCTGCTGGTCGTGACGTGTGGGGACTGCATCCCTGCCCTTGCCTTCATATTTGAGGGGCCAGCGCTGTGGCACAATGATTTAAGCCGCAACCCACAATGCCGGCATCCCATATGGTCACCAGTTCAGGTCCCGCCTGCTCCACTTCTGATCCAGCTCACTGGTAATGCACTTGGGAAAAGCAATAGAAGATGGCCCAAGAGCTTGGGTCCCTGCCACCTACATGGGAGACCCGAAAGAAGCTCCTGGTTCCTGGTTTCGGATTGGTCCAGCTCAGGCCATTGTGGCCATTTGGGGAAAATTCTGTCTCTCCCTCTCTCTGTAACTCTAACTTTCAAATACATAAACACATTTTTTTGGTAAAGATTTATTTATTTATTTATTTATTTATTTGAAAGGCAGAGTTACAGAGAGGCAGAGAGAGAGAGAGAGAGAGAGAGATCTTCTATCCACTGGTTGGAAGTTTCTTCCGGGTCTCCCACGTGGGTGCAGGGGCCCAAGGACTTGGGCTATTTTCCACTGCTTTCCCAGGCCATAACAGAGAGCTGGATCGGAAGTGGAGCAGCCGGGACTCGAACCGGCGCCCATAAGGGATGCTGGCACTGCAGACAGCAGCTTAACCTGCTACACCACAGCCCTGGCCCCCAAATCTGGCCTTTTGATGGGCTTTGCCTGTGCCCCCTAACTGATTGCTAGCTACTGTCCTGTTTGTTTTTATTTTCCTTTCCCCAAAAAATGTGTTTAAAGGACTCCGGAGCCTCACAGCTGGGGGAGGGGGGCGCCCTTCCTCCAAACACCTGGGCGGCCGCCCCAGCTGCTCCGGGCACGCATGCGCAGCAGCGGCTCCCGCGCACTTCCTACCCGTGAACCACTTCTGGATTTCCACTTCCAGGCCAGATGTCGCTTTATGCACCTGCCTCCAGGGGCCACCAGCCTCCTCTGCACTCCCTCCTCCCCTCCCTATTCCAGGAGGGCAGCCCCACCGCTCTGTGCTAGGTCCCAAGTGGTCTTTGTGGTTTCAGTCACAGCTGTGATACCTTCCCCGGGGCAGGTGCACATCCCAGCCACCCCCACCCCCGACTGGTCGGGACCCTACTGCCAGGGTCAGAAAGCATCCAAAGGTCACTTTGATTTCTTTTTGAAACTAAGATCCCCGGACCCCGGGAAGAGCCTCCGCCTTCTGCCAGTTACACGCAATCTAGGGCCGAGCGTGGCGTGTGTTTGGGACTGCGCCTGCGCGGGTGTGTACCCCGCAAGTCAAAGACGCCATGGCCCCTGCCCGCCGGGTCAGGGCTTTGGAAATGATGCCCTGAGGGTCTCCTAATATTTGCGTCATGGGATCAGCGTTGTGGCCTCGAAGGTTAAGCCTCCAGCTGCGGTACAGGCATCCCACAGGGACACTGCTAAGAGTCCCGGCTGCTCCACTTCCGATCCAGCTCTCTGCTGTGGCCTGGGAAAAGCAGTGGAAATGACCCAAGTCCTTGGGCCCCTGCACCCATGTGGGAGACCTGGAAGAAGCTCCTGGCTCCTGGCTTCGGATTGGCACAGCTCCAGCCGTTGCGGCCATCTGGGGAGTGAACCCTAAGATGGAAGACCCCTCTCTCTGTCTCTCTCTCTCTCTTGTCTGTAACTCTGCCTCTCAAATAAATAAATACACTTTTAAAAAAATTGCATAACAACTCCTCATGGTGCCTTTAAAAAAAGATTTACTTATTTGAAAGGCAGAATTAGAGAGAGATAGAGAGAGAGAGAGAGAGAGATTTTCCATTCACTGATTCATTCCATAGATGGCCACAATGGCCAGGCTGAAGCCAGGAGCTTCTTCCAGGTCTCCCACGCAGGTGCAGGGGCCCAAGCACTTGGGCCATCTTCCACTGCTTTCCCAGGCGATGGCAGACAGCTGGATCGGAAGTGGAGCAGCCGGGACTTGAACCAGCGCCCATATGGGATGCCAGCACTGCAGGTGGAGGTTTAACCTATTAAGGCACAGTGCCGGCTCCATGGTGCCTTTCTTAACCTAGCCGGGAGGAAGGTCCCGGACACAGAGGACCACCACAGCGGGACTTGATTGGTGAGAAATGTCCAGACAGGGCACATCTGTGGAGGCAGAGCGGCAGGAAGTGCTGCGGGGGCCTGTTAGGGGTGGCGGAATGTTCTGGAAGTGGACCCCCCGGGGGAGGGCAGACATCCTTGGGAGAACATGGACGTGTAGGTTTCAACATGGAAGGTGTTTAAACAGCGGGTTTTAGGATAGTGAATTTTATCTAAAAAGCAAGGTGCAGGGAATTCTCTACTTTCTAATGAAAGCGCTCTAAAAATTACTAGGGGCAGGTGGTGGGGTGGCGTGGGTTGAGCCCTCGCATCCCCACATCAGCGTGCTGGTTCCAGTCTTGTTTGTGCTTCCAATCCAGCGTCCTGCTAATGCACCCAGCAGGCGGCAGATGGTGGCCCAGATACCCAGGTTCTCGGGTCCCTGCCACCCGCAGGGGAGACCCAGATGGAACTCCTGGCTCCTGGCTTCAGCCTCGCCCAGCCCTGGCTGTGGTGGGCATTTGGGGAGTGAACTACTACAGGGTGACAGATGTCTTTTTTCTTGTCTGCCTCTCTCTCTTTCATGAAAACTTAAAAAAAAAAAAAAAAGTAAAATAAAAATTCAATCTAAGCCGGCGCCTTGGCTCACTAGGCTAATCCTCTGCCTGCGGCGCCGGCACACCAGGTTCTAGTCCCGGTCGGGGTGCCGGATTCTGTCCCGGTTGCCCCTCTTCCAGGCCAGCTCTCTGCTGTGGCCAGGGAGTGCAGTGGAGGATGGCCCAAGTACTTGGGCCCTGCACCCCATGGTAGACCAGGAGAAGTACCTGGCTCCTGCCATCGGATCGGCGCGGTGTGCCGGCCGCGGCAGCCATTGGAGGGTGAACCAACAGCAAAGGAAGACCTTTCTCTCTCTCTCTCTCACTGTCCACTCTGCCTGTCAAAAAAAAATTCAATCTAATAATTAAAAGAACAAAAACATGAAGTAACCCTGAACAATGACCTTGGGTCCCATGGCAGCCACTGCATTGGGAGTTGGATCCCCCTGTGCCTTCCTGTGTAGCCTCACCAGCCTGCCCCTGCCCCTACACCTGCCCCTGCCCATGCCCCTGCCCTACACCTGCCCCTACACCTGCCCCTGCCTACACCTGCCCCTGCCCCTGCCCTGCCCCTGCCCTACACCTGCCCCTGCCCCTGCCCTGCCCCTGCCCTACACCTGCCCCTGCCCCTGCCCTGCCCCTGCCCTACACCTGCCCCTGCCCCTGCCCTGCCCCTGCCCCTGCCCCTCCCCCGAGCCCTTATCCCTTCCTGGTTGGAAAGAGCACTGAGCTGCCCGCAGGTCAGCAGAGCCCAACTGCCCTCAAACCTATGCGCACCCCAGGGAGAGTTGGGGCCCAGAGGGGTCAGCCCCTGAGCCCCAGTCAGCCGGCCGGGCGTGGGGTGGGTGCCAGGGCTGGAACGGGCTGCAGGTGCGCTGGCCCCGGTGGCACAGGGTGGGTATTAAGATGACCTGACTGTCCCTTCTCATGGGTGCCCAGCCCTGCCTCCTGCCTGCCTCCCCTTCCTGCTCACGCACACCCTGGGAGGCAGCAGTGAGGGCTCGAGTCCCTGGGTCCCTGCCAGCCCCTTGGGAGACCTGGATTGCGCGCCTGGCTCCTGGCTCTGGCCCAGCCCAGCTCCAGCAAATGGGGTGGGGTGGGGGCTGGCACTGTGGAGTAGCAGGTAAAGGCACCACCTGCAGTGCCAGCATCCAATATGGGCGCCGGTTCGAGTCCCGGCTGCTCCACTTCCAATCCCGCTCTCTGCTATGGCCTGGGAAAGCAGTGGAAGATGGCCCAAGTCCTTGGGCCCCTGCACCCACGTTGGAGACTGGGAAGAAGCTCCTGGCTTCAGCTTGACCCAGCCCTGGCCATTGTGGCCATCTGGGGAATGAATCAGTGGGTGGAAGATTCTCTCTCTCTCTCTCTCTCTCTCTCTCTCTCTCTCTGCCTTTCTAATGAATAAATAAATTTAAAAAATAAAAATAAATAAATAAAAGAAACTGGGACACACACACACATACCTACAAGGAGACTTTAGAAAGTAGTCTATGGGCCGGCGCTGCGGCTCACTAGGCTAATCCTCTGCCTGCAGCGCCAGCATCTGGGGTTCTAGTCCCGGTCAGGGCACTGGTTTCTGTCCCGGTTGCTCCTCTTCCAGTCCAGCTCTCTGCTGTGGCCTGGGAGTGCAGTGGAGGATGGCCCAAGTGCTTGGGCCCTGCACCCCATGGGAGACCAAGAGGAAGCACCTGGCTCCTGGCTCCTGGCTTCAGATCGGCGCAGTGCCGGCCGAAGCGGCCTTTTGGGGAGTGAACTAACAGAAGGAAGATCTCTCTCTCTCTCTCTCTCTCTCTCTCTCTCACTGTCTAACTCTGCCTGTCAAAAAAAAAAAAAAAAGTAGTCTATGGACAAAGGAATTACAAGTTTATGTGGATGCAAAACATTTTTGCTATCCACGCATGCGCTTTCTATGAATCTTTAGACGGTCCTGCATGGTGGCTAGCACGGACACACCCCACCCGCTCACCCACACACGGAGGCACAGGCACGGGTGTACCCGAGGAGACACATACGCCTTCCCACTCCTGCACGCGGGCCCGGCTCCAGCCCAGCGCTGCCCCCTGACCAAGCCGATGACGTGAGTCCGGGCGGAGCAGCATCGGCTGTCAGTTTCCTGGAGCTCGCGGGTCACTCTGACCTGGCCGGGCCTTGCCATGAGTGACTTGGCCATCTGGTGCCCAAATTGCTCACTCTGGACCTGGGCAAGGGTTGGACTGGGGCCAGGGAGCTCCGGGTCACCCTTGCACCCACTCAGTGACATCAGGTGGCCAGGGTCCCTGAGAACTGAGCGGAGGGCTCCTGCTGGGTCCTGGGGGTCAGAGGTCACTCACAGTCACGCAGTGGGGGGTGGTGACAGTGAGACCGGGTGACTAAGACTTCTTATCGTCCTTCAAGGTCTTTGCTGTCATTGTACCGTTATACAGATGGGGGTGAATGACGCTGCCCAGTTGCACGCTGGCCTTGGAGCCAGTCACAGTGACCTGGCACCCCCCCCCCCCCCAGCGGATCAAGGCAGCAAGCCTGCGTCGCCAGCGCTCCGGGGCTGTGAGCTGAGGTGCACTGGCTGGTTTCCTCCAGGCTCAGCAGCTGGGCGGCTTTATGAACGCTCTGGGCCAGCTTGGGCTTTGTGTCCCACTCAAGGGCTCAAGGTCAGGTGCAAAGTCAACTCCCCCGCCCCCTCCCCATGCAGCAGGCTCCACCCACAAGGAGAGGGGAGGGGGCGGGCACTGGGTGGAGCTAAACAGACCAGGACAAAGTCAGGAAACCAGGCATGAGCTCCTGGCTCCAATGCTCCTTGTTCATTTCTCTGCCTCACTTTTCTCATCTCTAAAATGGGTTGTTACGGGGTGCACACGGGATAGCAACTGAGGGCCAGCCTTAATGTACATAGTTGACATGGTCGGCTGTCACCCAGCTGTTGGTGTGCAAGGTCCTCGCATCTCCTTGGAGCAACCTGGATATGCCTATAGGGCTTCGTGGGGTTGGAGGAATATTTTGTGGGTGTGGCCGCGGGTGCAGAATCACTCGCCTGGGAAAGATTTGCCCCACACGATCGCCAGTTACCCTTAACAAGAAATGACTGGATCCGATTCTAACCCATGCAACTGCCTGTAGCAGATGGCAGAGGCAAGCCCCAGGGAGGGGTAGAGGCTAGACCAGGAGACGTCAGGGCGGAGCCGGAGAGATGGGTGGGGGTGGGGAGCAGGTCCCCACCAGGATGCTATCCGGAGCCTGTTCTTGCAGGCGACTTCCCCGCTCCAGCCTCAAGGGCAGGCAGAGACGGCAGAGGACGAAGCAGTAGCCGCTCCCCCCACCCCCGCAGAGGCTGAGGGAGCCCCCTCCCCACACTTCACTCCCCACTTGGGCGTGTCGCGGGAGCCCAGCTGTCTGCCAGTCCCACAGATCCACCCAGCATCGTGTCCGTGCTGGGCGCTCCGTGGAAGGGAAAGCAGCGAGACCCCCACGGGGGCCTGCAGGGGACAGTGCCACCCTCGGCAGCTGCCAGCCATCACCCGCGCTGAAGTGACAGCCACGCCCGGGGCCAGTCATGACAACGCCCCTCCTCCGGGACAGTCCACAAAACACCTGGCTTGTAAGAGCAACCCCCTCCACCCCCCAAAAAAGTGTCTCTTTAAGGACAGAGACCAGAGGAGGATTTTATTGCAGATTTCAAGCCGGGATCCTGGCCCAGAGCTAGGGTCTCAGAGAGAAACGCCCCCTAGAGGGCGAAACCTGCAAGGACCGGACTTGGCTGAGCTCAACCCCGGGCCCCTGCGCCTCCCTCCCTTCCGTGCCCACCTCCGCTGGGAGCTCAGCACCCACTTGCTTTCCGTTCATTGCAATCTCTCTGTCTGTGGCTGTGCTTGGGCACGGAGCCCTGTGCATCCCCTCCTGTAGCCATGAGATTGGACGGGAAACCCAGTGTGCAACGCAGGCGGATCACCCACTCCTCCCCCTGCTCTCCCCTCCACGGTACTGCTACCTGAGCCACTTCCCAGGCCAGGGCGGGGGGGGGGGTCCCATTCCCACGCTGAACAAGCTCGTAGTTATTGTGTGTGTTTAAAGATTTATTTATTGAGAGGCAGAGTTTCAGAGAGAGAGAGACAGAGAGAGAGGTCTTCCATCCGCTGGTTCACTCCCCAAATGGCTACAATGGCCGGAGCTGCGCCGATCCGAAGCCAGGAGCCAGGAGCTTCTTCCAGGTCTCCCACGTGGGTGCAGGGACCCAAGGACTTGGGCCATCTTCCACTGCTTTCCCAGGCGCATTAGCAGGGAGCTGTATTGGAAGAGAAGCAGCCGGGACACGAACCAGGGCCTGTACGGGATGCTGCACCTAAGGGGGAGGCTTAGCCTAGTAGGCCACACCGCCCCCCAGTTACTGTGTTTCTGGGCAAAGCAAAGCACGTTCTAACTTGCACAGAGAGGGAGGGTCTTGAAGGCATCTTGGCTCCTGGCTGGGTCCCACTGTGTGGGAGAGAGGAGACCATAGATTTCAGTCCTGGGAAAGCTGTTCCGCTTGGCTTTGGAGCCCAGTGCACGCTCTGTTGTGGCAAAAGCCGTGCGTGAACTTCAAGACACGCTCTGTGGTTGTTGGGAGCCTTAGTGCTGTGCACGCAGGAGACACGTGGGTGGGCAGAGGGGCAATGTCCTCGGCTCTCTGGGAAGGGAAAAGCGTTCCTGGCACAAGGAGTGGGAGGTGCAAAGGCCCTGTGGCCAGTGTAGCTGGTGCAGAGAGGAAGAGGAGAGGTAGGGACGGGACAGGGAGGGGTCAGGCCGGCGGCTTACTCTGCCGTGTGACCGTGGGCGAGTCCCTCCCCCGAGGCAGCTTTCTCCTCCGGAAAGCACTCGTGAGGCTGTGAGAAGATACGGTGCCCAAACCGTGGCCAGCCCAGGGCCCACAGCCCACCGGAGCCCCAGCAGGTGAGCTGAGGTCTTCTTTGTTTTTATTTATAACAATTGCTTATTGCTGCTTTTCAGAGTTTATTTGAAAGTCAGAGAGAGAGAGAGAGAGAGAGAGAGAGAGAGAGAGAGAGAGAGAGAGAGAGAAATCTTGCTACTGGTTCACTCCCTAAACCATCCCCAAGCCAGGAGCCAGAAATCCCATTCGGGTCTCCCACGTGCATGGCAGGGGCCCAAGCAGCAGCTTAACCAACTCTACCACCGTGCCTGCCCCAGCCTACACAGGGAGTCAGAGAGGGTGAGTTGCTCCCCCAGGGCCACACAGCGGGGAGAGGGCTTTAGCCTCAAGGAGGGGGTTTGATCTGCTGGTCACTGCACACCCCCATTGCATCGGCTCGGTCACTGGGCTTACAGGAGTGCCCAGCCCGAGGTCATGCGCTCAGAGAGCATCTACCCACAGTGACCGGGGCGGCTGCTTTGGCCCAGTTCCGGACGGAGACAGATACAAATGCCTCCCTTCCTGAAGCTCACATTCCCATAGGGTGTAGGATGCTGATACAACTTGTGGAGAGAAACCAAGTTGGAAAGGGGGGATGCAAGGTGCCTGGGGCTTGGGCAGAGCCCAGAGGCGGTGGGGGAGGGAGGGAAACACAGCAGCGGCATGTGCAAAGGTCCTGAGGTGTGTGTCTGGGTGTTCCTGGGGAACAGCAGAGACAGGGGTTGGTTCAGGTGTTTCCTGGGCTGGCTGAGGCTGTGGACTTCCGGTGACTTCCCTCCAGGTCCCCGGGGGTGGGGTGGGGGTGGGGGTCAGCCTGGATGACTGGCGTCCAAGCCCTCGGGCCTGGGACCTTGGCTCTGAGTAACCCCAGCCGCCTTGGCTTCTGGGTAAAGGTGTTTGCTTTTCACAGGGGGGACGGTGGCCGGGCCAATTGCATCAGTGCTGGGGTGACCTCTGCCTGCTCCCCTGTCTCCGGCCCGGATGAAGCAAACACACAGAAATTCATTTTCTTGGCTTGATCAACAACGGAAGTGACCAGGTAGGCAGCAGGAGACTGGAACTTCAGGGAGAGGGACACATGGGGGTGGACCCTGGGGGGAGGGTGGTGACAGCAGGGGGGGGGCTTCTTCTTTATTTTAATGTATTTTTATTTATTTGAAAGGCAGAGGCACAGAGAGCTTCCCTGGCCTCCCCCAACCCCCCCGCCCGGCCCCAACTGGTTCATTCCCCAAACGCCTGCCAAGGTCAGGGCTGGGCTGGGGTCACTTCTCCAAATGACCTCAGCCTCTTGGGGGACTGGGCCAGGCTGAAGCTGGGAGCAGGGACAGCAACCCAGGTCTCCCATGTGGGTGGCAGGGGTCCAGTTATTTGAACTCTCACCGGTGCCCAAGGCCCGGCTGGGTTTCGGCGACAGCGGCCGCTTTTTCTCGCCTGCTCACCTCCGGGCCTTTGCACCTGCCGCGGCTATTGCTGGTCTGTCCTGTCCTACCCTTAGCGGCAGCCTTTGATCCCACGGGAGCCAGGCCTTCGTTTCTGCCGTCCTAGGGGCTGATCCCAGGTCCGATCCTGGACTTTGGGGGACTGGGGATCCTCGCCCCGTCGTCCTCCAACCCCCCAATCCTTCCTAGCGCCCTCGACACCAGACACGTCCAAATAGGAGAAGGCTCTGGCTGAGGTCGCCGGGGCGGGGGCCCAGCGCGTCGGGAGGAGGGGGGTGGCGGGAAAAGCCGCGTCGCCCCGCACCGCCTGGGGCGAAGGCAGATCCGCAGAGGGGGCGGTGGCCCCGAGCCCCGGCCAAAGTCCAAGACCGCAGGGGGCCGCGCGGGAAGCTACTTATACCTGCGACCTACAGTTCGGGCCGCCTGCCTCCAGCCCCGGACGCGGACGCCAGGTTAGTTGGCAACGTCGGACGCGGGAGCCAGCGACCCTTAAAGGGACCGGCGGGAGGGTGAGCCCGGACGGACACTACCGCGCGGCCGGGGACGCGAACTGCCCTGGGAAATGTAGTCCTCCGCTCCTTGAGCCGCCGCCGCGAACCTCGGAGGAAAGGAGCCTCGCGCGGCCGAGGAAACTACATTTCCCAGAAGGCCGCGGGGAGTCAGGGTGTCCGCGAAAGCGCCCCGGCCGGCGGCGCTTCCTCGTTGCGATGGGGCCGGCTCTGGTTGCGCGTGGCTGCGCGAGTGGACCCCCGTGTGTGGTCCCTCCTGAGGCGCCCCGCCGGTGAAGGGTTCGACCTGGTGGGGTCGGGGGTGGCGAGCCCATGAGCGGCTGGGTGGCGGAGGCGCTCGACTGCTGCGGAGGCCTCGGCAACATTGATTTCAGGCAGGTACTGACCCCGCCGGGCCGCCACAGGCACTTCGAGTAGGCATGGCGGTACCCGGGAAGGCGCCGCCTCCCAACGCCCGACGGCGGGGGCCGCCCCGTTTCCATGGCGACGCGGCGAGGGGCGGGGCGCAGCGCGAGGCGCGCGCGTGGGCGGGTGCGTGCGCGCGCGTGCTCGAGGCTGGGCGTGACCGCGTGGGCGCCGGGCTGGGGGCTGTGGGACCCCCAGGGGAGGGTCCCGCAGGCCCGAGCGGCAGCCCGGCGAGTGCGGTGTTGGGGTCCCGGGTGCTCCGCCGCCGCCTTGGGGCAGTGGGTGGGACGGGTCTGGAGTCCGCTGCAGTCAGGGGCCGGGTGGGCTGGGCGTCAAAGGAGGTGGGACGGAAATCCCAGCAGAGCGCGGCTCCGCCCCTGGCAGGGAGGTGGCTGCGCTCCCTGGGGGTGGCTTCCGGGCTGGGGCAGCGTGGGGAGGGGCGATGCAGGTGCAGAGCCTGGGCGAGAGGTGGTGGTGGTGGTTGGGGGGTGGGGTGCGAGCCAGCAGCCGGCTGGCAAAGCAGTGTTCTGGTGTGTACCTTGTTGGTACAGTTAAGCTTTTCTTAAAAACAAAAATCCCAAAATAACCTATATCTTTACATTGCAATGGCTGCCTGCCTCCTTAGTCAAAATTCCTGTGTTTTTTTTTTAAACCTTATCATTTATTTTAAAAATCATTTATTTTAAGAGGCAGAGATAGAGAGACCTCCCATCCGCTGGCTCACTCCCTGAATGCCCGGGAGCTGGGGGACTCCAATCCAGGTCTCCCAGGCTCACGGCAGGGACCCCCAAGGACTTGATCCATCACCATTGCCTCTCAAGGTTGCACGTCAGCCGGGAGCTGGAATCGGGAGTGGACTGGGGACTTAACCCAGGCAGTCCAGGGTGGGATGTGGGCATCCCAAGGGGCATTTATTTATTATTTGAAAGGCAGAGTGAAGAGAGACAGAGATGGTTCACTCCCCAAATGCCCCCGACAGCTGGGGGCTGGGCCAGGTCAAAGCCAGGAGCCTGAAACTCCATCGGGGTCTCCTGTGTGGGTGGCAGGGACCCAAGCACTTGCACCATTATCTGCTGCCTTCAGGATGCACGAGGAGGAGGCTGGAGCAGAAACAGAGGAGTCAGGCACTCGGATACAGGATGAAGGCAACGCAAGCGGCGGCTTAACCCACTGCCCCACAACCCCACCCCTTAAGTAGCATATCAGTCACCAGTCCGTGGGTCCCTCAAACAGTTTCACGGTTTTTCTATGCCCCGTGGGCGTCCGAGCAGCAGGGTTCTTAGAGCACCAGCCAGCACGAGACATCATGTGTGCCACGTGCAGCTTGGACTTTTCCAGTAGCTGCATTAAATAGATAAAGAGGGGGGCGGGTATCATGGCGTAGCGGGTAAAGCCACCGCCTGTGACACCAGCATCCCAATATAGGTGCCAGTTCTTGTCCCAGCTGCTCCACTTCCGATCCAGCTCCCTGCAGATGGCCTGGGGAAGCAGCGGGAGGTGGCCCAGGTCCTCCCAGGGTCTGATTAGCAGGAAGCTGGAGCTTGGGGCCAGGACTTGAACCCAGGCGCTTTGATGTGGGACATGGGCACCTTAGAAGGGTGGTCTTGGCTTTGCGCATTTCCCTGGGATGTTCTGATCATTTTCGTCTAGGCAATAAGGCAACAGTGGAGAGAGATGACAGGAAGGAGACCAGGCAGGGTAGGGCTGTTGGACTGCAGGAGGTTGACCCTTCCTGTAGAGCTTAAAGGGACAGGAGCTTGGTGGGGTGGGGATGGGACGAGGCCTGGAGGGTCGGAGGGAGCAGGTTCACAGTGAGCCATGGCTGTCTGGATCCACAGGTGGCGTCTCCCAGGTG
Organism: Oryctolagus cuniculus; assembly: GCF_964237555.1. Taxonomy (NCBI): domain Eukaryota; kingdom Metazoa; phylum Chordata; class Mammalia; order Lagomorpha; family Leporidae; genus Oryctolagus; species Oryctolagus cuniculus. The sequence goes on along the minus strand of NC_091448.1, from coordinate 66,434,209 downwards.
GCAGCCCACTGTGGTCATCTCCCTGGACAGGCAGCGGCAGACCGAAATGTCTTCTTCCTGGGCAGGAAAGGGCGGTGTCAGATGGCCAAGCCGCCGCGCCCGCTGTAGACATATGTGGTCCCCCCCACCCAGGGGCTGGTGCCACTAAGTACACTGCCACATTGTGTTCAGGCGGGGGGCGTTCCGGCCTCACAGCAGGAATAGGTTTTTTTAATCTGTGCATTCAACTCCCAGTCGAATGCCTCCTGTGTTCTAGGAGGGGCTTTGGTGGCCTGTGTGGCTGCGAGATGCGTTTGCCTCGAGTTATGAGATGCGGTGTGAGGGTGTCGCGGAATTCCCACTGTGCTTCTTGTACCTTCCCTCGTTTTGTCTTGGGTAGTCTGGGCTAAGGGTTCCTTGATGTTATTGAGGAGAATCCTTTTTTCTCAAAGAAACGGCTTTTGATTAAAAAAAAAATCATCTTTCCAGGGGCAGGTGCTGTGGCACAGTGAGTTCAGCTGCCCCCTGTGAGGCCAGCATCCCACATGGGCACTGGTTCGGGCCCTGGCTGCTCCACTTCCCACCCAGCTCCCTGCTAATGAGCCAGGGACAAGCAGCAGAAGATGGCCTAAGGGCTTGGGACCCTGCACCCACCTGGGAGACCCATAAAAAGCTCTGGGCTCCTGGCTTCAGCCTGTCCCAGCTCTGGCCACTGTGGCCAGTTAAGAGAATAAACCAGCGGATGGAAGATCTCTGTCTCTCTCTCTAGCTCTGCTTTTCAAATAAATACAATCTTTAAAAAAATAAACTTTCTGTAGTCTTATTGCTGTCTTATTTTTTCTCCTGCCTGCGTGGAGTTTCATTTCTTTGTATCCCCTTCATTTATCTCTCTCTTTCTTTTTAAGATTTATTTATTTATTTGAAATGCAGAGTTACAGAGAGGCAGAGGCAGAGAGAGAGATAGAGAGAGGTCTTCTATCTGCTGGTTCACTCCCCAGATGGCCTCAATGGCTAGAGTTGAACCAATCCAAAGCCAGGAGCCAGGAGCCTCTTCCAGGTCCCCCACATGGGTGCAGGGGCCCAAGGACTTGGGCCATCTTCCACTGCTTTCCCAGGCCATAGCTGAGAGCTGGATCGGAAGTGGAACAGCCGGGACTCAAACCGGTGCCCATATGGGATGCCAGCGTTGCAGGCTACGGCTTTACCCCCTCCGCCACAGCGCCAGTCCCTTTCCTTCAGTTTTTTTTTTCTTTTTTTAAGATTTATTTTTATTTTAAAGGCAGTTACAGAGAGGCAGGTGCAGAGAGAGAGAGGTCTTCCATCTGATGGTTCACTCCCCAGATGGCCTCAGTGGCTGGCGCTGTGTCAATCTGAAGCCAGCAGCCAGGAGCTTCTTCTGGGGTCCCAGGCGGGTGCAGGGGCCCAAGCACTTGGGCCATCTCCTACTGCTTTCCCAGGCCATAGCAGAGAGCTGGATCAGAAGTAAAGCAGCCGGGTCTTGAACCTATGCCCACATGGGATGCTGGCACTGCAGGTGGTGGCTGTGCCTGCCGTGCCACAGCGCCCGCCCCAATCCTTTCATTTCTTGAGGACAGAACTTGTGTGGCCTCGTTGGTCTGGGATCATTCTTTTTTTTTTTTTTTTTTTTTTTTGGACAGGCAAAGTGGACAGTGAGAGAGAGAGAGAGACAGAGAGAAAAGTCCTCCTTTTCTGTTGGTTCACCCCTCAATGGCCGCTGCAGCCGGCGCTCCATGCTGATCTGAAGCCAGGAGCCAGGTGCTTATCCTGGTCTCCCATGGGGTGCAGGGCCCAAGCACTTGGGCCATCCTCCACTGCCTTCCTGGCCACAGCAGAGAGCTGGCCTGGAAGAGGGGCAACCAGGACAGACTCCAGCACCCCGACCGGGACTAGAACCTGGTGTGCCAGCACCGCAGGTGGAGGATTAGCCTATTGAGCCGCGGCGCCAGCCTGGGATCATTCTTTATGTTGCAGGTTCTTTCCCTCTTAGCCCGGAGCTAGCTGAAGCCCAGAATTTCTGATACACTGCATTTCCGTTAACATCCGGTTCCAAGTATTTTTCAGTTCCCCTTGAAATGAACTTCCTGTGGCACTGGTGCAGTGTCTTTTTGTTACTGTTTCTAGTTTAGTGATTCTGTTGTAGTTTGAGAATATCCTTTGTGTGCTTCCCGTAATTTTCAGTTTAAACTTGTTTTAAAAAATTGAATTTATTTTCATTTTATTTGAAACACAGATAGAGAGGCTTCCTGGCTTCAGCTGGGCCCAGCCCTGGCTTTTGTGGGCATTTGGGGAGTGAACCAGCAGATGGAGGGTAGAGGGATACCTCTTTCTTTCAGTCCATCTACCTTTCACATAAAGTGAAAATAGAGAAAGGTGTTGAAGCCAGGAGCCAGGAACTCTCCATCTGGGTCTCCCCTGTGGGTGGCAGGAACCCAAGAACTCGCCTGCTACTTCCCAGGTGTGCAGTTGTAGGAAGCTGAACTGGAAGGGGTGGAGCCTGGACCAGACCCAGGACCTCCATATGGGATGCAGGTTTCCCAAGTGCATTTTTTTAAAGATTCATTTATTCATTTGAAAGAGTTACACAGAGAGAGGAGAGAGAGAGAGAGAGAGAGAGAGAGAGAGAGGTTTCCATCCACTGGTTCACTCCCCAGTTGGCCGCAACGGCCGGAGCTGTGCTGATCAGAAGCCAGGAGCTTCCTCCAGGTCTCCCACGTGGGTGCAGGAGCTGAAGCACTTGGGCCATCCTCTACTGCTTTCCCAGGTCACAGCAGAGAGCTGGATCAGAAGTGGAGCAGCTGGCACTCGAACCAGCGCCCATATGGGATGGCAGCACTGCAGGCGGTGGCTTTACCCGCTACGCCACAGCGCCGGCCCCTCAAGCACATTTTGACTGCTGTGAATGGAGCCAGGCTCAGATGTGTTTCATGGCGCAGGGCGTGGCTCTGTGTGGGTCTGCGTGGGAGGTGGGTGGTGTGTGGGGGGATCCATTCCCGAGCCCGGCGCATCACATCTCACTAGGATCGTGGATCCGATCGTCTCGCCTGTGAGCTCTGCACGTGGTTGCTTCACGCCTGAGCCTCGATTGTGTGCCTGAGAAGTGGGTGCCTGTCCCAGGGCTGCACTGTGGGCGTAGCGACAGGGTGCGGCCTCCACTGCCTGCCAGTACCCTCCTGCTGGAATCTTGCTCGCGGCGCCATGCCACTCCCATCACAGAGAAAGGGAAACCGAAGCCAGCGGAGACGGGGCTGTGTCTTGTCCGAGGCGCTGGGGCAGCTCTGTCACAACTCAGTAGTGACTTGGACACCGGTTAACTTCCGGTGAGGGTGGCTGGTAGCTCCCACACACCGGAAGGTGTTTGGAGAAACTGACCTTGCCCCCTTGGCCCAGGCCCTAGGAGGTCCATGTTCCCCCAAAAGAGCCTGAAGCCCCTTCTCTTAGTTGCTAAGAGACCCCGGGGTGTTGGGGATCAGCTCCCCCACCCCCACCGGCTAGGGATCCAACCCCAGGAAGGGGCTCCCCAACCCCCACCCACCCCCAGAAGGGACAGCAGGAGCAGGGGAGCCAGCACGGCCCCCCCCCAAAACCTTCACCTCCATAGAAGGAGTTAGGTCCTGTGGCGGGGGCGTCTCCTTTCCTGCTGGGATCCCGGGAGCTCTCCCCGCAGCTGATTGGTGGCCGCAGAGGTCATTGTTGCATTGTGACGCCCTGACCAGCACCTCTCCCTCCACTGTCCCCAGCTCGCTGGGCCTCAGTTCCAGCGACCGACCGACCGTGGGCCTGCGTCCTCCCCTTGGCCCTCCCTTTAGGGCACCAGGCTTCCCTGAGGCTGCCTCTAGAGAGGTAAGTTGTTAGCTCAGGGGGACTAACTCCAGGGGGCAGAGCAGCCCGGGCAGCAAGCGCCCTGCGTGCCCCACGCCTCTGTCCCCACGTGCTCTGTACCCTCTTGGCGGGCCGCTGTCCCTCACCACAGGCAGTCCTGGGCTCCGATGGGTCGCAGGAGCCCGTGGTTCCTCCCCTAGTGGTGGTGGTGGAGTCTGGCTCCAGCCTACACTGTGGCTACCAAAGCCCAGAGTCCTTCCTCCGAGCCACGTGGCCCCGGATGTAGAAAATGGGGTCACAGGGCTGCCCTCATATAAAGCATCCTCCTCCCCCCACCCTCCACCGCATCCCACCCTGCTGCCACCCTGACGGGGTGGGGGTGGGGGTGGGGGTAGCAGCCATGGAGGATAGGACGCCGGACCTGCCTCCCCGCACCTGTGCCAGGCACAGGGCTCCAACCCAGAGCTGCAGGACAGATTTGAGGGGCTGTGCGTGCTCTACAGGAATGGGGGTCCCGCCCCCTCTCAGGGCAGCCCCCTCCCTGTCCTGGGGCCCTCTGATGTGTACGCTTTTCAATCGATGTGACTTTGGCCCTGCTGTTTGCTCGGATGTCACAATGCATGCGACCCACTGCACATCGTCCCCTGACGCCAGGGACTCGCTCTGACAGGTCCCTCGGCGAAGTGTCCTCCTCACCAATCCCTAGGGTCCCCGTGTGACCCGGGCTGGCCTCGGAGCCAAGCCCGACATGTCCTCCTGGTCATGGTTCCGCATTGCTCCACCCCCAACCCCAGACCCCCAGACCAACTCCTCCTGCTGCTGCAGCCTGGGTCCTATTCTTAGAATTACTGAGTGGGAACTTGGTGCTTGAATGATGTTGAGGCTGGGAGGGGATGGGGGGCTCCCGGGTGGGAGGGGTCTCTCCTGCTCTGCGCACGTCTGACCCCATTTTTGGTCTGCCTCCTGAGCAGGTTTTAGGAAATGACAGCCATAGGAGGGGCCCTCTGTGTTTGCTGGGAGGGGAGGGGAGCCTCTTCCAGCAGCAGGTGCTTCTCCAGGAAACCCAACCCCCCCCTCTGCAGGTGGCCAAGGTCAGCCCCTGGGCGCCTCCCTCCTGCCAACCAGGTTGATCCAGGGGCACCCGCATGGAGGAGGGGCCTGGGGCCAGGTTCCGGTTTTGACCAGTTAAGCCTTGACCTGGAAAACCGGGTGGATGGCAGTTGCTACCTGGGTCGGCTGGTGTCAGTGGCTCAGTTCTCCTCCTCCTTGGCTCTCATAAAAGGTGCGAGGACCATATGAAGGGACACTCTAAAGTCCATTGAAAATGCCGGCACTGTGGCGGAGGAGGTTAAGCCACCGCCTGTGACACTGGCATCCCCGTGTGAGCTCTGCTTCATGTCCCGGCTGCTGCTGCACTTCCGATCCAGCTCCCTGCTGATGGCCTCGGAAAAGCCTACTGGGGTTAGGATGCACCTCCCACATTGGAGGGCCCTAGTTCAACTCCGGGTCATGGCTCCTGACTAGTGCAGTTTCTGGGAAGGCAGCACTGATGGCTCAGGGTTGACTGCGCCCCTTTTAAAAAATATTTATTCATTTATTTGGAAGTCAGAGTTACACAGAGAGAGAGAGAGGTCTTCCATCCGCTGGTTCACTCCCCAGATGGCCGCAACAGCCAGAGCTGTGCTGATCCAAAGCCAGGAGTTTCTTCTGGGTCTCCCACGCGGGTGGCAGGGACTCAAAGACTTGGGCCATCTTCCACTGCTTTCCCAGGCCACAGCAGAGAGCTGGATAGGAAGTGGAGCAGCCAGGACTCGAACCGGCACCCATATGGGATGCCGGTACTGCAGGCAGCGGCTTTACCCCTATGCCACAGCGCCGCCCCCATACGTGGATTTTTGAGTCCTTTTCACCACTGTGCACTTTCCTCAGCGCCCTTTTTGCCGGCTTCGCCCATCAGGTTTGGGAGTGTTCAGTCCACTGGGGAGGGGCTGAAAGCCCCCCTGGGGCTGTCTGGAATCCGGGTGGGCCCCTGGCTCTCTTTCTCTCTCCTTCTCTCTCTTTTTTAATTGATTTATTTACTTGAAAGGCGGAGTGACAGAGAGCTCTGAGCACAGCTGGGGACCGGCTGGGGCCGCACCTGGGTCCCCAGGCCGCTGGAAGGCAGGCTGTGTGGGTTTGCCATCCAGAGCTGTAGCCGGCCCGAGACAGTGGCTTCCTGCAGTTTCCCGAGTGTGCCCGCCTCATTCCGTTTGTCAAGGGCGACTTCATCCTCGCCTGCCTCTTTGGTTCCGCTCATCCTCTGGGTTGAAGCGTCCGACACCCCCTTTAGCTCTGCCCTCGGCCCCACGCCAGGTGAGAACAGCCACCCACATGTTATGCTAATATCCTACATGCTCAGGGGGCTTTCCAGAATGTTCCGCCACACTCAGCACCACAGTCTGGACGGGAGGCTGAGCTTTGCCGGGAGAAATTATCTGGGTGAAGCAAGAATTGGAGGTGACCCCTCCCCGGCCCCTCCTCCTGCCACCGCCGCAGCCACCGCCATGCAGCCAGCAGACCAGGCCTCCCCACCCCCACAGGGCTGAGCATCTCATCCACCCCACCCCTGCCCCAAGAAGTAGGCGACAGAAGCTCTCTGAAAGAATTCAGTGTCCGGAGAGGAAACAAAGCGAGGCATTGTGGGAAGTGGGCGTGGCGGGAAAGGGATGATTGTAACACTTAGATTGCAACTTTGGTATTCTTTTTAATTTTGAATTGCTTGTGTCCTGGACCCTTCCCGAAATCCCTTCTAAATTGAAACACAGCTGGCTGGGCAGCTGTCCTGCAGCAGCTGGTTAAGCTGCCGCTTGCAAAGCTGGTTGGAGTTCCAGCTGCTCCGCTTCTGATCCAGCTCCCTGCTAATGCACCTGTGATGCAGGTACTTGGGCCCCTACCGTCCACGTGGGAGACCCAGATGACGTTCTGGACTCCTGGCTTCAGCCTGGCCCAGCCATTTGGGGAGTGAACCAGTGATGAAAGACCTCTCTGTCTCCCCCCTCCTCCATTGCTCTGCCTTCCAAATAAAGAAATAAATACGTCTGTCTTTAAAAAATAACAGAATGGTAAATAGAGAAGAGTTTAGAGAAGAAGTTTAGCGCCAAGCGAATGCTTACCTCCAACCCCCCAATGTCAGAGGTGCCACCCATTCAGCAGGAAGGAGCCTGCGTGGACCGTGGACCATGGACTGTGGACCGTGTCGTGTCCCTCCCTCCCCACAGGCGACACTTGGAAGGCAGGCACAGGCCGTGCCAGGCCCCAGAGGTCAGAGGGCCGGGGGGTTCGGAAGGGCTGCTCTGGGCAGCCGCCGGCCGCCAGGGTCAGTGCAGCGCATCCCAGTCCGGTCATGCCGGTTCGTGCCGCTTCCTAAGAACGGACGTCTGTGCTCCGGGTTCTGCAGCTCACTCCTTTCATCTGGCGTTGCGTGTCTGAGAATGTCTGCGTGGCCGCCGGTAGAGCTGCTCTGTTCACTTGTGCGGTTTGGCTTCCCCCGAAGTGGCTGCTGGCTTCTTTGATGGAACCCTGGGGGTGTTTCTTTCCTTCCTCCCTCCCTCCCTCCCCCCTCCCTCTCTTCCTTCCTTCCTTTATTTTAAAAAAATTCTTATTGATTTATTGGAAACACACACACACATACAAATCTCTGTCCCACTGGTTCACTCCCCAAAATGCTCACAAGAGCTGGGGGTACACCAGGCCAGAAGCCAGGAGTCTGGAACTCCATCCGGATCTTCCACGTGGGTGGCAGGGGCCCAGGAACTTGGGCCAGCACCTGCTGCCTTCCAGGGTGCGCATTCGCAGGCAGCTGGAATCAGGAGCAGAGCCAGGACTCGAAACCCAGGCTCTCGTACGGGATGCAGGCGCCCCACGCGGCACCTCCAGCACCCTCAAGTTTGCTTCTAACTGTCCAAGTGACGGGAGCGGCTGTCATGTGCTCCCTGTGCCCAGGACGGGAAGGCTGGGCCGTGGGGGACACTTTTAGACCTTGGCCTTGGCCCGATCGTTGCTTCCAACACATTCCAGCTTCCTGGGCTCTCTCTGGTCCCCTGGGAGCCCTCACCCTGGAGGGTCGAGGTTCCCCCCTTACACCCCAGGCTTGGTCACTTCCCTTGGAGGCTGCTGGACTTCCATGTTCAGAGTCAACAGTTCCCCGCCCAGCGCCTGTGCAGGCTCGGGCGGCGGCAGCCTGCCCGGCCACCCTCCCGATGGGTAGGACACAGCTGATTAAATTTCAGTCTTTCATCTTAGCTCATGAACCGCACTGTTGTAACCTTTGCTGGACCTGCGTGTTCCCAGCCTCCTGGCTTGTTCCCAGAGGGTAACTTTCTCTCCGGGGGCCGGGGTGGCGGAGGCGGCAGTGGGGGGTGCTGGTTCCCGCTGATCCCAGCTGTGTCTCTGCAGGCAGACCTGCGCGTTATGAGCCTACTGCTGGGCTACGTGGACCCCTCCCATCCCAGCTTCGTGGCCGCCGTCCTCACCATTGCTTTCAACCCACTCTTCTGGAATGTGGTAAGTGCACAGCTACGGGGGGTGGGGGGGTGATTGGACACACGGACGGACAGATGGACGGCTCAGCCCTCTCTACCGGCCAGCGTTGGGGTACTCAACCCTTGTCCTCTGCCTGCTCCCCACCACAGGTGGGCCCCTGTTCTGCCATCCTGTGGAAGCCCCTCACCTTGGAGGGAGTGCCAGTAAGGGGGTCTTCCTGGTGCCACAAGTGAGCGGCCGTGCATCTATCTGTCCCAAGTGCCTGCCACCCCAGCGGTAGCTTTCTGGGCTGTGCCATTGGTTACCTGGGTGGTGAAGGGGACCCTGTTCCCTCCTCTGCCAGGCACACGACACCCGGGCTCCCCAGGTGTACACCACGCCACACCTCCCAAATGTGCCCCTGGTGTGTTTCTGTCTGTGAGGCTTTTCCTGCAGGATGTATATGCTGGTGGCCTGGACTGAGCACAGAGACCGAGCGGTGCCTGGCTGGTGTGTGGGTACCAAGGGGCTGCACGATGGGCAACGCTGGGGCCAGGTGGTTGGCTCCTGTGGCAGCGCGTCCCTGTGTCCCCCACCCCCACCCCGAGCTGTGGGGTGAGGTGCTGGCGTTTCTGCTTCCCACCCCCACCCCCACCCCACCTCTGTGGCGCTCTCTGGGCATCGGGGCTGGCTTGCTGATGCGGAGCTGCGGACGCCCTGTGCGCACCCTTCGGGCTAATCTGCAGAAGGCCAAGATTCGCGTCAGCCACACGCTGTTCCCTGCTGTTTTCATTTAAGGGGAGCCCTTGGTCCCGGGCAGAACTGGGCGTGTTTGCCATCTGCTGTTACAACTTGGGTCTTTTCGCCCATCTGGGAAGGGTGGTGGTGCGTGCGGGGTGGGGTGGGGGCCCAGCTCATCCCAGAGAGGCTGTCTCCAACACAGTGTACCCAGCACAGGAGGAGACGTGGCTCCCACTCCCCAGAAGACCCCCCCCCCTCAACTCCCCTGAAGCCGGGCTGGTTCTGCCTGAGCTGGCCTTGACCTCCTGCCCTGGCCCCTGGCGTGAGAGCTGTGTCTGCAGCACCCGGTCCGTCCGTGCACTCTCCCTAACCTGTGTGTGTACGCGTCACCAGCATGCCTGGGTGCTGAGGTGTGTGGAGCAGGGCGTGGCTCACTCTTGGCCTTGAAGGCCGGGGCTCCAGGCCCCTGGGGCTTGGGAGAGAAGACGTTTCTGTTTTCAGCCAGGAAGTTTGTGGAGTTGTTCTTGCAGCTCAGGAAATGGATAACGGTACGGGCAAAGGCTCCAGATCTGAGGTGGGGCATGTTGGGGTGGGCTCCATCCCAGCTGCAGGCCTCTTCCCACAGCAGGAGGGCCCTGTGCCCCCATGGCAGCCTGGAGCCCCGTCTCTGGCTGGCTGCCGGCCAGGTGTGTGGCCACGGACTCCGTCATTCCGGTGCCCGCTGGCTTCCCAGCTGGGCGGGCGCACGCAAGGCGGTAGTGGGGGGGGGGGCAGGGGGCGGGATGCTTTCATTCAGGCGTGAGCCCTCTTGGGTCTTGTCCCGCCCCTGTGGTTTTGTGCATTTCTTCTGAAGCTGCGTCATGGCCCCGGGGCTCCACCACGGCGGCCAGGCGGCTGACGTTGAGTGCTGGTCACAGGGCTCTGTTCTCTGGCCGTAAGTTTCTGATTTGTCCCATCTTGAACAAATTATCCCCTGGACCAGCTTGTGGGTGGGAGAGCCAGCGCCTGGAAGGCGGCTGCTGGGACCAGGAAGGGCTGGTGTCACAGCAGTGGGGGAGGGGGAGCCAGCTGGGGCAGGGCCTGTGGCTGGGGGTGGGAGGTGGGGCGAGAGACCCTGCTGCCCGCAGTAGGAGGGGTCGCCCTGTGCAAGCTGGCAAAGGACAGGGATGACAGTTAAGCAAGCGTCAACCCGGGAGGTGGGGCTGGCCTATCTGGCTGAGCACCACAGAGCCGGGGTCCTGGCGAGCCCCCTCACGCCCACCCCAGCTGCCGCTCAGTGTGCAGAATATGGAAGAGACTAGGCCCATGGGGCGGCCTCTCTTTCTAACAACTTACTCTTAGGAGAACTCAGTCCTGCACTAACTCAGCCCTGCAGGGCCGAGGTCAGTCCCTTCCCTGGGCGGAGTCCCCATCTCCTCCTCCCGCCACCTCAGCACCCTGGGGACCGAGCCTGCAGCACGTGAACCCTGGGGGTGGGGGGAGCCTGCTCACACCACATCCAAATCAGAGAGGTTACTTAGGGCCAACGACGGGTCAGGCAGCGTCCCCGGGCACTGGGCAGGTGCTGTGGCGGCCTGCAGGGGGAAGGTACAGGAGGGAGGGCCCGGGCTGGGGCCTGGGGGACAGCGTGCCAATCACGAGTGCAGGGGTCCTGGTTTGAGCCTGTCCTTGTCCTGGAGTCAGGCGGTGGGGATAGTGGCACGGGCCCCACAAGTTGTGGGAGGACTGTGTTTGGAGGCTGAGCTGGGAGCCCGGTCAGCCACTGAGGCCCAGATGGAGGCTTACTGCGGAGCAGAGCCAGGGCGTGGTGTGTGTGTGTCGGGGTGGGGGGGTGATTGCTGCAAATGTCCAGGAAGACTCTGGTGGGACTGCGGGAACATCTGCCTGGGGCCCGAGGGGCCAGGGGGAGGCTGTGGCCATTGAGATGGGGCAGCCGAGGGCCGAGGGGCTGCGGAGTGAGAGTTCAGTTCTGTTTGCGCAGGTGGGCAGTGGCCATGCGCTCCAAGAGGAGGTGGAGGTGGTGTGTCTGGGGTTTTGGGGTGTGGCTGGGGCGGAGTCTAACCTTGATGCTCTGCCCAGAGGGGGCTATAGGGGGTGTGGCCTCCATGCCTGGGTCTCCCATCTGTGCCTAGAATCCTCAAGCTGTGGATACTTGGGTCTGGGCCCTGCAGCCCCACCTGGGGTCAACAAACTGTGGCCAAGACCTCCCTGGGGTGCTGTCCCCTCCCACCTCCATGAAGGAGGCCCTTCTCCAGGGTCCAGGGCAGAAATCTAGAGTCTGCCCTCAACTCCTTCTAAACCCTGCCCCAGGGTCCCGGTCCATCCAGCTTCAGGCCACGTCTGTGCAGCCGCCTGGCCAATCTCCCTGCAGGTCACCCGCAGCCGTCCCCAAGCGCATGGCTGTTTCCAGCACCCAGCGGCCACTCTGCCGTCTAGGAGGGGTTAGCTCCTCGGCTGACCCAGGAGGCCCCTCCGCAGGCATCCTCTTGTCTGCCTCCTGGTCATCTGGGTCCTGGCTCCTCCCAGGGTCACCTGGTCACTAGCATTCGGGGCCAGCCCAGGCACTGCCTGACGCTCAACCGCAGCCCTGGCCTCTGCCCACTAGGTGGCAGTAGCGGCCTGGCCTTGACACTACCTGCGGCCGCCAGGGGCGCAGTCGCCTTTGCTGGTCTGAGTGCCCAGCGCACGTCCAGAGTCCTCTCAGCCACCATGTCTAGTCTCCCCATTTACTCCTCGCAGCCCACTCAGCAGAGCGTCTCCCCACCCCCACCCCTGGCTTTGTGGGTGAAAAAGAACTGCAGGGGAGTCAGACACAGAGACCCATCACCTGAGCTCCCCGCTGAAGGTGGGACAGGCGCCCCCTGCTGCCCAGTCCCTAGGGTGCGTGCGGTGATTGACAAGTCAGCTGTGGAGACAGGATGAAGCCAGCCAAGGTGCATTTCTAGACAGGGCGGCCGGAGTGCGATGGGCTCCCTGCAGGGCACTGCCTGGAAGGTGGGGGTGGGGCGGGGTCCCTCCAGCTTCAGGGGCCAGGTGCCTCGTGTGTTCCCTTCCATGCCTCCTGGTCTCCTCCCCACTGCCCTCCTTCCTTGTCTGTGAGCACCCCACCTTCGGGCCCCCCTGCATGCACAGTGCATCTGCCTCACCCCCCTCTCTGGGCAGATCCATCAGCGTGCCCAGTGAGAGAAAGTGGTGGACCAGGTCAGCCGCCGACAGACACCTGGCCCTCACTTACACACCAGGCCAGGGCTCCACCCGTGGCCCTGCTGGTGCCAGCTGGCGGGGGCCCATGAGCACGATGTCTGCATTAGGGTGGGTGGCCTGCCTGCCAGCCAAGATGGACCTGTCTCAGGGTATTTGGTTAGGGAAGAGGTGGCTTTGCCTCTCCAGGAGGTGGAGGAAGCTCCTCCCTGCCCTGGGTGGAACTGGGGTTCCCACGGTGGGCGTGTTTGACCCCCTGATGCCTATACCTGTGACCTCAAGGGCTGGATCAGCCTCTTTGGAGGGAGTTTCCTGGCGACTGGACAGTAGGTGGCGCTGTGGGTGCAGGGAGGCAGGAGCTGGAGCAGCTGGGGTGTAGCCACCACACTGCCTGCCACCTGCTCCTCAGTCACCAAGCCTGTGCTCCCTCCCCTGTACCACCGCCACCCCCTCAGGCTCCCGCTCCAGCCAGCAATCCTTTGTCTCATTTCTGGGTGCCCCGAGGAAGTGCTGAGTGCCCAGGAAGCTGGCGCTGAACCGCCTGCAGCGGCAGTCCTGGTCCCATCCATCTGTGTGTGCATGGATGTGTGTGAGTGTACATGAGTGTGTGCATGGATGTAGGTGTGTACATGTTTGTTGGTGTGAGCGTGTGTGCATGTATGCATGTATGTGGGTGTGCATGTGTGTGGGTGTGCACGCATGTGGGTGCAAGCATGTATGTGGGTGTGAGCATATGTGCGTGTGTGCATGTATGCAGGTGTGCGTGTATGTGGATGTGAGCATGTATGCAGGTGTGTGCATGTATGCAGGTGTGTGCCTGTATGTGGGTGTGAGCATGTATGCGGGTGTGTGTATGTATGCAGGTGTGTGCATGTGTGCACGTGTGCATGTATGCAGGTGTGCGTGGATGTGAGCATGTATGCAGGTGTGTGTATGTATGCAGGTGTGCACGTATATGGGTGCGAGCATGTGTGCATGTATGTAGGTGTGTGCGTGTATGTGGGTGTGAGCATGTGTGCACGTGTGCAGGTGTGCAGGTGTGCGTGTATGTGGGCGTGCACATATGTGGGTGTGAGCGTGTGTGCATGTATGTGGGTGTGAGCATATGTGCATGTGTGCATGTATGCAGGTGTGCACGTATGTGGGTGCGAGCATGTATGCAGGTGTGCATGTATGTGGGTGTGAGCATGTATGCAGGTGTGTGCATGTGTGCATGTGTGCCTGTATGTGGGTGCGAGCATGTGTGCATGTGTGTAGGTGTGTACATGTATGCAGGCGTGTGCCTGTATGTGTGGGTGTGGGTAACGAGAGTGTGTGTGTTCCAGTCAGAGGGTGGGAGACAGGGTGCAGTGCAAACCAGCACCTGTGTGAGACCCTTGCTCCCATCGGGCTCTGGAAACCTGGCTCCCAGGGCGTGGCTCTGTACCCAATGGGCTCTGATCCAGTGTTTCGGGGCCAGAAGGCACTCTCTGCCAGGGCACAGCGTGGGTTTGCTGGAATGCAAGGCTGGGCTCGCTGGTGTAGCCTGGGGCCTTAGAAGGGTTTTGATCTGAGCAGAGGCAGCTGGCTCTGAGCACGCAGGGTGCTAGCCAGCCCGCCCTGTGTCTCTGTGCCTCGGGGCCGGTGCAGCCCGAGGCACCGTGGCCCTCCCTGCTACTCACAGCCATGGGCTCTGTCTCCCGCCGGAAACAACCCAGCCTGCCCTGGCCCCGTGTGCCCCGTGTGCCCCGTGTGCCCTGCATGGAGAGTTCCACGGCTCACTTCAGAACAGCGGTATCCAAGCAACGTGGCGTCAGGAACTGGGTCAGCTCACAGCCTTTGCCAACTGGGCTCGGAACGACACAGCCCAGAACAAAGGGAAGGGGTCGGGGCCGGCAGGACCCCCAGGTCCCCGATGTGCCAGAGACATAGGCTGAGAGTTCTTAAGGGAGCTGGCCCTGGGCGGGCGTGGGAGGGGCGTCTCCAGCCCGCCTCTCCTTGAAGCTTTATTTTCGGTCCTGGCTTTCGTGGTGTTACGAGGCAGCGGACGGCGCGTCCTGTTCCTGCTGTGGTGTGGATGCTGCTTTGGTATTGCTCTCACTCTGGGGACCAGGAGCTGGGAGCAGGGCTGAATTCTATTCCTTGGCTTTGTCTTTTTTTTTTTTTTTAAAGATTTATTTATTTGAAAGGAAGAGTTAAAGAGAGGGAGGCAGAGGCAGAGAGAGAGAAAGGCCTTCCACCTTCACTCCCCAAATGGCTGCAACAGCTGGAGCTGTGCCGATCCAAAGCCAGGAGCCTGGAGCTTCTTCCAGGTCTCCCACATGGGTGCAGGGGCCCGAGGACTTGGGCCATCCTCCACTGCTTTCCCAGGCCACAGCAGAGAGTGGGATCGGAAGAGGAGCAGCCGGGACTCGAACTGGCGCCCATATAGGATGCTAGCACTGCAGGCAGCAGCTTCACCCGCTATGGCACAGTGCCGGCCCCTTGGCTTTGTCGTTTAAGATTTATTTATTTATTTTTATCTATTTGAAAGGCAGAGTTACAGAAGGAGAGAAAGAGAGAGAGAGAGAGAGAGAGAGAGAGAGAGAGAGAGAGAGATTTTCTATCCACTGACTCACTCCCCAAATGGCTACAACAGGGTCGGGCTGAAGCCAGGAGACAGGAACTCCATCCAGGTCTCCCACTTGGTTGCAGTAGCCCAAGCACTTGAACCACCTTCCGCCAACTTCCCAGACCCATTATCAGGGAGCTGGATCAGGAGTGGAGCGGCCGGGACTCGAACCCCTGCTCTGATACGGGATGAGGGCATTGCATGCTGCCACTTAACCCACTGTGCCAGAACACTGGGCCTTCTTGGCCTTTTTCTTCAGTATTCCCAGCACGTCTGGCCCTCCTGCTTCTTCCTCCTGAGCCTGGCTGCCTTCAGGGTGGGTGGTGTGGCTTGAGTGGTCCATCCTGCTCCATGCCCCACTGTCTCCCTCCCAAACATCTCCTCCAGCCAACTTCTGGGCCAGAGCCCCGTGCACTGTGGATGGTAAGTGTGGTCTCACTTCCTCCCTGCACCAGGAGCTCTGGGAGCTGAGGGCAGGTCTGGGCCTAGCCTTCCTAGAGGAGGAGCCGTGCAGAGGCCCCGGGAGTGGTGGACCCTGGCAGGGTCAGCCCCTGCCACTGTGTGTGCATTTATGAGGTGCAACCCCTGGGGCCAGCCTGGCTGCAGCGTCTGCTCCTCCCCATTCTTGTGTCTCCTATTTAGGGGCCGGTTGAGATTGCTTAGGAAATTTCCAAGCTGAGCTTTGCTTTTTGTTGGCTCATTTCATTGCTAACCCAGCTGCCTGGTCTGGGACGTGCTGTGTGGGCTCTCCAGGAAGGGCAGTCTCCTCCCTACTTTGCCCAGATGTGGCAATGAGGCTTGGGGGACGGAGGCGGGACCGGGTACAAAGGGCTTTGGCTCAGAGGAGAAGCCGTGGTGGGCGCCAACGCTGCGGGGTAAGGGGGGAGTTCCCAGTGTCTCTGTCTTCTGCCGCTTCTGCCGGCTTTGGGCCAAGAGCTTTGACTCGTGCCCCAGCGAGTTCTGCAGCCAGGCGCCCTTGCTTCCCTAGGCACGAGGAGTCAGACCCACGGACTACTGGGTGCATATGTTCTGGGCCATGCGAGGGAGCCACGCCGTGCCAGGTGGCCTTGGGTTCCCGGTTCCCCTGGGGTGCTGCTGCCAAGGTGCCCTGGCTGCTCCGCCGTCGGCCTTGACCCCACCACCTTTGTCCCCACTTCCTGCTGGGCTTGCCTATCACCACTCAGGAGGGCTGAGCTGGGAGGTGGGCGGTGCCCACATGACCACACTTGGGCCCAGCCTTGCATTCCAGGGAATGGGGCCCTTGTTTGCTAGCAGCTGGGCCTTGAGTCAATCTCAGGAGTTTACTCAAAAGTGGGGACACTGGCAGGCCCCCCCTCCCCCGCAAGGTGTGCTTGGGCTCCTGCTGACCTCGGGCGTAGGGGGCCGGGGCTGGCTGTGGGGGCTGCACTGGGCAGTGTCAGGTGGAGGGGGACAGGGAATCCAGTCCTGATGGAAAGCAGACTTCAGAGAGGCTGGTGGTCGGTGCACAAGTGTGGGGACAGACCGGAACCCTCCGCCACTGCAGCTCTCTCAGTCAGGTGCCCGTGCCCGAAGCACTGGCCCAGTCCCCCGGAAGCAGGCACAGGGCCCTGCGGTGTATGGATGGCTTGAGGAGGCAGCCACAGGCTCAGCCGGGCTGCTGAGACCCTTGAAGATGGTCCGCAGTGTGCCCGGAGCCCCTGGGGCAGCCACATGACCCTCCCTGCGCCTCTCCAGCCGAACGTGACACACAGCTGTTAGCCGCACATGGGCACAGGTAGCAGGGGGCAGCTAGAGGCGGGCAGTTCAGATTCCTGTGTGCTGGGCCCTTGTCTCATGGAGCTGTGTCCTGCGCTGCCTCCCTGGGAGAGCTGGGGGCAAGAGAAGGAACTGAGTTCCAGTTCTAACCCTCTTGGGTCCGCTGTCAACCCAAGGAGGGAAAGAGGCTTGGAAACTGTAGGATTCAGGGACGGGCACTCCGTAGGGCGCAGGCGCAGGGGCAGGGGCAGCTTGCCGCCCCCTACCCTGTATCCCCCACTTCTCCCCTCCCCACCAGCAGGAAGCCCTGGGCAGAGGGAGCTGGCTGCTGGCATGGGGCTCTCACCTCCTCTGGTGGCCCTAAGCTTTGTGGGTCCTCCTAGAGGTGTCTGTGGCCTGGGCCCGTCTGTGAGCCATTTGGGGGACGCCTTGCCACGCACGTGGGTGGTGTGGGGCAGCCCGGTTCAGGGGCCAGCAAAGAGTCCAAGAAGCTGGTCTGGAAGGCTCAGTGTGGGGGAATACCCTCTACCAGGAGCCAGTGCCATCAGGGCAGGGACTGGGGCTGTACCCAGGGAGGGTTTGTGGGGTGGCTGTGAGGGCCCCTGACCTCGCGTGCCGCGTGGCCTCACATCCCGGAAAAGGCGTTTGGTTCCCGCCCTCCAAACTGAGAACATCACACCTTGCCCAGGGGCACCACTGGGGGCTCGGATGAAGGGCAGCCCCTGGCCAGCCTGAGTTGCCTCACACCCTTCCCCTTCCGTCCACCTGTATGGTGCGGTTGTCATGGAGACCAGATGCGTAATGGTGTGAGAAAGAAACTTCTTGGTCCGGGCAGAAGGGGTTAAGTCCTTACTATCAGTGGGAAAGGCCATGAAGTTTTTTTTTTTTTTTAATGCTTCTGTTTGTTTATTTAAAAAATTCGTGTGAGAGGCAGTCGAGGGCAGAAGGCACGGAGGAGGGCCCCCCCACCTGCTGGGTCCACTTTCCCAGATGCCTGGCTTGTTGGCTGAAACTGGGAGTGGGAATGCAATGCAGGGACCCAACTCAGCCATCACTGCTGCCTCCCAGGGTCTGTGTTGGCAGGAAGCTGGAGTCTGGAGCGTGAGTGACGGCGCTTCCCCAACCCCGAGGACTGACAGACTGCAGGTGCAGTTGCCGAGGCCAGGGTGTGGCCCCCTAGAATCGGCCCCAGTAACAGCACAGTGCCTGGAAGCCCCTCCTTCCCCTCCAGCTAGGAGGCGCTGTGCCCAGCTGTGTGTGCACTGCTTCCTGCCCACCTCCTGGCAGCCCCTCGCCAGGGTGCCGGGGTAGGGTCTGAGCTCCAGGGGGCCCAAGGAAGCTCAGCGGGGATGCTGCCCGGAGGAGAGGATGTGAGCTGCACAGCAGGTTCACCCTCGGTCTGCAGCAGGGACCCGCCTGCCCTGTGTTCCCCTGGGGACCCCCTGTGGGATGGGCGTGTGTGTGCTCTCTCCCTGTGTGGAACACAGAGCTCCACCTGCCCCGTGCGCCTCCTCAAGGGCCCCTAGCCTCGCCCGGAGCCCACTCTTGGAGCCAGGCCTTGGAGCCCATGAGGCCACTGTGGGTGCTGCGGTGGGGCAGGGTGACCACTGGGAGCGGTCACGTGCAGATCAGATTCTGCCTCTTGTCAGACAGGTGGGGATCTCAGGTGCAGCTACCGGTAAGGCAGTGGTGGCAGGTGAGGGGGTGGGGCCCTGTCAGACGGGACACACCAGCCTGGGCAGGGGTCAGGGGTAGTGGCTACAGTGCAGGGGCCCCAGCCACCCACGCTGGGTGCCCAGAATCAGCGGCTCTGATATCATTGTCACCACTCCTCCCAGCGCGCTGTATCTGCTGGGTGCTGATAGGGTTCCAAGGGGTCAGCTCTGAGCACCAGGGTGAGGGTGGGGGGCTAGGCAGGATGGGGGAGGGACTCTCACTCTGCTGCTGCCCCCAGCTCTACACACCTGCAGCAAGATGGGAACCCAGCCCCTAGCCACACAGCACTGGGCCCCTGCGGGCATCAAGAGGCCACACACCCCGCGGCACCCTCCCCGCTGGAGCTGGAGCCCGCACGTGTCCCTTGCTGGCTTCTCTCTCCACGCCTTGACATCCGGGCTGCCCTGTGCCCCGCCTGTGTCAATATTTTGGCCGCACGTGAGACTTCCTGTGGGCAGGGCTGCGCAGGGCTGCACGTGGAGTGGCCGCGTGAGGCAGCCCCATGCCAGCCAGGCCTCTGCCTCCACCCCTCACCGCCCTCATCAAGGGCCCTGAGGCAGTGATGCACCTTCCCTGCCCCCACCCCCCATCGCCCTGGGCCCCTGAGCACAGGGACCCTCAGGCAAGATGGCTGGCTGCTCAGAACCTCAGTTGTCTCACTTGTGAAATGGGCCCAGTGGCAGGGCCCAGCAGATGGGGGAGCAGCTCAGTGACTTCCCCTTGTCTCGCCTCCAGTCCCACTGCCCGGTCCACCTTCTACAGCCACCACGGGCCTTCTGTTGTGGAACCGGCCTGTGGCCTTTGTTGTTGGAACCCAGCTGGGCAGCCAGGGCTATGGCATCCAGCCCGGGATTGGCTGCTCTGTCTGAAGCAAGACCCTGAACCGCACTCCCGTGCCTCAGTTTCCCCATGTGAATCAGACTTAACCAGGGTAATGGTAATGAGTAGACTGCCCGAGGCAGGGCCAGGCAGAGCCCAAGCTGGCTGTGGCTTTGTCCTTGGGGTCCTGCCCCAGTGTGTGCCTTGGAAATCAGGATGCCTGTGGATTCCGCCAATCATATGAGCCCCCGCCCTGGGCCCTGGTGGAAAATAGAATTTGACCGTAGGGCTGGGTGCAGGAAAGATTGTGGCCACCAAGTCCCAGATGTGGGGCCTGGGGCTCGGGGCATCCAGGACACAGGGCATGGTTGGTTAGGAGGCAGTTGTGTAGGTAGGCTGGGGTGGGCAGAGCTGGAGAGGAGTGGCTGAGGCGGGGCTGGACGCTGCCTTGCACCTGCTGGGCTGGCGTGGAGCCGCGTGGGGCTGGCCGGGCGGGCTGGTCCTGCACCTGCTACACCTACAGAGTCCTCCACCCTCACGGCACTGCTCCCTTGCCACGCGGGACTTTCCCCAAGGTGAAAAAGGTGCTGACAGGTGTCCAGACATGGGCCGGGGTCAGTCCAGCTGGGCTGCTCATTGGCTCTGTGGCTTTGGCTAAGTCACTGCCCTTCTTGGGCCACGTCACCTCCACTTTGCCTTTTGTTTGGTCATGGAATTAGGCCATGTGTGCTAAGGGCAGGGCCCAGGGCCTGGCCCATGACTGGGGAGTTGTGAGGGTCAGGGGGAGGGGGCGGGGACAGCCACCAGCGCCCGCTCCCGCCTCCCACACAGGCTATGCTTGGCCCAGCCTCAGCACTAGCCAGGCCATGTCTGGCTTGCTCTGTGGCACCTTGCTGCCCCTGGCCTCCCTGAGGGTGACAGCTGGCTGCTCGTCGGGCAAACCTGAGGGCTCCCTGTCTGCTTCCCCCAGACACTTGCCCGTGGCCAAGGGATGGGGTGAGGAGGTGCTGGGGACGCACCGGCCTCGGTCCTCTGGGGTCCCTCTGGCCAGAGCAGGCCTGTGTCTGCTGTGAGTGGTGGAGAAGCTGGGTCTGGGGGTGGCAGCCAGACAACAGTGTGGGGTTCTAGCCCCTGTCCCACTACTGCTGCTGGCCAGGGGCTGTTGCATCCACTCTGCCCCTCACTCCTGGCCACCCGGTCCTGGCTCCGCCCTTGCACAGAGCCTCTTGGGAATCCCAGCCAAGACCCCCCAGCCTCCTGACTGCAGCCCCAAACACTCACTTCGACCCAGAGCCCCCTCCCCCTCAGCCTCCTCCTGTGCCTCCCTGGCTTCCTCCACACCCCCGGGACAGCTCTTCCTCCCAGCCCCACTGGCCTTTGTCACCTCCAAGGACTCGAAGGCCCATTGCAGGGGCCCAGCCCAGGTGCTGTTCCCAATGGAGGCGACTTAACACTGCCAAGTACTCCCAGCACGCTGCCTGCCCTGTCAGGTCACCGAGGGCCAGGCCTGGGCCTCAGACAGGCTGCCAGGGCTCCAGCCCTGGTTCTACCCGCCCTGAACAAGTCATTTAGCCTCTCTCAGCCTCAGTGTCCTGCTGGGTGATAGGCACAGTGGTGCTGGCCTCCAAGGCAGGGCCTTGCCCCGGAAGTCCCAGCTTCCCCAGCAGGGAGGGGCTGTGGAGGGGGAGGGCTTCGGGGGTCAGTCTTGCCCGTGGCTTGTGCTGGCTGCAGAGCCTGAGCAGCCCATGAAGCTCTCCGGGGCTCTGTTCCAGTCTGTAAAACTGGGGAGAGCAGCATATGCCTTAGGGAGGAAGCGAGCAGGCGGGCCCGCCCGCTGCGGGTGGGGACATGGGAAGGATGCAGACGGTTTGCAATGCATCCTGGAGGTAGCACCAGGTATGTGGCCGGACGCCTTCCCAGCAGGCCTTGCTGAGTGCCAGGCACTCAGGGTGGGCTGTCCTGCGGGCTGGGGGCGGTCTCTCGGAGGGGCGCAGCTGGAGGGTCCTCCTTCTGTTGCCCATGAAGACCGCAGGCCCAGGGGAGCAGGACGTTGGCACAAGCCCAGTGCCCAGCTGGGCTGCGTCCAGTTCCGTGCCCTTGGCTCCCGCTCCTCTGATTGTCTTACAGCAGGTGCCACATGCGTGGGGCTCTGGGGCCCCCGGCCCAGCCTACCAAGCGTTGCCCGGTCCCCTTTGGGCCCAGAACTGTTGGGTGCCTTCTCTGAGGCCTGCCTCCCCTGGCCCCCAAGGGAGGACCTGCACCCAGAGTGTGGTCTGCCTCCACCGTGGCCTGCAGCATCCCACTAGAGGCCTGCTGAGGTCTGCTATGGTTCTTCTGCCACCCAGCAAACACTTCCTGAGCTTTTGCCGCTGCAGGAGCTGTGGGGCGTGTGGAGGCTCCTAAGGGCCGCTGTGTGTCCCGGGCGGGCAGTGAGCCGACCCCGGCCACTCTCCTGCAGGACTCCACGTGGGAAGCAGTGTCTCTCCCCGGGCGAGTGTTTGCACGCACCGCACACCCGGTGTGTAGAGCAGCATGAGACCAGAGAAGTCGGCTCCGTGCAGAGGCTGAGGGAGGAGCCTGGATGTGCCCCATGTGGCTGCAGGGTAGGGCGGGGCGGGCTGGGGAGGTCAGCTGGGCTGGAAAGGCCAGGGCTGCCCAGAGTCAGAGCCGGGCTCAGGGGCAGTAAGTGCAAAGACTCTGGGAGGAGCCAGGCATTGCAGGGGGAGGGGGAGGGATGTGAGGTGGCCGCCCTGCCACCCACCCGGACTTGATAAGGGGACTGGAGGCGTCCGAGGCAGGGCCCTGGGGACCAACCAGGACCCCAAGGCTTCCCCGCCCAGCCTTTGCCACAGATGAGAACTTTGCTTTCCCATGGGAGCCGCTTCCGCCTGCCGGTGCATCCGGTTCCTCATCAGAGACTGCCCTCCAGGGGCCTCTCTGTTGGTGATGACAACCCCACGAGGGCGCAGAGGCCCTGGCTGGATCTGGCCAGCAGTCGCAGGACTGGCCGCTGCATTGGTTGTTTCAGGGCTGCCAAGTGGAGCCGGGGCTTGTGGGGGTTGGGGGGCAGGAGCCACCCGAACTGCTCGGGACCCCTCGTCATCTCCTCGTCCTGGGACCAGGGACAGCCCCCACCTTGGCCGGATGTGTAGCTGCGTGCCTGTCACTAAGCACTGAGGCCTGGTCCCTGCACAGGAGCCCCACAGGGTTCCCTTGAAGCTGTGCCGTGGTGAGGGGCCAGAAAGCCCGGCTGGCAGGTGGAGCAGGAGCTGGAGGGAGGGCCCGGGGGACCCTGCGGCAACCCCGTTTCCTAGGTGGGGGACAGTCGACACCCACCTCACCCCTGGCATCGCCTGCCGCCAGAGGCACCAGCATTTTTTCCTGCTGGGCTGCAGCATCACAGTGGGCATTAGCAGTCGGTGTGGACCTGGGGGCCAACGAGGTGCTGAGGAGGGGAGGGGAGGGGAGGGGAGGGAAGGGAAGAGGAGAGGAGAGGAGGGGAGGGGAGAGGAGAGGAGAGGAGAGGAGCTGCTAAGGTCGAGGCCAGGCATGCACAGCACCTGCCCGCGTAGGGGATAGCTATGGCGAGATGCGCCCCACCTACTGGTTACACAGTCAGGGACCATTGGGAGCCCGGGTGGCTTCGTCTCTTGTGGGCCTCCCAGTTTGGAGCACCTGAACCCATGCTGGGCCAGACCGGGGCCCGTGCTCTGGAGCGGGGAAAGGTGGAGTGGCTGCTGTGCCCCCCCCACCCCAGCTACCTCCCCCCTCCCCCTGCCCCAGCTTCCTGGACCCTGCCTTCTCCCTTGATGTCGCCTTTCACTTCAGGGGCAGGTGGGGGTGACAGGGCTTGTGCAGAGGGCGAGTGCCTGCCCCTCTCTGTGTGCATGTCCTCCTGTGTGACGAAGCCACCAGGTTCCGCCCCCACGGAGTCAACCAGCTGTGGCCGAAAATATCTGAAAACAGTTGTACGTGTACTGACCTCAACAATACATCCTGGCCACTATTGATAAAGCCCTCACGTTATGTTAGGTGTTACGTGAAGTGTGAGCAGGTTATATGCAGGTACTATGCCATTTCTTTAAAATATGTATTGTGTGTGTGTGTGTGTGTGTGTGTGTGTTAGAGGAAATGGAGATCTTTTTTAAAAAAAGTGTATTGTTTTGGATTCTATTGAAAGGCAGAGAGAGAAAGATCTTCCATCCACTGATTCTCTCCCCAAATGCACAACAGCTGGGGCTGGGCCAGGCCTTTGCCAGGAGCCAGGAGCTTCATCGAGGTCTCCCGCGTGTGTGTGGCAGGGGCCCAAGGACTTGGGCCTCAGCTGCTGCCTCCCCGGGAGCCCGTGAGCAGGAAGCTGGAGTGAGGAGGAGAGCCAGGACTGGAACCCAGGGGCTCTGCTATGCCATGATGCAGGGCTCTCACGTGGCCTCTCTCTCTCTCTCTCTCTCTTTTTTTTTTTTTTTTAAAGAGATTATTTGAAAGGCAGAGAGAGAAAGAGAGAGAGAGAGAGGATTTCCATCCTCTGGTTCACTCCCCAAATGGCCACAATGGCCGGAGCTGGGCCAATCTGAAGCCAGGAGCCAGGAGCTTCTTCCGGGTCTCCCACGTGGGTGCAGGGCCCAAGGACTTGGGCCATCTTCTTCTGCTTTCCCAGGCTATAGCAGAGAGCTGCATTGGAAGTGGAGCAGCCGGGACTTGGACCAGCGCTCATATTGGATGCCGGCACTGCAGGCCGCGGCTTTACCGGCTACACCACAGTGTTGGCCCCACCACGTGGCCTCTTAACCATGGCACCATTTTAAATAAGGTTCTTTGAGCATCTGTGGGTTTCAGACTTCAAGGGAGTCCACGGCCACTGGGGGATGGCAGGCGCTGCTTGTAGGGTGGCTGTGATTTCACAGGGTGCTCCAGCCCCTTAGAGCTCATGCAGAGTGTGTTGGGCCCACGCCAGAGCCCCCTCCCTCGAGGGCATGGGGCTGTGCCCCACCTGTGAATGTTGGTTGAATGGGTGCATGAATATGTTGTGCCTGCTTTTCCTCCCTGTGCTGTGGGTGTTTTTTAAAGTGCTTGCTGCTGGGGAATCCTGCCCTTCAAGGCTCGTGGGCTGGGCCCCATGTGGCTCACGGCTCTTTTACTGGCTTGAGCTCAGCCAGGACCAAGAGAGGCAAGCTGCCTGCTCCTGCCCGAAGAGCATTGTGCCTGCCAGAACATTCTAGAAGTGCCCTGTTTGCCTCTGAAGTCAGGGCAGTTCTCTCCAAAGCAGGCTGGGGGTGGGATAGGGAGGTGGGTTTGGATATGGAAACCTCTGGGGGTGCTGACATCATGCCGCCCCCTCCCCTCACGAGGGTCAAGGGCAGAGGCTGGCTTCACACCCGCAGCTGTGGTCTCAGGCTCCCAGGTACCAGAAGGCAAGCGCTTCCTATGCACAGGTGTGGAACGAACGCAAGAAGACGACCCGAAGTGCTCGGAGCCACCGCTTGCTGTTGGCTGCCTCTCCCAGCTTTACCCCCTCCCAGAGCAGTTCCCCCCACCAACCAGGCAGGCTGTGTGCTGGGCCCGAGGGAGTGCACCCATCCCCCAGCCTCTTCTGAGACAAGCAGGAGAAAGGAAGGGAACCAAGGAGACATAGCCACAGAAGTTTCTAGGTTTTTCTTGCCTTCCGAGTAGGAGCTCTGGCCTCCTTTTGTGAGTTGCAGAAGGTCCTGGAAGAGGCAGTCGCACCTTCGGGGCAGCCAAGGAGCAGGTGTGTACGTGGGTCAGCGGGGTGCTCGTGGTCAGGTGGATGAGAGGGCAGGATCGGGGTGCTCCCGAGCAAGGCACCTGGCATGACTACGTGTGGGGTCGCTCAGAGACAGGAGCCAGGGTCACCACCAGAAGACCCGGATGTCATTGGTACAGGTGTCCCTTAACGGGCCCTCGAGGCTGTCCCAGGAAACAGAGGTGGTTATGGGCAAGAGGAAGGGGAGCCCGAGGTGCGCAGGTGCCACCCCCTGCCCCTTCCCCTCACCACTCCCCGTTCCCACAGCCAAGCCCTGGTGCTCAGTTCTGAGCCAGGATGACTCCTGGCTGCCCCGTGATAGGGGTGGAGCAACCGTCCCTCCCTGGGATAGAGCGGGTGCAGCCTCCAGCACCCCCATCCTGTGTCTGCATCTGCCTGTGTGCACAGACAGGGCCGGGACATGAACTCCTCGCCCCTACCCGGAGAGGGGGTGAGAACACCCTGCGTGGGGACATCAAAGCCCTTTAATCCCCAGCACCTTCTCACCCAGGTGGGAACCTGCATGGGCACTGGTTTCCATGAGGAAGGTCGGATCAGGCTCTGGGCGGTGGGCGAGGGGCTGGGGCTCCACGGATGAGCGGCCTCCAGTACCTCCCCACTCTCAGCTGGGGCACGCAGCCCCCACCCCAGGCTCCTGCGCAGGGCGGGGCCGGGGGCCAGGGGCCAGAGTTGGGGCCCAGGGACGGTGCAGCGTGTTCCGAAGAAGCTGTTCCCTGTGCGGATTTGACACATCCTTGCCTACCCCCAGAGCAGCAGTAGTCAGGTGCCAGATCCAGTGGCCTAATTTTAGACCAGAGGCACAGCAGGGTAATTAAAACAAACAAACAAAAAAAGAAGGCAAGGTGGCCTTGACCCCTTGTTAATTTCCCATGGTGGGGAGCAAGGGTCATTGAATGCCTGCTGGCCTGCGGGGGTCTCCGTGGCCCCAGTATTACAGGTCTTGCTCTGCTTGGCTGAGTGTGGGACCTGTGGGAACCTGCCCAGCTTTGCATGGGCTCGGAGCTAGAATCACCTCCAGCTCTGGGCCATGGGCACAGGCTGCTGCTCCTGGCTTCCTGTGCAGGAGTCACGTTTGAAACCTCAAGGAGCCGGCGCCGCGGCTCACTAGGCTAATCCTCCGCCTAGCGGCGCCGGCACACCGGGTTCTAGTCCCGGTCGGGGCGCCGGATTCTGTCCCGGTTGTCCCTCTTCCAAGCCAGCCCTCTGCTGTGGCCAGGGAGTGCAGTGGAGCATGGCCCAGGTGCTTGGGCCCTGCACCCCATGGGAGACCAGGAAAAGCACCTGGCTCCTGGCTCCTGCCATCGGATCAGTGTGCTGCGCTGGTCACAGCGCGCCAGCTGCGGCGGCCATTAGAGGGTGAACCAACGGCAAAGGAAGACCTTTCTCTCTGTCTCTCTCTCTCACTGTCCACTCTGCCTGTCAAAAAACAAACAAACAAACAAACAAACAAAAAACCTCAAGGAGGTGATGGCCGTGTGCGGGTCACGCCCTGCAGGGAGGCGTGGGCAGCAGGCAGCGAGCCCCGCCTTCTCCTGGAAGGGGGGGGGGGGCGGCGGGTGGGGGCAGCTTCCTCAGCGGCCTTCCAAATAATGGAAGAAGGCGCTGATCTCGCTAACCAACGTTCAGGAGCACCCCGGGAGCGCTGGCTGTGTTCTGATGTACGCTTTTGGGTGGGTGGCCCGCACCGCGTGCACCGCCACTTATCTGCCTACAAGGATAGGGTCCCCGTCTAGACCCGGAGCTGCCATGGGTGGCGTGTTGTATGTGTGGGGAGGTGAGGGCATCGCAGGGAGGGCAATGTATTTGTGAAGGACCGAGGCTGCAAGTGCCGGAGCCATGACCTTTGACCCCAGAGTGCCCCCAGGGGTCCTGGTTTCGTGTGTCCCTACAAAGCTCCTGCAGACCTGGCTTGTGGGGCCGGCACTGTGGCAAAGCTGCGACTTGTGACGCTCGCATTCTGTATAGGAGAGCCTGTTTGAGTCCCAGCTGTTCCACTTCCCATCCAGCTCCCTTGCTAATGCGCCTGGGAGAGCAGCGGAGGATGGCACCAGTGCTGGGACCCCTGCACCCTGCCTGCATGGGAGACCAGGAAGACGCTCTTGGCTCTTGGCTTCAGCCTGGCCCAGCCCTGGCTATTGTGGCGATTTGGGGTGGGGGGTGAATCCATGATTGAAAGATCTCTCTCTCTCTTTCTCTCTGTAACTCTGCCTTTCAAACAAGTAAATCAGTCTTTAAAAGAGCTAACCCGGCTTGCTCGGTGAACAGAAAGCTACACAAGCTGCAGCCCCCCCGCAGGCTGCCTTGTCCCCTCCTCTGGTGTCAGAGAACCGCAAATGCGCCTGTCCCCAGAGGGCCACAGGAGGTGCGGCCGTGGGAGGACGCTAAGCCCAGACTGTACCCGGCGAGGAGAGAAAGGGTCCCCGTGTCCAGCCCATGCTGTCCCCTCGCTGTCAGATGTTGTTTTCGGGGACAGTCGCACCTCCCTGTGAAGAAGGATCAGGTGTCCGTGGCGGCCGTCTTTCAATGCCTGTCCCTCCAACGCCGCCACCCCCACCCCATGCCCACACTGCCCGGGCTTACACAGCCTCTGGCATAGCATGCATGGCGTGGAGCTGCAGGTTCAGTGTGGCCTGCAGGCAGCACGGGCGGCTGTGTGGTTTTGGCCAGGGGCATGTCCCTGTCTGCACAGGGCAGGGGGGCTGAGGCGGCTCAGACCCTGGAAGGGAAACACTGCTTCTGCCCTGTGCTGTCTCTGCAGCTTCTCAGGAAATACAAAAATATTCCAGAATAAGGGTTACTTTTATTTTTTTAAAAGATTTATTTGAAAGGCAGAGTTACAGAGAGGCACAGTCAGAGAGAGAGAGAGTTTTCTATCTGCTGGTTCACTCCCCAAATGGCTGCAAAGGTCAGAGCTGTGCCGATCTGAAGTCAGGAGCCAGGAGCTTCTTCTGGGTCTCCCATGCAGGTGCAGGGGCCCAAGCACTTGGGCCATCTTCTACTGCTTTCCCAGGCCATAGCAGGGAGCTAGATGGGAAGTGGAGCAGCTGGGACTCGAACCGGCGCCCACATGATGGAGGCAGTCACCCTGCAGTCTGCTGCCCGCACACTTCCTTCCTCCTGCGCTCACTCTGTGTACCCACCACGGAGCCCGCGTGAACTCTGTGCCACGGACTTGACTTCTTTTTTTTTTTTTTTTTTTTTTTTTTTTTGACAGGCAGAGTGGACAGTGAGAGAGAGAGAGACAGAGAGAAAGGTCTTCCTTTGCCGTTGGTTCACCCTCCAATGGCCGCCGCGGCCGGCGCGCTGCGGCCGGCGCACCGCGCTGATCCGATGGCAGGAGCCAGGAGCCAGGTGCTTCTCCTGGTCTCCCATGGGGTGCAGGGCCCAAGCACCTGGGCCATCCTCCACTGCACTCCCTGGCCACAGCAGAGGGCTGGCCTGGAAGAGGGGCAACCGGGACAGAATCCGGCGCCCCGACCGGGACTAGAACCCGGTGTGCCGGCGCCGCTAGGCGGAGGATTAGCCTAGTGAGCCACGGCGCCGGCCCGGACTTGACCTCTTAACCCCTCCAGGGCCCAGTCCTGCTCAAAGTCCCCCTCCCCGGGACCCCAGGCACAGCTTGAGCTGCAGCTCACAATGGAGGGAGAGACTTGAGGTGTGGGCTCTGCGGCTGGGTCTGGGAGCCCGGGGAGCACCAGGCTGGTGAGCCAGAGAAAAGCCCACGAGTTTTTATTCCATTTACATTACGTGTGCATGGGTCCTCACGGGAGGGCGAAGGCTGAAGAAATGGCCGGAGCATGGTGCTTTTGTCCTTTTTAGACCCAAAACAAAAAATGCGTGAAGCAGCGGCCAGATGGGGGTATCTGTGGACCGGCGCAGTCCACAGATGGCACCAAGAGATCGAGGGGCCTTTAGAAGGTGTATGGGAAGCAAAATGAAAAGACATTTGTATTTTGGTGCAAAAAAAAAAAATTAAAACCCATGCATAGTGCTACCCAATCCCCATGCACCTTTTGAAGAACCTCTGTGTATGCACGGATTTAAAAAAATTATTTTATTTATTTGAAAGAGTTACAGGGGCCAGTGCTGTGGCATAGCAGGTAAAGCCATCGCCTGCAGTGTCGGCATCCCATATGGGCGCTGGTTCAAGTACCGCCCCCTCCACTTCTGATCCCGCTCTCTTCTATGGCCTGGGAAAGCAGTAGAAGATGGCCCAAGTCCTTGGACTCCTGCATCTATGTGGGAGACCCGGAAGAGGCTCCTGGCTCTGGATCAGCGCAGCTCCAGACGTTGCGGCCAATTGGGGAGTGAACCAGCTGATGGAAGACTCTCTCTCTCTCTGCCTCTCCTTCTCTCTGTGTGTAACTTTTTCAAATAAGTAAATCATTTTTTTTTTTTTAAGAGCTACAGAGAGTGGTAGAGAGGTTTTGCATCCGATAGTTCACTACCCAAATGGCCACAACCGCTGGAGCTGGGCTGATTTAAAAACAGTGTTTTGCAGCAGCAGCAAGAAATTTGAAAGAAATTTCCTTTTAAGTCCATTTTCCCTGAACTTTGGCAAGTGCCATTGTCTGTAGGGGTGGAGGTGGGGGTGGGGGTGGGGGTGGGGGTAGAGGTGGAGTTGCAGAAGGTGCCGGAAGAGACAGGCTGCTTCTGAGAGTTCAGGTTCACAGCTGCTGGCACCCCCCTCCCCCCCCCCGACTGCAGGGGGAAGGCAGGCCAGATGTCCTTTGCCCCAGCTGCCGCTCTTCCGAGTGACTGCAGCCCGCATTATTCCATGCACCAGGCTGGCAGGCTCCTGGGGTGCACGGACACTGAGTGACCCGTGGGTGACCGTGGAGCAGCAGGTGTCCTGCGGGCCTGGTGTCTCTGCTGTGTTTAGGTGCACTTAGCCGCCCAAATGCTGTTCACTGTTGCGTTAGCAGCGCTCAGTACAGCAACGGGGCTCAGGGGTCTGTGGCCGAGGCGCTGGGGGCTCCACTGTAGGCCACGCGTGCAGCGGGCTGTTCTGTCTGGCTCTGTCCACCCAGCGCTGCCTCGAGATGGCGGAAGGCCCCTCTGCTCTGTTCTCAGTGCCCAGGGGCAGATCCGCGCGTGGAGTGGGGTGTGTGTGTGTTTGTGTTTGCAGCTTGTGTGTGAACACACGTCCTGGCCTTGGCAGCAGCTGCTCGGAGCCCCTGCGCCGAGCCGTTCCTGCTGAATCCATTAGCTGTGTTAATAGTACGGCTGCTAATAGAGAACATTGGCTGCTCCCCGGGCGCCTCATAGGAGGGCACATCGGGGACACCGAGGGCGGCAGCAGCCTGGGGCTTTACAAGGGTGTGTCTTGTGCTGGGCTCACGCAGGGCCGGCCCTCAGCACCCCCTCCCACCCCTCCTTCCTCTTCTGTTTCTTGAAGGGGAGTGAGAATAAGCCCAGTGGGTGGGGTCATCAGCACGCAGAGGGTCGGTATGCCTGTGGCTGGGCGGGTAACAAAGCAGTTCCTGGGAACTTTCTGGGGACTGTGCGTGGTTGACTTCCAGATGAGGAGCCCTGTTGGGCCCCCCATCACCGGGGCTCCCTGTGGTCACGGGCCAGGTCAGCCCCAGGTGAGCCTGCAGGTGGAGGCAGGCGGGCGCTGGCAGGGGGGCTGTGGGCGAGGCTCCGCCCATCTCCACTTCTCTCTGGGTGCTGGAAGTTTCTTTTCGCGGCCAATGCCGGAAGCGCTGTGGGCCGCTGAGATCCCAGGACTGCCTGGCCTGGCCCCCATGTGTGAGGCCGGTGCCAGTTTGAAGCTTGACCTGAAGGTGCGGGTGCCGAAAGTCTTGTGCTCCAGGAGGGTGCCCAGTCCGGTTGGGAGGGTGCGGGGGATGGGGCCCTGCCTGGCCGGGGTGGTGGCCTGCACGAGGCTCACGGCCCCGCACTTGCTGCTGTCCTCCCCTTCCTTCTGCTAGTGACAGCCTCGCCCGCGGCCACTGCAGGCACTGGCCGTGAGGGGTTAATCCTGGGACTCAGAGAGGTGCTTCAGGTGTGGCCCCCTCCCCGCCAGGCCACGTGGTGGCGGGAGCTCCCTGGAGCCGAGGCGGAGTCCAGCAGGGAGGCACTGGACCTCTCAGGCAGCGGGGGCTTTTCTTTAACTGAGAGAGAAGTGAGGGGGTCGGGCGGCCGGAGCAGACCCCACGGCCCGTCTCGTCCCTGAGAGTCGAGGACGCCCGCTTCCAGGCAGTGGCACAGCCTCTTTCCGGCCGAGAACATTGTGAGCGCCAGCTAGGGAGCAGGCAGGGGAGGGCTCGTTCCCACAGGGAGTGAGAGGCTGAGTCACTCACTGCATGTTCCTGTTGGCCAGAGGCCGCGGGGCTGGGCTCCCTGTCTGAGGTCCCCGCAGACCGTGGCCCTTGGACACGCACCTGGAGAGGCCAGGCTTGCAGTGGGGGCGCTGCCTGGCCACGGTGCGGGGAGCGTGCCGGCCGGGCCGCTCCTGGCAGCTGCTACGCTGGAAGCCGATTGCCTTGAGTGGGCTTTTGAACGGGGATGCCTCTTTTGGGTCCAGCAGGGCCCGAGGCCCACCTTGTACTCGCTCCCCACCCCCCGTCACCTCCTTCCTTCCACAGGGTCTCAGTAGAAGCACTGAGCTGGGGACAGTCGGTAGGGGGAGGGGGACAGGGCAAAGATGGTGCCTGGGAAAGGCTTCTGGTACAAGCAGTCGGGAGGAAGCTCCTGCACCCCCAACCCATCTGCAGGTCAAGAAGTGGAGGAGCCGGCCCCGTTTTGTTGTGGCTTAGGGATGCCTTTTCCATTCAGGGAGGTTTAATGACCCAGAGCTGGTTCAGATATTGGAGACCGTTATGTGGCCCCTGTCTCCCCGGCTTGGGGGGGGGCCTTGGCACAAGGGACCCTGAGCTTATGATGTGGGCTGGGCTGCAGGTCCGGGTGGGGGACCAGGAGGCTGGGCCGTGGGCCTTGGAGGCTGGAACCTCTGCACACAGCAGGGCCGCCGCTGCCCCGACCCTCACCCCCTCATCCGACTCCCCCCACCAGCTGCACCCGCCCTTTACGCCATTCCTAGGAAAGGCATAAAGGCTTCTCCTAGCAAGGCTGAGGCACTGAGTGCCTCTGAATGGGAGCTCGAGTTCCCCCTCCTCTGGGACAGAGCTCACGCTGCCCACACGCTGCTGGCCAGGGCACCACACCGGGCTGTGGCCGGTCTGGTTTTAGAGATGGGGATAGTGAGGATTAGGGCTGCATCCCAGGCCCTGCCAGCTCAGGGTGCGCAGAGCAGGTGGCGTCCCTGCCTGTCATCCTCTGCGGTAGCCCCTGGCTGTGGCCACGCTCTCAGCCCGTGTGCCCATCTGCGAGATGGAAGTTCTTGCTCCGCACCGCACACCTCGCCGAGCCCCAGCGGCCATCGGGTGGACTTATCCTGGGAAGCAACCCCGGAGACCTGAGAGATGGCGTCAGAGCCCGGATGTGGCCGCTGTCAATGCCGGAAGGGCCGGAGCCCTCTTCTGTCTTTCTCCCATGCAAAGCCCGTCCCTCCAAAAACGCGGGTGCTGCCCTTGCTGTCTCTGTGTCCTTGCTGGGGCTCAGCGTGCTCCCCAGCCCCGCGCGTACCTGGGGAGCCGAGCGGGGCCAGGTGGGTCAGCGGTGCAGAGGCGAGGCCCGGAGGTAATCCAGGGAAGCCGTGGTGAGCTGAGGGCACCAAGCGTGCGCGTCTGTGGTCACCTGAGCAGGCCCGCGCCGTCCCAGGCCCCGCCGAGACCGCCAGCCCAGGTGTCCGGATTAACTGCGAAGGAGATGCTAATGAGACGGCCACTTTCCACAACACAGGGTGTGCCTTAAAGCGAAACAAGATTAGCTGTGCTTTCTGGCTCAGGCCCTGATACCCAGGGCCTCACTGGCCTCGAAGGACCTTCTTGGAAGCAGCTCCGGGCTGCGGGGCGCCTGGGGGCCCATCCAGTTGGAACTGAGGCCCAGGCACAGAGACAGCCCACACCGTCTCTCGGAAGCTCTGAATTGGCTTGGAAAACAGACCTGGAGATATTTTATTACTCTGCCTGTTGCCACCCCAGCCGGCCGGTGGTCCCCCCGGATTTGAGGTGAAGCCCTGTGTCTCAGCCTAGCCTGTCCTGACCCCTGCCCCTGCAGCTGGGGTTGCTGGGGCCTCCAGGGAGCCTGCTCTCCGGGGAGCCAACCTGGCTAGCGGTGGCAGGCCATGCTGCAGGCACCAAGGCCCTGGCCCTAAGGCCCTGGCCCTAGCGGTCTTCCTGGGGCTTTGCACTGCTGGTCTGGGGTTGTGAATCGGGGTCCGAACTTGGAGAAGCCCCCGCCCCTGTTGACATGGGCGTCCCCTGGCTCAGCCATGGGCCACTGACACCACGGAGCCCTGCACATCCATACGGCCACCTGGACACATCACAGAGGTTGTGCCCAGCGGAGGAGGCGCCAGACTGTGTGGTCCCCCTTCCTGTGACACCAGAACAGGAGAATGGGACAGGCACGGGCCGCATGTGGGGGTTTTCAGAGAGACGAGGACGTTCTCTGTCTTGATTTGGCCGTGGCCACATGACTGAAACCTGGGTTGAGTCCCTGGCTCCTGCTTTAGCCTGGCCCAGCCCTGGCTGTTGTGGACTTTTGAGGAGTGAACCAGTGGATGGAAGATCTCTGTCTCTCTCTCTACCTCTCAAACAAATTTTTAAAGGTCTCTCCTTCTGACATATTTTTTTCAGAAAATATTTTTTTCAGAAAAAAATAAAGTTGGCTGACAGTGGTGCTGCTAGTGTGATGATGGAAGTGATGGTGATGGTGGCGGCGGCTATGGTGGTGGTGGTGATGATGGTGGTGGTGGTGATGATGGTGTTGATGGGAGCTGTGGTGGTGGTGACGATGGTGATGATGGTGGTGGTGGTGATGATGGTGGTGGTGGTGATGATGGTGTTGATGGGGGCTGTGGTGGTGGTGACGATGGTGATGATGGTGGTGGTGGTGGTGATGATGGTTATGGTCGTGGTGGTGGTGATGATGTCATGATGATGATGGTGGTGAGGAGTGATGGTGCCATCATCAATGGCGATAGTGATAAACTTATCTTGCCACTGTGTCCAGCCTGGGACTCCCCTTAAAGACCTGATCAGAAAGCTGAGCCCCCGCTGCTTAGCGAGGACCTCGCGTATCCAGACAACCACTCCACTGCTCACCAAATACTCTCAGCTCTCCTCCCCCAGCCAGGCTGAAGTCCGTGTCAATATTGACCCAAGAGCTGTATTTGGCTAAGGGCTAGAGAGTCACTCCTAGGAGTTTAGTGCAGGTGGGTCTTGTTTAACCTGAAATTAAAAAAAAGTCTGAAAGTGCTGTGGATTAGTGAGTGTGGTAGCAAGGCCTCATTTTAAAATGAATATCCTGTTAGAGGAGTTAGAGAGGCAAAGAGAGAGAGAGAGAGAGAGAGAGAGAGAGAGAGGTCTTCCATTCACTGGTTCACTCCCCAATTGGCTGCAACAGCCGGAGCTGCACTGATCCGAAGCCAGGAGCCAGGACCTTCTTCTGGGTCTCCCACACAGGTGCAGGGGCCCAAGCACTTGGGCCATCTTCTACTGCTTTCCCAGGCCATAGCAGAGAGCTGGATTGGAAGTGGAGCAGCCAGGACTCGAACTGGCACCCATATGTGATGCAGGCACTGCAGGCAGCAGCTTTACCCGCTACACCACAGTGCCAGTACCCCCGTTAGACTTTTGATAAAGCAGTTAGTTACCTCTCCTTAGCCTCAGAGCTACATCAAAACGTCTGTGAGAAAACAAAAATTAAAATGTACATTTATTTTGGTGCAGAAACTTTTTGAAATCAATGCATTTTTTTTTTCACAGTACACATTTCCCATAAACTCTGTGAAGTTGTTAAATAAATCTTTTTTTTTTTTTTTTTTGGACAGGTAGATTTATAGACAGTGAGAGAGAGACACACAGAGAAAGGTCCTCTTTCTGTTGGTTCACTCCCCAAATGGCTTCTAAGGCTGGCGCTGTGCTGATCCAAAGCCAGGAGCCAGGTGCTTCTCCTGGTCTCCCATGCCGGGGCAGGGGCCCAAGCACTTGGGCCGCCCTCCACTGCACTCCCGGACCACAGCAGAGAGCTGGACTGGAAGAGGAGCAACCGGGACTAGAAGCAGCGCCCATATGGGATGCTGGCGCTGCAGGTGGAGGATTAACCAAGTGAGCCACAGCACCGGCCCCTAAATAATCTTAGAAATGCACATCTGATGAGCTTAAGAGGGGGCTGTGGCCAAGTGGCACATGCCACCACCTGCGTCTTGTCTGGACCACTCAGCACCTGTGGAATGTGCCGACCGGCGGGATCCCTGCTTGCCTGCTGGGGTGGGCACAGGGCCGGGACTCAGGTCCTGGGCTTGTACCCTGTTGCAGAGAGCCAGAGGCCACCATGCAGGTCCTGGCAGCCCAGCCATCCCCCTCCTGGGGGCGTGGGTCCCTGAGTGCTCCCCTGCCTGCCCTTCCTGTCTGGGTCTTCCCAGGAGGGGGCAGGTTGCATGCGAGGCCAAGATTCCAGCCAAGTCAAAGGCATGGGACCATCTTCCAACGCTGCCTGGAGGGCCAGGTGTTGGGAAGGAGCCCCCCTCCCGGCACAGCAGGCTCGGGAAGCAAGTGAGTCATGGTCGGCCGCAGTGCTGGGAAGTGGCGGAGCTGTGGTCCCTTCCCAACCCGCTCCAGGGCCAGTGCACGCCCAGGCCAAGTCTTTGGTCCTGGAGCCTCAGGAGCTGAGTGGCCCCGGGCTTTCCCTCCTCCTCTTCCTCCCCAGCAGATAAACACCAGGGGCAGAAGAGGTGGCCGAAAGGTACTGACTAATGGGCAGATGAGCCTGCCTGGGGCCAGCACCAGGAGAGGCCACTGCTGGCGGTGGCCCGCGCGAGGAGCAGGTGCAGCGGCTGCGGCTCAGCCCTCCGCGATGAGGTGGCCTTTGCCATCACTGCAGCGAGGTCACTCCACAGCGGATGGGGACTGGGGACCTGCAAGGGTGGGGCCAGCAGAGCAAGAGGAAGCCAAGGAGCCTGGGCTGTGGAGGGAGCAGGTGGGCAGGTCCCCTCCCTTCCTTTCCAGGGTCACCCCGCCCTACATTTGGGATGTGACCATCTTTCTAAGCAGAGGCCCAGAGACCCTCTAACAGATATGAGGGGTCATTTTCCAGCCCCAAAAGCCCCAAGCCTTGTGGCCCTTGGCTCTCCCTGGTGGGAGACGCAGATGGACTTCCTGGCTCCTGGCTTTGGCCCAGCCCTGTCCCCCTGTTGCAGGCATTTGGGGAGTGAACTGAATGAAAAACATTGTTTTAAGAGCTGTGAATGTGTCTGTCACCTCCAGAAGCTTCCTTGTGCCCCCCGGATGCCCACCCTAATCTGCATTTTGCCACCAGACATTGGTCTGGTTTTGATGTCCCAGACTCACACACTATGAGTACCTTTTGGCCCAGCCAATTCCACCCTGGGTGGCTGGGAGTGACCAAGCAATGCCATGCGTGTGTGTCAGTTTCCTGGTTGTTGGCTGGTGAGTGTGCCACTGTGCGCAGGCCCCACCGTTGGTTTTCTGGGTCACCTGTTGCTGGACATGTGGGTTATTGCTACCAGGACTGAGGTCGCTGCATAGAGCCACTTTCTGGCTCTGCACGGGCGGCTGCTCTCATTTCCCGTGGACGAAAGCCAGGAGCGAGATGGCTGGGCCACACGGTAGCTGTCTGTGTGTCTGCTTGAGAATCGGCCAGATGTCACTTGGCGGTGACGGTGGTGACTGCTCCCCCTGCGACCTCGCTGGCAGCGAAGGAGAGTCCTGGCTGCTCCACTTCTCTCCACCCTTTGGTGTGGTCAGGGTTTGTTTGCAGCCATTCCCATGAGTGCAAATTTATCCTTGTCTTATTGGGCTGTAAGAGTTATTTATATATTCCAGTTACAAGCCCCTTATCAGGCAAATGATTTACAAATATTTTCTCCCATGCCGTGGGTCCTTTTTGTGTTTTCCATGATACTATCCTTGGAAACCCAAGAAATGAAACTTCGTGATGAGATCCAGTTTATTATATGCTTCTTTCTTCTGTTGCTTGTGCTGTTGTTGGTGTCGTATCTGAGCAACCATGGCCAAATCCAAGGACATCTGCACCTGTGTTTTCTTCTAATAGTTTCGTAGTTCTAGGTCTTGAGTTCATTTTTCTACGTGGTGTGAGGTAGGGATCTGTCCTGATTCTTTTTGCATGGGGATGTCCAGCTGTCCCGACATCTATGTCTCATTCTTCCTTCATCTTGGCAGCCCTGCTGAAAAAGGAATTGACAGGTGAATCAGGATTTCGGGTTCTTCCTGACGCCACACTTGCGCTGGCTACTGTTGTGTTGTAGCGAGTTTGAAATCAGGAAGTGTGCGTTCTCTTAATGTTATCCTTTATCGAGATGATTTTAGCTACTTGGGGTCCCCTGCACATCCACTAGGCAGCAGGGTCAGCCTCTCAGTGTTGGCAGTGGAGCCAGCTGAGATTCTGGCCCTGACTGCATCGAATCCCTGGATTAGTGCTGTCTTCCACACTCCCCACATGGCTACAACGGCTGGAGCTGGGCCGATCCGAAGCCAGAATCCCAGAGCTTCTTCCGGGTCTCCCATGCAGGTGCAGAGGCCTAAGGACTTGGGACATCCTCCACTGCTTTCCCAGACACATCAGCAGGGAGCTGGGAGTAGCTAGGAATCTAACCAGTGCCCATATGGGATGCCAGCGCTGCAGGCAGAGGCTTTACCCACTACACCATCAATTTTTGTATATTAACCTTGTGTCTTGTAACCTTGCCAGGTTCAGTTATTAGTTCTAACAGTTTCTTAGTGCATTCCCTAGGGTTTTTTTTTTTTAAGATTTATTTATTTATTTGAAAGTCAGAGTTACACAGAGAGAGTGGCAGAGGCAGAGAGAGAGGCAGAGAGAGAGACAGAGAGAGAGAGAGAGAGGTCTTCCATCCACTGGTTTACTCCCAGTTGGCCGCAACAGCTGGAGCTGCGCTGATCTGAAGCCAGGAGCCAGGAGCTTCTTTGGGGTCTCCCATGTGGGTGCAGGGGCCCAAGGACTTGGGCCATCTTCTACTGCTTTTCCAGGCCACAGCAGAGAGCTGGATCAGAAGTGGAGCAGCCGGGACTCGAACCAGTGTCCATAAAGGTTGCCGGCGCTGCAAATGGCAGCTTTACCCCCTGCGCCACAGTGCCGGCCCCTCCCTAGGGTTTAACAGAGTTAGTTTTATTGCTTGTTTTTGAATCTAGATGCCTTTACAAGAGTAATTCAGAAAAATTTGCAGCAAAATTAAATTAAAAGATAAATTGTCTTGCTGTAAAATATTTTGAAGGGCAGGTGTTGTGACACAGCAGGTCAAGCCACTGATTGGGACACCCACGTCCATGTTGGAGTCCCAGTTCAAGTCCCAGCCACCTCCGCTTCTGATCTAGCGACCTGCTAATGCACGCTGGGAGGCAGCAGGTGATGGCTCAAGTGTCTGGGCCCCGCCCACCCATGCGGGAGACCCAGATGGAGTTCCAGGTGCTGGCTTCAGCCTAGCCCAGCCCTGGCTATTTGGGGCATTTGGGGAGTAAACCAGCAGACAAAAAAAGAGCTTCCCTCTCTCTCTCTCTCTCTCTCTCTCTCTCTCTCTTTCTCATTAATGCACAGCCTGCGAGGTGGCAGTGATGGCTCAAATCACTGCCACCCACATGGGAGATCCGGATGGAGTTCCTGACTTCAGCCTGGTCCTGCCCTGACTATTGTAGACATCTGGGGAGTGAACCAGAGGCTGAAAGGCCTCTCTCTGTCTCTGTGCCTTTCGAATAAAATGAAAATAATTTTAAAAAAAGTAAAACAAGAAAGTCGCATAGCCATGGCAAGAGTGGATTTCCTTTCCGGTTTTGTTCCCAAGCACAGGAAAACCTGCAGCCATTTTCGATGACTATGAAGTTAGTCGCAAGCCTCCACCTGTTAAAAAGATTGAGTTGCTTTCTTCGTTATCACATTTTGAGAGCTCTTCATGTGTTTTGGATTCAAGCTTTACGGAATGCATACTTGAGGCTAGCCCATAACTTATCTTTTCATTCCATCAGTAAAATCTTTTTTTTTAAAAGATTTATTTTGTTTATTTTGAAAGACAGAGTTACAGAGAGAGGTAGACAGAGAGAGAGGTCTTCCATCCACTGATTCACTCCCCAGATGGCCACAATGGCCAAAGCTATGCCGATCCAAAGCCAGGAGCTTCTTCCGGGTCTCCCACATGGGTTCAGGGGCCCAAAGACTTGGCCATCTTCTACTGCTTTCCTAGGCCACAGCATAGCAGAGAGCTGGACCAGAAGTGGAGCAGCTGGGACTCAAACCGGCACCCATATGGGATGCTGGCGCTTCATGCCAGGGTGTTAACCCGCTGCACCACAGCGCCGGCCCGAAAGTCTTTTTTTTTTTTTTTTAAGATTTATTTTATTTATTTGAAGACAGAGTTACAGAGAGAGAGACAGAGAGAGAGAGAGAGGTCTCCCATCTGCTGGTTCACTTCCCCAAGTGGCTGCGATGGCCAGAGCTGGGCCAGGCTGAAGCCAGTAATGCCTTTTGAAGATAAGCAGTTTTTCTTTTTTCTTTTTATTTTTTTGACAGGCAGAGTGGACAGTGAGAGAGAGAGACAGAAAGAAAGGTCTTCCTTTGCCGTTGGTTCACCCTCCAATGGCCGCCGCGGCCTGCGTGCTACGGCCGGCGCACCGCGCTGATCCGATGGCAGGAGCCAGGAGCCAGGTGCTTCTCCTGGTCTCCCATGGGGTGCAGGGCCCAAGCACCTGGGCCATCCTCCACTGCACTCCCTGGCCACAGCAGAGAGCTGGCCTGGAAGAGGGGCAACCGGGACAGAATCTGGCGCCCCAACCGGGACTAGAACCTGGTGTGCCGGTGCTGCTAGGCGGAGGATTAGCCTAGTGAGCCGCGGCGCCGGCAAGATAAGCAGTTTTTAAAACATTGCTGTTCAGTTCACCCATTTTTTTTTAAATGAATTACGCTTTTCACGTTGTACCCGAGGAATCGTCACATTCTCCAAGATAATGAAGAGTCTCCCCTGTGTGTCCTTCTGAGTTCACTTTTTCGCGTTTGGTCTGTTACGGGTGGAGGTTTGCTCCTGTGTGCGTGATGTCCGATTGCTCGTCTGCCCTTTATTTCTGAACCCTCTGCCCCGTCCCCCTGGTCTGGTTGTCTGTCTGTCCGCCAGTCCTACGCCGTCTCCACTACTGTAGCTCTGTTGACACATCTCAAAACCTGGTTGTGTTAGCTTCATTCTTCCGTTTCAAGGTCATTTTGCCAGTACTGGGTCCTTGACCTTTCCTGTGAGTTTTAGGATCCCATTGTGACTTGGTGCCCGAGAAAGCCCACTGGGCTTTGGGTCACCCTGTAGATTGTCGAGAGGGGAGGGGACACCCCAGGAGCACCGAGTCCTCGGGGCTACCCAAGTCTCCATGTCACAGGTCTTGCGTGCCCGAGGGTACTTCAAAAAGTCCGTGGGAAATAGAGTTAAAAGATTATTTTGGTGCCCAAAAAAAATATTTGCAATGCGCACAGAGTTTTTCCATCATGTGAATTTTCCAGAAACTTTTTGAAGTCTCTTCCTGTCTGGGGATATTCCATCCAATGTCCCACGTAGGATCATCCTCGCTGGCTGTGAGCAAAGGTGGACCTGCCTGGACCCGCTGGACGTTGAGCAAGAGTGTTGAGAGCGCCCCGAGCCTCAGCCGGGTCTCCCACGTGGGTGGCAGGAGCCCAGGGACTTGGACCATCTTCCGCTGCTTCTGGCCCGGGGCCATTAACAGCAAGCTGAATTGGAATTGGAGCAGCCGGGACTCTAACCGGCACCCAGCTGGGATACCTGTGTTGCAAGTGGTGGCTTTGCTATGCCACAGCGCTGGCCCCAGACTTTATTTTTTAAATATTCTACTCGCCTTTTGTTCCTGGGGTAAACCCTTCCTTAATCATGGTGTTTCGTGGTATGTTCCTTTTTTTCTGAATCCATTGGGCTAATTTGCCAAGATTTTTTTTTTCCCTCTAGAATTTTTACGTCTGTTTGTAAGGGACATTTGTAGTTCTCTATTCACCTCATGTCTTTGGTTTTTTTTTTTTTTTTTTTTTTTTTTTTTTTTTTGACAGGCAGAGTGGACAGTGAGAGAGAGAGACAGAGAGAAAGGTCTTCCTTTGCCCTTGGTTCACCCTCCAATGGCCGGCGCGCTGCGGCCGGCGCACCGCGCTGATCCGATGGCAGGAGCCAGGAGCCAGGTGCTTTTCCTGGTCTCCCATGGGGTGCAGGGCCCAAGCACCTGGGCCATCCTCCACTGCACTCCCTGGCCACAGCAGAGAGCTGGCCTGGAAGGGGGGCAACCGGGACAGAATCCGGCGCCCTGACCGGGACTAGAACCCGGTGTGCCGGTGCCGCTAGGCGGAGGATTAGCCTAGTGAGCCGCGGCGCCGGCCCCACCTCATGTCTTTGACTTTGGTATCAGGTAATGCTGATCTTGTTGAAGGAG
Organism: Oryctolagus cuniculus; assembly: GCF_964237555.1. Lineage (NCBI taxonomy): Eukaryota > Metazoa > Chordata > Mammalia > Lagomorpha > Leporidae > Oryctolagus > Oryctolagus cuniculus. Next base: position 66,392,775 of record NC_091448.1, on the reverse strand, counting down.
TTGGAAAATACTTCCTCTTCATTTTTGAAAGAGTTTGTATATAATCGACATTAGTTTCTTTTTTTTTAAAGATTTATTGATTTATTTGAAAGTCAAAGTTACAGAGTGAGAGAAGGAGAGGCAGAGAGAGAGAGGGAGAGAGAGAGAGAGGTCTTTCATCCACTGGTTCACTCCCATTTGGCTGCAACGGCAGAGCTGTGCCAATCCAAAGCCAGGAGCCAGGAGCTTCTTCCAGGTCTCCCATGTGGGTGCAGGAGCCCAAGGACTTGGGCCATCCTCCACTGCTTTCCCAGGCCACAGCAGAGAGCTGGATCGGAAGTGGAGCAGCCACATGAGATACTGGCACTGCGGGCAGCAGCTCCACCTGCTATGCCACAGCACCGGCCCCATAATTGGCATTACTGTTTCCTTAAATAGCTATTTACCAAATTGGCATACATTTGTCTATGAAATTTCCTGATCCTTCGACCATCTGCAGCCTGGAGTGATAGCATCGCTTTCATTCCTGAGGTTGAAAACTTTTTTTCTCTTTATCATTGATCCCTCTGGATAGAAGTTTTATCAACTTTGTCTTCTCGAAGAACCAGCTCTTGGTTTTATTGATTTTTCTTGTTTATCCATCTGTTTTCTATTTAATTGCTTTCCAGAGCTGAGCCAATCTGAAGCCAGGAGCCAGGAGCCAGAAGCTTCTTCTGGGTCTCCCATGTGGTGCAGAGGCCCAAGAACTTGGGCCATCTTCTACTGCTTTCCCAGGCCATAGCAGAGAGCTGAACTGGGAATAGAGCAATGAGGACTTGAATCGGTGCCCATATGGGACACTGGTGTTGCAGGCTGGGGCTTTAACCCACTGTACCATAGCGCACCTCCCTTTTAATATTTATTTCATATCTGTTTATGTATTTATTTCCCCTTTTTAGCCTGCTGGAGGCTGTCCACATTTTCCCTTGTGTCTGACGTTTCCACCTGGTCTGTGAGCACTCTTGTGCTCAGGCCCAAGGCCTTTTTTTGTTTGTTTGAAAGGCAGAGAGACATGGAGAGGGGGAGATGGAGGGAGGGGAGGAGGGAGGGGGGGAGAGAGGGAGAGAGAGTCTTCTATCTGCTGGTTCACTCTCCAAATGGTTGCAATAGCCAGAGTGGGCCGGCCTGAAGTCGCGTCTGGAACTCCATCAAGTTCTCCCACTCGGGTACCTGAGCTATCGTCCACCGGTTCCCAGGCACATTAGAGGGGAGCTGGATTCGAAACAGAGCAGCTGGGACTCGAACTGGCACTCTGATGTGGATGGTGGCCTGGCAAGCAGCAACTTAATCCACTGCCCCACAACACTGGCCCCAGGCCCAACATGGTATGTGTTGTTTCTACCAGACTTTCTAACCAAGGAGCTCTGGATAGTTGTTTTTTTTTTTTTCGGGGGGGTGGGTGGCGGGGAGGGAGAAGGATATCGAGAGACCACAGTTTGAATGCTAGTGGAGCTAGGGAAAATGAATTTTTCAGGGACAGAAATAAATAATGAGTTTATACAGTATTTCTATACCAAAAGCTTTTTGCTTAACTTAAAAAAATCTTTTTAAAATTTATTTGAGAGGCAGAGAGAAAGTACCCATCTGCCAGTTCACTTCCCAAATGCCTGCAATGCCAGGTCAGGGCAGAGCCAAAGCCAGGAGCCGTGAATCCAGTCCAGGTCTCCTTCGTGGGTGGCAGGCACCCAACCCCATGAGCTGTCGCCTCTGGAGTTGGAGCCAGGACTTAAACCTCAGGCCCTGTGATAGGGAATGCTACAGTCTAAACCACTAGGCCAAACCCCGCCCCCTGCCTAGCTTTCTTATTTCACTTTTGTATCTTTTCCTCTCCTTTGGGGAAACTTGGCCCCTGACTATATTGACATAACTGATTCACCTGTGACCAGAATGCCAGTGCCTGTATTCCCATCTGTGCCATGACTCCCGGTGGCTGTGGAATTTCTTGAGCTCTTTTTGTCCTTAGGCTGGGGAAAAAAAAATTCCTCCCTACGTTTTTTATCGACTTGATGTGCAATTGGTACCATTTATTTATTTATTTTGTAAAAACAATCCCTTTGTTTTCACTCTTGAGTATACAAAACATTTCGGTGGGCCCATAGTCAATATTACAAAACGAAAGATGTTCCTAAAAGCCCGAATCTGTCTCCTCCTCCCCCGCCCTGCTCCCTCCTCACCTGGAGGGAATCACCCCGATTCCTGTTGGCCCACCCTCCCCTTGTTTCTTTTTGAGAACACTGGGGCAGGTGCCCAGGCTGCAGGAGGAAGCTGCTGTCCCATATTGGATTGCCCGGGGTCTGAACCTGTCTCTGGCTCCCGGCTCCGGCTTCCTGCTGTGGATCAAGTAGTTGGGTCCCCAAGAATGAATGAATGAATGAACAAACTAAAGGGTTCCTGGGGCTTTGGCCAGGCCCAGCTCCAGCTGTTACATGCACTTGGGGGAATGAACCAGTGGGTGTGGGTGCACTCTCTTGGTCTTTTTCAAATGCAAAAAAAAAAAAGAGTTGGGGAACTCTCTATCCGTGAAGTTTTTTTTTTTTTTTTTTTTTTTTTTTTTTTTTTTTTTTTGAGCGGCAAGGGTTTGTGTGTTCACCGCACCCCGCCCCTGCTCCTCTTCCGACATGACAGGTAAGAGCACTTTCTCCTCCCGCACCTGGCTTTTTATTGAGCATTGCATCCTGGAGCTCACTCCTTCCTGGTTCCTCCACCGCCATGCATGCAGCCAGGCCCCTGCTGGCGGATGCTGGCGTGGGCCCCACCATCGTAGGATGTGATTGACTTGGGGGGGAGGTTGCTGGAGCCAGAGTTGGAACCCAGAGCCTTTGCTCGGAGCCCTTGCTCTGTCCTTTGTGGCTGTGGAGAGCGGGCACGGGGAGTCCAAACAGGGGGCAGGGGCCAGGACGCGGAGCATGTGTCGGGGACCAGGGGACGGTGTGTCACCCTTCCAGGCGTTCTCCCTGGGGGGCGGGGCTTAGGACCCACCCTCCTCACAGAAACCTGCACTGCATGCTCCCAGCTCCTGGTCGTTGGCTGGCTGACCTCCAGGCCCCGCCAGAGTCCTCGCCCACAAGAAGATAGGAGCTTCTGGGCAGGTCCCACTGTGTCTCCCGGTGGGGTGGGTGGGAGCAGGAACGAGGGAGGAGCAGAGAAGGCCTTGGCACTGTTCACTCATCATCCATTGACTCAGAGCAGCATCCACTGAGCCCTCTTTGGGGGACAGCCGCGTGCACGATGTCACAGCAGGTGTCACTTGCACTGCTGGGCCCTGGCCACAGCGCCCTGGGGAGCGAGTCCAGAGGAGGGAGCAGGTGCTGGCCCCTGGCATCGGCTAGGACAGCAGAGCAGGCAGGGGGTGGGCCCTGCTGCAAGGGGACGCTCAGGTGTTGCAGGAAGCTATGGGGAGCGCAGGAGCCCCTCCTGTCCCCCCCCCCCCCCCGTGCTCTGCTTGCCCTGGCGACTGCGGCCCTCAACGTGCTTCCTCCAGCAGGCCAGCAGGCCCCACAGCCCCAGGCGTCCGTCCACGCCGGGATGAAACACACGGCACCACAGCCAAGGAGCGCTAGCCGTTCTCCAGCCCACTCCCAGCCTCGCACACATGAAGCCAGCATCGTCAGCTGCTTCCACCGACCGGGGAGCCGGTAGAGGAGCACGGACCCAGAAGCCGACGCCCTGAACCAGTCCAGGGCTCCACCAGGCGCACGGGAGATGCTCCATGAGACCCAGCCTCTGTGCCCCTGCCCCACCCCCATTCCCCCAGCACCCCAGCAGCCCTGGCTTCAAGGGCAAGGGGGGGGTGGTCTCTGACAGCCCCTGCTTTTCTGGCCTCACCGGTTGGGGGAGACAGCTCTCAGGCCTCCTCCGTGGCCCTTGCTTTGCTCGTGTGGGTCTCAGGACAAGGGGCTGCCCGTGCTGTTTCCAATGCATGAGGCTCCCTGGGCTGCGATTCTCAGTATTGAGTTACACGCATGACGTGGAGCCAAGGGCAGCGTCGCTATGTTCCTGTTTCTTCTCAAAACAGTTTGCTGCCTAGTGTGACACCTGGCCTGCAGTACAGGTGGATGGAAGGCGGCGGGCTGGGTAGGTGGGGGCAGGGTGGGCGAGTAAATGGATGAAGAGAGGGGTGCACGCATCCATGGAAGAATGGGCGGTGCAAAGAAGGGTGAACGTGGATAGGTGAGTGGGTCAGGTGTGGACAGATGGGGGTGGATTGTGAATGATATCTGGGTACATGAAGGATGGGCGGATGAACGGATGGGTGATGGGTGGATGGGGTGGGTAGAGGAGTAGATGGACGAATAGATGGGCAAATGGATGAGTGGGCAGATAATGGATGGCGGATGGATGGATGGATGGATGGATGGTGCATGGGTGGGTGGCTGGCTGGCTGGGTGCGCAGGCACACAGAGGGGCCCTCTGGTCTGTGAGGGAACCCAGACAGTCTGCAGTTACAGAAGGCTCTGAGAAACATCCCGCCATGGCTCGGATCCTGGGCTCAGGGCTCCTGGCACTGATGAGACAGCTACAGGATGCCTGGCAGCTCGTGCCCCCCCCCCCCCCGGTTCTGTCAGGTGCCCCTGGGTTGTCACCGTCCCTGGGCACTGAGCTCCTGCTGTCGCTGGGCCAGGGCTGCAGCATGTCCTGCTGCATCTACGCAGACTCCCTGGGCAGGCATTGTTGTCATTTCAAGCACAGGAAGGTCCTGTGTCACTCGGTTTGGGCAGATTCAAACCGGGATCCAAGCAGGTCTCGGGTCACCAGCATAGCCAGGTACACACGCTGTGCTTTGTGCCTGCGGCCAAGCACAGCCGTCCCTGGCTCTGTGTGGCCGCAAGTCCCAGGCCTCCAGAGTTCTCTTTCCCTGTAGATGCTGACCAGGGTCATCTCTGGTCATGGCAGTGGGCACACAGCAGGCTGGGGTTGCGTCCTGGAGCCTCAGGGGTGTGCTGTGCCTGTTGCGGGCTGTGTGGACATCTAGGGGGGCTGGGCACCTCGGGCTGCACCCCAGAAGCCTCATTCGCAGAAGAGAGCAGAGCTGCCCTGTCCTCGTGGGGTGTGCAGCCTGCTGGGGCTCCCAGTGGAATCCCAGGTCTTCATGTGAAAACTCTGCATGCTTAGCTGTCGGATCAAATACGTTGGCAAACGCTGTGAGTTTGACTAGAATGTTCTGGCCTCCCAGCTACGACCCCTATCTGAGCCCAAGGATGCAATCCCCAGGCATGCCCAGAGTTAGAGCCCTGGGAAAGATAACAAGGGGGCTGGTGGCTGCACACACAGCGGGTTAAGCCGCCGTCTGCAGAGCCAGCACCCCGTGTGAACACCGATTTGAGTCCCGGCTGCTCCACTTCCTATCCAGCTCCCTGCTGATGAGCCTGGGAAGGCAGCGGAAGGTGGCCCGAGTGCCTGGGCCCCTGAGGCCAGGACTGCAGCGACGCTGGACACACGTGCTTTTAGGGCCCGGGCAGGCGGCCTGCCACCCTGCTCCCAGGCTGTGCACCTGCCTTTGGGCATCTTCTGTGCCTTTGCCTCCATCCACACATCCCTGTGCTGGGCCAGGAAGAGCCTGGGAGCCCAGCCAGGCGGCGTGGGAACAGCCCCGCTGGCAGCCCCGATGCTGGGACCCCACACACAGCAGGGTGCAGAGGGCGCATTTGGAGTTCTGTGGCTCAGGCAGCACCAGGCAGGGTCCCAGGTGAGGAGGGAGGTTCCCTTCCATCCCGAGGTTGCCCGTGTGGTGAGCACTGTGGGGGTCCTGCAGGCCCTTTTCGCTTCTTGGTTGCATTTGGCCAACGGTTGCTCCTGGCTTTCCTGTGTCGCCCATCCAGCCGCAGATGAAGGCAGGGCCCCACTCCAGGATGGGCTGGTGGCCAGAGGCAGGTGGGCGTGGCTGTTGCTCCCTTCATTCTGCTTCCTGAGAACCCAATGGAGACCGCTCCCCACCACGGCCACCCCGCCCCCAGCCCCACACGGCAAGCCGCTCACGTCTCGCTCTCTCTTCTGGCCGTCTAGGTTGCAAGATGGGAACAGAAAACTCGCAGGCTGAGCAAGGCCTTTGGGTCCCCCTACCTAGCCTGCTATGCCCTGGGCGCTGCCATCTTGCTGCTGAACGTGTTGCGCTCGCACTGGTAGGTCCTCCGGGGGCCCGGGTCGGGGGCGGCGGGGGGCACGACACCCGTGATCCCCAGGCTCACATCCCTGGAGTCCACCAGGAAGTGTCAGATGCCCCGCTGTTACCTTTGCCATCCGGGGCAAAGGCCAGGGCAGGATCCGGCAGAGCGCAGCCCCCCGCCTGGGAGCCTGTTCTGTCCAGAGCCAGGCCAGCCTGGACCCTCCCTCCGAGTGTGCCTGCCCGTGGGGTTGAGTTGCCAGACCCCAGCGTGGTCCCCTCCTGGGCCCTGGGTCTCCCGCGCCAGCACCACTACCACCAGGGTTCCGCTTGCTCGGGACACTGATAGCGCAGGCGCTGTAGGAACTGGGAAACCATACCTGTTTTCGCTGACTTGTCGCACACTCGGTGGGGGAGCAGTCGCTGAGAGTGGAGTTGCAGCTGCTCCTCCTTGGGTGGGACGCATGCTGGCCCCATGCCCCCAGATGCCTTTGGCCTCCCTGTCCCCTGGGCTCTGCCTGACCCTGCAGGCCCCGGCCTGCACAGTGCTCAGTGTCTGGTGGGTGGGTGGGAGCCACGCTCCCCCTCCCCACGGCCCAGGCACCCTCGCCACAGGCCCTCACTTCTTCCTGTTGCTGGGGCATCCTCCAAACTCAGCCTCCCCAGGACGCTGGAAAAGGGGTCATGGGCAGCCCTGGGACAGGATCCCTCGGTTACCCCCACCACCACCAGAAGGCAGCAGCGGTGGGTGCTGGATGCCAGCTCCCAGGTACCTGCCCCACCCCTCCCCGGCTCTGCCCCCCTCATGAGCTGTCCACAGGACGCCTCTTCCTGCCTACTGGGGAGACGGTGGGGATGTGGCCCTGGGGGCGAGGCCGCTGATAGATGCCCCGGGGTCTACTCCATGCCTGCAGGTGCGGGTTCTGTGTGTGTGTGTGCGTGCGTGTGTGTGGCAGAATACACATAATGGAACCTTTACCGTTTTTGAGGCGCACAATTCAGTGGCATTCCATGCATTCCCAGTGATGCGCTTCCAGAACTTTCCTCGTCCCCGAATGAAAACCGTTACCGCCACCCTTGCCTGCCAGCCCTCGCAAATGTTGGTCTTTCCCGTGTATGGCCAAGGCCAACGGTCACTGACGGGTCCCCCTGGGCCGGGACACCTGGAGCTGAGGTGTAGCCCAGACCCCCGCGGGCCATCAGGGCAGACCTGTTTGCTCTGGCTGCCGAGTGTGAACCAGGAGGGACAGCTGGAGCAGCTGTGGGCGCCCCTCCCTTGCTGGCCTCAGCAAGGAGCCCAGCAGGCGCGACCCACTGCCCCCTGATGAGCTGCACCGGGAAGGGGTGTGGGGGCAGGCAGAGCTGTGCCTCGCAGGGCCCCTCGGTGCCCTGGGGGGAACCCGTGCTGACTGGTGAGGCCATCCGGGGGCCCTCGGTGGAGCCATGAGCTGGCTCACATCCTGGCCCCTTCCCTCGCCCAGAGTCTTATTGGAAACGTGGCCCCCAGGATTCCCCCGGGGTCTACCCAGCCCCCACACAAGCTCCGTTGGAGGCCACAGCCAGGCTGGGGTTGTAGCTGTCAATCAGAGCTACCCGAGGGGCTGGGTGGGCCCTGGTGGGGAGGAGTGCAGGCAGGGGCAAGCCGAGAGGGGCGCGGTCTCCAATCAAGGGCTGGGGTGCGATGTGCAGCAGGTGCAGGGGGTGGGGCGTGAGCACCCCACCCTCTCCCGCTCTGGCAGCTGCAGCCCTGTGCGACGCCACGCTCGCGTCCCTGCAGAGTTTGTGGTCTTCAGAGCTGTGGCTGTGTGGCAGCTGGCCAGGCCCTCAGGGACTGTGGCCGCACGTGCGGCTCTGTCCCTGCAGCCTCTGTGTCCCTGTCACAGCCGCATCCAATGCCCGGCCAGCTGGAGCTGCCAGTGGGGCTTGGGGATAGGCCTGGGGGCTGTGCTGAGGAGGGGCCCGTGGGGTGGGCCAGGCCTGGGCCGATGGAGCGAGGGCAGGTTGGGTGCCGGGGTGGCATCCACAGCAGACGTCCTGGGGCAGGAGGGGCCCCAGGGAGGTGGGGAGGGGTGGCACCAGCAAGGGTGAGCCAGAATGGGGGAGAAAGGGTTGGTGGGGGGGAAGGGCAGAGGGACTCTGTGAGCCACCAGTGCTGTGGACACTGCCTGTGGCCTGGTATGGGCTGGGGTCTCCAGGGCCTCTCCCTACGTCCACCCCAGAGCTAAGGGACCTCGGGCGGGTAGAGCATGCACAACCTCAAGGCCCCATTGGTGACCAGAAGCCCGAACCAAGTTCTAAAAATAGAGCCCGAGGCAGTGGAGTGCATCCTGTCCCCCGCCCCGCGCCTGCCTGTGCAGACGCGGTCCATGAGCTCACTCAGTGCGGGGCTCACGGCCACCGAGCCGCTCGTCCCGCCGTGCGTTTCCATGCAGAATGGGTTGTGTTTCCCGGCTCTGATGCGGGAGCAGAAACAGCACGGTCCTCTATTAGGCGTGGATTCCAGTAAACCCAGCGTTCTGGTCACAGTGTGTACACAGCCGGCTGGGCTAGGGCTCCCCCAGGCCTCGGAGTGAGTACCTGGTGGCGAGCCAGCCCCGCTGTGGGCTCAGCCTCACCGTGGTGCTGGTGGTGGGGACTGGAGTTCCTCCTGCCAGGTGGCCGGAGCTGGGGCCGGAGGTCCGCCGCAGCCTGTGGTGGTGTCTGGTTGATTCCAGGGCAGCCACTCGGCCACGCTGGGCCTCTCCCGCACCTGCCCGGTGCACCGGGAGACACGCTCTGCATCGGGGCGGCGCATTCGGGCCCACAGGAGGCCTTTCCTCTGCTGCCTGCCTGGGTGGTGCGGGGGAACCGGGCCGCACAGAGCAGGGCGCTAAAGCCCGCGGCAGCCCGGCTGCATCCCCTGTCCCTGGAGCACAGGGTCCCAGCGACCCTCAGCCCCCAGTCTTCTATCTGCTCCCGTCTCTGCCGCTGTCCACAGCCCCAGAGCCCGTGCAGGGCTGCCCAATGTGTGCCCGGCAAGGAGGCAGGGAGCGACCCTGGTCTGTCTGAGCCCTCCCTCCCACTCCTCCTCCAGAGCCAACAGCCCTGTGCCGCGCTGTCGCTGGTGAACCCCAGGAACACCAGGCGAGTGGCCTGGGGCTGGCCTCGCTGCGCTTGGCTTGGGCAGGCAGGGCCTGGTGGCCGGGCATTTGGGGGTCACCTCAGTCCATGAAGAGTGTCACCTCCCCCCAACACACACACACACACACACACACACACTCTGCTTTGTGGTCCCACTGGAGCTGGAAGGCGAGCCCCGCCCCCACACGGGACCTCAGCCTTGCCCCTCCCTCCCCACCAGCTGTCTGCTCACGGGGACAGTGCCGAAACTCAATGGCCTTGGTGCTGCACCTGCAGGGGTGGAGGCTGGCCTGCTCTCAGGCTGCCCAGGGGGTGGGAGCATGCATGGGCCCCCCCCTTCACACAGCACGCTGGCTCCCTGGCAGCTGGTGGCCCTGAGCCAATCCCAGCGGCTCAAGCCACAGCCTCAAGGTGACCCTGAGCTGAGCGGCAGGAGGGATGCAGGGCAGCGGTGGGTGGAGAGCTGGGGGCGTGGGCAGCGTGACCTGGGCCGCGTCTACCCTGACACTGGAGTGTTGCTAGAGGGTCACCTGCAGGCGTCTGCTTGCAGCTGCCTTGTTGGCTGTTTGTTCCCAGGCCCCCATCCCCTCCCCTCCCTCCCTCCCGTAGGCTGAGAGGAGGGAAGGAGGGGCGGGGGGTGAGGGCTGGTCTCTCTCTCCACTTGGCGACTGTGCACTCAATGCAGCCCGTGCCAGGTGCTGGGGAGATGCTCGGGGAAGGACCGGCAGCCTGGACTCCCCCGGGGCTGAGAGTCAAGTTGTAGGCGGGAGCTCCAGCTCAACGTTAGAACAGTGTCACTACAGTCCGAGTTTACCAGTGAGCGTGGTGAATCCACTGCCTGGCAAACAAGCACTTCTGATGAATGGCTGGGGGCGGGGGTGGACGGATGAGTGGATGGATGAGTGGATGGATGAGTGGGTGGACAGGTGGGTGGGTGGATGGATAGATGGATGGAGAGGGTGGATGGACGGACGGGTGGATGGAGAGGATGGATGCATGGGTGGGTGGATGGATGGACGGACGGATGGATGGATGGATGGGTGGATGGATGGATGGGTGGGTGGGTGGATGGGTGGATGGATGGATGGTGGGTGGATGGATAGGTGGATGGATGGGTGGATTGGAGGACAGATGGATGGGTGAGTAGATGGATGGGTGAGGGTGGACTGTGGGTGCTGAGCCGTCCTTGCTGGGAGGTGCCTGGGAGAGCAAGTATGCGGCTGCAGGTCTCCGCGTGTCTTCTGGGCGCCCTGAGAAATGACGGTTGGCTTGCGCAGGAACCTGCCCCACACAGCCCTTCCTCCCTCACCCGGCACCCAGGGCCGCCCTCCCGCGGGAGCGGCTTGGGAGACCCAGACTTCCTGGCCCCAGGACAGCCAGGCTTGGGGGCAGCTCCATACCCACTGGCGTGCTGTCCTAGTCACCCCCATTTTGGTCAGCCCACTGCCTTGCCCCGGAGGCTGCCTAAAGGGAGAAGCCCTGGTGGGTCAGTCATAAAGGGGCCCGGGGGGCACCCAGGGCCAGTGAATCTGTCTCCCTCTCCCCCCCTCCCCTCCCTTCACCCCTCTTCCTCCCCTCCCCACTCTCCTCCCCTCCTTCCCTCTGACTCTCAACGGCTCTCGCTGACTGTCCATTCCTGAAAACCAGGCCATTTCACACACGCAGGTGGGCCTTGCGGCTGCTCCTGGAAGATCACAGAGCCTGGCAGGCCCGGGCCTGCAGTTCCTGCCACCTCCCTCAGGGCAGCCAGGGCAGGGCAGGGTTCTGCGGGTGGCCCTGGGTCCCACCTGCAAGCCACAGGTGTTGAAGTGTGTGAGACAGCCGCTCGCTCGGGTCTCTGCCCGCAGCTTCACCCTGGCCATGGTGAACCAGCCCAAGTTGGACAGCCTGGACAACCCCAGCATCCAGCGCCTGGGCCTCGTGCTCCTGGCCGTGGGCATCCTGTTTGTGGTCTCCAGCTTCCTCGCCCTGGGCTTCACCGGAACCTTCCTAGGTGAGACCCCGCTGGCTGCTGCTCCGTGGGCTGTCAGGCCGCCGGGGCCCGGGCTTGTCTGTGCTTAGACCAGAAACCGGGCTCCGGCATCGCGTCTTGTCTGGGCAACCTCCCGGCGAGGGGCACAGCTCCCCCCCCCATCCCCGCTGCACTCGGGCAGCTCCCTGTCCACACGGTGGCAGGGTGAGGGCTGTGGGGACAGAGACCCGACCCCTCAATCCCTCGACGCCTGTCAGCCCAGGCCGGTGCACAGAGACTCCGCAAGTCTGGCTCAGCTTCCTCCAGAGCCCACAGCAGTGGCGAGTCCCTGGCTGCATCCTTGTACCCAGACGGTGCTGTCTGCCACCGCGGGCCTCACTCCTTGGGCTCCTGCGGCCCCTTGGGTGAAGCCCGCGCCCAGGAGTGGCCGCCCTGTGGCCTGGCTGCGTCCCTAGGAAGGTGGGAGCCCCACAGCAGGTCCCAGCAGGGCAGGGCAGGGCACAGAGAACCCCCCACCCCCACCCCGCACTGCAGCTCTGGGCAGACCCTCCCAGTGGGCGTGGCCTAGCAGGCCAGGGCGAGGTGGTCGCTGCCCAGTGAGTCAGCCCGGAGTGGGTTTCTGGGGCGCCCACCTCCAGGCTCCACTGCCCCACTTCCTGCTTCCCGGCGGCTCCCCGGCAGCCCTGAGCCCCTGCACCCCTGCACCCATTGTTCGCAGACACCAGGCGACAGCGCTGCTGGCAGCCCCCCTGCCAGTGGCTGTCCTAGTTTCTGCTCCATTGTGCTGGGCTGAGCCACAGGAGAGGAGCGGGCAGGGTCTGCTGGCTCCCGCCTCGTCCCCTGGCTGTGGGGGCTGGGCCGGACACTTCGCTGTCCCTTCTTCCTGCCCTGGGGACCGGGCAGTGGGCGGGCAGGCGACTGCCTGTCTGGTGGTCGCTCTCTGCCCTTCCTGGCTGCTGGTGCACAGACACTAAGCCCCGGCTGCCCTCCCAGGGTGGTGGAGATGTGAATTGGGCCAGAGCCATGGCAGCCCTTAGCAGCCAGCCGGTCCCAGGGACACCCCCCCCCAGGGAGAGGATCTGGCCCTGGGGAGGAGGCAGGCCAGAAGCGGGGGCACAGGCCCTGCTGGGGGAGGCGGAGGGGGGAGGGGTACGCTCGGTAAGCAAGGCAGGAATGCACAGAGCAGGGAAAGGCTTGCCGAGGGAACAGCATGTGCAAAGGCCCGGGGGTGGGTGGGAAGAAGGGGCAGCCAGGGTGGCTGAGCTGAGAGCGAGAGGAGAGGGGCAGGGCTCAGGCCCAGCACCCCGGCCCCTGGGGACTGCAGTGTGCCGGGGGCGGGGGGAGCGGGCCCTGGCCTCACCCCCCACCCCGCTGCTGTCTCCCCTGCGGGTCCCACCCACTGCAGCTCCCCCTGGGGACTCCCCTCTGTGTGCCAGAGGGGGAGCGGTCCCTGGGTCCCCCCCCCACTGTCTCCCCTGCAGGTCCCACCCACTGCAGCCCATCCAGGGGCCTCCCTCTGGGGCCGTGGTGGCCCGCCCAGCAACACCCCGCCCGGCCCGTTTGTCCACAGGTGACTACTTTGGAATCCTCAAGGAGGCCAGGGTGACCACGTTCCCCTTCAACGTCCTGGACAACCCCATGTACTGGGGCAGCACGGCAAACTACCTGGGCTGGGCCCTGCTGTGAGTGGGGGACGGGCGTGGGCCGGCGTGGCCCTGAGGTTTGTCTTTCCCACGATGCTCCCATCTCGAGATAGCCATTGCCTGGGTTTTAACCATTTAACAATGCCGGAAGTATCTGTGACCTCTGCTGGAACGTGGGAAGCCCGGGTGGTCTGGTCCCTTTTAGTACAGGCAGCTCACGACCTGCTGGGGGCTCCCCCGTGCGAGCTCCCCGAACCTCCCTGTGCCCCCCCCCACCGGCAGCCTCCAGCCCATGGTGGGGGGGCGGCGACTGGACAAGGCCACAAAGACACGCCCCTCAGAGGGGCCAGGCCCCAGGGAGTGGAGACCAGGCAAGGGAGGGAGGGATCTTAGGGCTCCAAAGACCTGGCTCTTAAATGGTGGATGTCAGGGGCGAGGTGTCCCCTGCTGACCTCCGACCCTGCAGCCGTTGGGGCCACTTCCAGCAGCCTCGGGTGTTAAGAGTGGCTGGGGTTTTTGAGTGACACGAAGCCAGGAGGGACTTGTCTGCTTTCCCCAGACGGGGCAGCCCCCACCCAGCCCTGCGAGCTGGGGCTGTGAGCTGTCCCTCCCGCTCACCCTCAATCCGACTCCGCTCACCTGGCCTTGGGTTTGGCGGGGGGCAGGGAGAGGTGGGAACCGTGTGCCCCTAGACCCGCTCATCTCCACCCAGGCCCTCCCCGCAACCCCTGAGTTCCCCAAGACAGCAGGTACCTCCCTCCCTGCACACATGTGCGTGCGATACACACGGACACATGCGTAACACATGACCATATGTGCACACACATATGTGATGCATGCATGACCATGTGTGCACACACATGAACACACGTGCTAGCGCCCTGGGTCAGAGAACTTGTTAGGGACAAGCCATTACCCCGCAGCCCGGCGCTGACCCAGCCCATCTGTCTGCCACCTGCTAGGGCCCCACGAGTGGGACTCAAGGGTGCCTGAGAGCCTGGGTGGCAACAACCTGGAGGCCATGAGGCTGGCGCTGGGTGCTGGGCTCCTGCTCCCTCCAGGCCCCCCTAGCCCATCCTGCCTCCATGGGGGTCTGTTAGCAAGAGCATCTCTGCGTGGCAGGGAGGGGCAGGCTGAGCTTCCAGACAGACCAGCAGGGAGAGGTGGGGGGTGATGAGCACGGCCAAGGGTCCCCACGGGTGCCTGTATCCTCAAGCCCCTCCTCCCAGCTGACCGGGGGCAGCCCAGCCCCTCTGACATCAGAGGTGATTATAGAAATGGACCAGGGGACAGCGTGACAGGAGCTATTTCTGGAAGCCCGAGGCAGATGCGTGCCGGCTCCTTGGCTCCGTCACGAGAAGCCGCCCACGAGGTCAGAAGCTGGTCAGCAGCTCAGAGCCCACGGCAGGTGCCCTGTCCACAGGGAGGGAGCTGCGGGCCCCTCCTCCAGGGGGTGGGGCGGGGTCTTCCACTCCCCTCCCCCTGCAGCACCCTGTACAGAGGACCCCACTTCTAGAAGCCGTCTTGGTCCCCGGCACTGTCCCTGTCCCGAGAGGCCACTTGTCCCCGCCCTCCCCATGCCCTCCCACCGCGGCCTTGGCCGGGGACTGAAGCCAGGGACCCCCCCCGCCAGCAGTCAGGGTAGGCAGACCAGGAGACAGCAGATGGGGACCCGGACAGCGGGCACCCTGGCCCCCAAGGAGAAAGCCAGGCAGGGAGGGAGAGGTCTTGAGGGGGGCGGTGGGTGGGGGGCAGCGCCCCTGACGCGCGGCTGCATCCACAGATACGCCAGCCCCACGGGCCTGCTGCTGACGGCCGTGGTGGCCCTCGTCTACATGGTCGCTGTCTACTATGAGGAGTGAGTAGGGGCCAGTGGGCGGGACACGGGTGCACCTGCTGTGCCCTGGTGGCGGCTGAAGGCGCAGGGGGTGGGGGGCCGAGTGGGGGTCAGGTCCGGTTCCCACAGGGGGAGGGGCTGGGGGCTGGGGCCAGCTGACCTCGGCCCACCCCCACAGGCCATTCACCGCAGAGATCTACCGCCAGAAGACCACCAGGCCCCACAAACGAAGATGACTGGGCCAGGCCCTGTGTGGGGGAGAGCCGCCGGCTGGGGGAGAGGGGCGCTTCAGTGCCTTGGGGGCCCCCGGACCTGCCGTCGGGTGGTTCCAGCCCCCTACTAGGACCACACTCCCCAATAAAGGCGCTCTGACCCCAGCAGGCCCCCTGGCGTCTGTGTCCCCCCACAACCCCCCACCCTGCCTTGCCACCTCCCCTCACTGCACCCGGGGTGGGGGTGGGGCGTCCCGAGTCAGCCCCGCACCCCCAGGAGCCTGGCGGTCCCCACCAAGGCTGCTCAGTGCACACTGGACACCATGACTGTGGTGGGAGCCCCTGGCCAGAAGCCATCACGGGGTCCTCCCGTGAGCACAGCCTCGCGCCCGGCCACCCCTCCTCGTCCTGGCCCCGCCCCATCCTCTGCCATGAGGCCTGGGCAGGTGCCCAGCTCCCCGCTTTGCGTAGGGTTGGAGTGGACAGACCCTGTGGCCCCTCGGCTGTGTTCACGCCGCGCCCCCTGCCCTCCCTGGATCCCTCCGGGTCTCCCCAGAGGCGGGGTGCGCATGCGCCCTGTGTGTGGTCAGGCGTGCTCAACCCCTGGGGTGCAGAGGACTTGCCAGGTCGCAGGTGTGGTGCTGGGAAGAACCTCTGGGCTGCTGGCCCCCGCACCGCGACACCAATCTCACGTCCCTGTGTCCCCAATGCCCCTGCCGGCCGCCCCCTGCAGTCTCACTGGGCTGAGCCCGCCTCGGAGCTGGGGGCCACAGGGTTTGGGGGGTGAGCTGGCCTCTCGGGGATGGCTCTACTGTGGCCAGAACAGGGGATCGCCCTGAGAAGGCAGCTGCCAGAGGGCGTGGCCTGGGCTCCAGGAAGGGAGCCTGCTGGGGGAGGGGCTGGCCTGGGCTCCGTCCCCCTTGGGCAGCCACGGCCACACCTGGAGCCCTGAGAAGGCCCCGCCTGGCACTGTCCTCACACCCAGCTCCCAAGAACCTTCCCGAACCTGGGCCTCTAGACCAGGCCGTGTGCCTAAGGCCTGCCTCAGAGGCCAGCTATCCAGGCCCCGGTCACACTCATCGCTTGGTCAGATATTATGAAACAGTTGCCATTGCACCCTGCACAGGGACCCAGCCCCTCTGCAGGCTAGGCCACGGGGAAGCTGGGGTGTGAGCGCCAGGGGCAGAGGCTGGTGGGTCTGGGGGATTGCAAGGTGGTTTACAGACCCCCCCAAGGCTTCCTGTGTGCAGCTGGGGCACCAGGAGGCAGCGCTATGGGGAGCCGGGCAGCTCAGCTGTCCCAGCAGTGGGACAGCCGAGCTAACCGGAGTCGGCTCTACTCGTCAGTCCTGGACGCCGTGTGCGCCCGGAGGCCATCGGCAGGGGAATTGGCAGCTGGGCCCAGGGCTGAAGGGACCGACTTCCACAGGGAGGCCGGGCATTCATGGGACGCGCGTGTGATGCAGCCAGGAACACCCAGGCCGGGCAGGGAGGGGAGGGAGGCGCTCGGTCGAAGCTGGGGTCTGGTCCCCTGGGTCTGCACAGCAGCGACCAAGGCTCGGGCCCTTGACCCTGCCGCCCTTGGCCACTGCACCTCTCTGGGGTTAGGGGCAGGGGTGCTGTTGGTGGTGGTGAGGATGGCCCTGTGGAGTCCACTTTTTCCCCAGGCCCTGGCCACAGGTACAGGCCATCCTCGTGGGGACACACAGGGAGGAGCCCGTGAGCCCTCCAGGGCGCACTCTGGTGGGAGGGAAGCCAGCCTGGGGTGGTTAAGAGTTGAGAGGCCCAGGGTTCAAGCCCCAGCCATGCAGTGGGCAGCTGTGAGACCCCCCTTCCCCGGCAAGTCGCTTGCTCTCTGTCTCAGTTTCTCCACCTGTAAAATGGACAGAGCCAGCGGTCCTTGCCCCCACAGCGGTCTCGCGGAAGGCAGCATACATGTAGGTGTACAGCAGTGCCTGGTGGGCTTGGTACTCCGAGCCCCGGAGGCCTGAGCACCCAGCTGCACGCAGCCGCAGGCCACCAGCGCAGACAGGGGCTGGAGACCTCTGAGTTCCCCCCCACCCCAAGGCAAGCGTGAGCCTTCGCCTTCTGCAAACACTGGGAGGAAGGCAGGTGGCTGGGTGGGCAGAGCCAGCCGATGCCCCCCCAACCCTGGATCCCCCATACCGGACGCCGCGAGCCAGGGTTTCCTCCTGAGCTCCAGACGGCCTATTTCTGGCCAGCATCGACAGCCGCTGGTTCCTGATGGACCCGCAGCCGGGCCCTGCCCCGCGCTCCAGCGTTCGAGTGCAGGCTCGGGCCGCAGCCACGCGGCCGGGAGAGGCCCCCCAGATACTGGGCTGCGACCCCCACCCCGCTGCAAGAAGAGGCTGCGGATCTCGGGGGACCAGGAGCTGCCCGAGGGCTTGGCCCCCGCTCAGTCCCTCGCTGCGCGCCGCAGTGGGGCTCTCTGCCGCCCCCCTGCGGCGGTGGCCCGCAAACACGGCCTGCCGGGAACGCGCTCCCCGCACTGGGGCAGCCGGGGACCCGGCGCTGGGGGCTCAGACGGACGCGGTGCGCGCGAGCACCCCGCAAACGCCGCTGCTACCGCGGGGTGACTACAAGCGATTTCTGGGGAAGCTGAGGACCGAGGGCAGCGGGCGTACGCGTAGGCCCGCGTGTACTTGTTGCGGGGTTGGGGTTCAGGGGGATCCTGGCCCCAAATCACAGAGGCGCACAGGCACGGCCGGGACCAGAAACCCCGAGGTCCCCCTCGCCCCGGCCTCGGGCTGCTGTCTCCGAACGCGCAGCGGGCAGCGGGCAGGGCCCGGCTGGGGCGAGTCCGCGGGACGGGGGCGGGGCAAGGGGCGGGGCTCCCTATGGGCGGGGCTTGGCAGGCGCGGGCTGCATATAAACCCGGGCGGCGGGCGCGGGGAGTCAGAGCGCTCTGTTCCCGGGATCGTGCCTCCAAGGATCTGAGCCGAGCCGAGCCGAGCGGGAGCCTCTCCGCGCCCGAGTCCCCGCCGAGCTCTCCGGCCGCTGCCCGCCCCCGCGCTGCTCTCGCCCCCATGAAACTGGCCGCGGTACTCAACAAGATGTGCCCCGGCGACTCGGAGCTGAGCATCCCGGCCAAGAACTGTTACCGCATGGTGGTCTTGGGCTCGTCCAAGGTGGGCAAGACGGCCATCGTGTCGCGCTTCCTCACCGGCCGCTTCGAGGACGCCTACACGCCCACCATCGAGGACTTCCACCGCAAGTTCTACTCCATCCGCGGCGAGCTGTACCAGCTGGACATCCTCGACACGTCCGGCAACCACCCGTTCCCGGCCATGCGGCGCCTCTCCATCCTCACAGGTGAGCCGGGGGTCGGGGGCCGGGACCCTCGCTCGCGCGCGCGCGGGGCGGGGCAGGGGAGCCCAGTCCGGGACCTTCGCCGTGCGCGCCTGGAGCCCAGCCCGGGACCCGCGCCGTGCGCGCCCAGAGCCCAGTCCGCCCCGTGCCCGCCACGGCCGCCGCCCTCACCTCCCTCTCCCCGCCCGCAGGAGACGTGTTCATCCTGGTGTTCAGCCTGGACAACCGCGACTCCTTCGAGGAGGTGCAGAGGCTCAAGCAGCAGATCCTGGACACCAAGTCGTGCCTCAAGAACAAGACCAAGGAGAACGCGGACGTGCCGCTGGTGGTGTGTGGCAACAAGGGCGACCGGGACTTCTACCGCGAGGTGGAGCCGCGCGAGATCCAGCAGCTGGTGGGCGACGACCCCCGGCGCTGCGCCTACTTCGAGATCTCGGCCAAGAGGAACAGCAGCCTGGACGAGATGTTCCGCGCGCTCTTCGCCATGGCCAAGCTGCCGAGCGAGATGAGCCCGGACTTGCACCGCAAGGTGTCGGTGCAGTACTGCGACGCGCTGCACAGCAAGAAGGCGCTGCGTGCCAAGTGGCTGCAGCGCGCGGGCAGGGGCGGCGGCGACCCCGGCGACGCCTTCGGCATCGTGGCGCCCTTCGCGCGCAGGCCGAGCGTGCACAGCGACCTCCTGTACATCCGCGAGAAGGCAGGCGGCGGCCAGGCCAAGGACAAGGAGCGCTGTGTCATCAGCTAGGGGCCCCGCGGCTTGGGGAGGGCCGTGCGTTTCTTTTTGTGGTTGTGTTAAAAAGAGTCCAGAGCGTGCGTAGCCGCGACCGGCCCTGGCTGCGCGCCCCCTGCGCCGCACCGCGCGCCCGCGCCCTGGGGAAGGCGCCGGCGAGCCGAGAAGGGACGGTCATCTGTTCGCGAAGGAAAGACTGCTGGCTCAGCCTGGGGCTCCCCCAACCTCTCTGAGGGTGGGAGAGGGGAGGGAGGGGCGCCAGGCCGCTGTTGGGTTCTAGGAACGTGCTGCCCCGCCCGGGGGTCAGGACCGGCGGGCGTTAGCTTGTCCGTGGCCCCTGCGCAGCCCCGAGGCCTTTGCGCTCTGGAAACTGCCAATCCTAGGCAAGTGACTTGTTTACATGTGTGTGTGAGGAATCGCACAAAGGACAAACAAAACGCAAAACTTGCACTTTAATAGTTCCGGTGTCAGCATGGACAAGAACAAAAACTCATCCAGGTGTTTATACTGTGTGTGTGTGTGTGTGTGTGTGAGGTCTTTATTATTATTGTTGACTTTTTTAATATAAAATAAAATTCAGTATGGAAGTGCGGACTTCCTTTGCTTTGAGACGGCTGGAAGGCAGGGGCAGGGCAAAAGGAAAAGGGGCAGGGTTTCCACGGATCCACCGTCCCAGGAGCTCGGAATTCACCAACCCTGCGCTCCATGAAAAGCTGGGGAAGACAGTGTCCACGGCCCAGGCCCTTCCATTTGGGGCGCTATCCAAACCTGTATCAACCTTCGCATAAGGGATTTTTTTTTTTTTAAGATTTATTCATTTGAAAGAGTTAGAGAGGTCGGTCTTCCATCTGCTGGTTCACTCCCCAAGTGGCCGTCACAGCCAGAGCTGGGCCCATCTGAAGCCAGGAGCTTCCTCCAGGTCTCCCTCGTGGGTGCAGGGACCCAGGCACTTGGGCCATCTGCTGCTGCTTTCCCAGGTGCATTAGCAGGGAGCCGGATCAGAAGTGGAGCAGCCGGGACTTGAACCGGCGCCTGTATGGGATGCTTTACCAGCGGCACCACAGTGCTGGCCCCAGGATGAGGGATCCTGAGGCTGCCCCCAGAGTGGGGACCCTGAAGACTCCACCTGCCCAGCTGCTTTAGGCCCCATCCCGGAGCTCCCGCAGGTGTCCTGGTCTTCCATCCTGGAGAGGCCACGGGGAACCCTGCCCAGCCCCCTGCCTCCAGGCTCTGGGGTCCTGGGCCGAAGGCCCTCAGCCTTCAAACCCTCCTGTTTGAAAAGCAGAGCCTGAAGCTGGGCCCAGGTGCCTGCAGGTAAAACTCCCCACCTCTGGGAGGCGCTCCCCCCGCTTTCTGGCCCTCAGTGGGTAAGGGGCCTGCTGGTGACTCCTGCTCCAGCCTCGCCACTCCTAAGTGCAAATCTGGGGTACACAACTTCTGACCCCAAGCCTGGGCTGCATGGGGATGACGTGTGCTGTGCAAGGGCTCAGCACAGGCGCCAGTGACCCTGTAACTGCCACCGGGCCCGCACACCTGACCTCACCAAGCGCAGACCAGGGCCACGCACAGCAGGTGCAGAGGGGACCACCCTGGGAACAGACAGGGTTTGGGGGCCAGGGAGGCAGCGTTTTCCCTCAACTACCCGCATCCTACTATGAATTTCGGTTAAAAAAAAAAAAAAGAAAGAAAAGAAAACCTATGGTGTGCAGCAGTAAGTGGAAAGGGTTTTTTTTTTTTTTAATATTTTATTTATTTGAAAGACAGAGTTACAGAGAGGTAGAGACACAGAGAGAGAGGTCTCCCATCCGATGGTTCACTCTCCAAATGGCCGCAACGGCTGGAGCGGAGCTGAGCCGATCCGAAGCCAGGAGCCAGGAGCTTCCTCCAGGTCTTCCATGCAGATGCAGGGGCCCAAGGACTTGGGCCATCTTCTACTGCCTCCCCAGGCCACAGCAGAGAGCTGGATGGTAAGTGGAGCAGCCGGGACTCAAACCACATGGGGTGCCGGCGACTCAGGCCAGGGTGTTAACACCCTGTGGACCACAGCAGCTGAAGACCACTCTGCCCCCACCCCCATGCTTTCCTGTGCTTCCAGTACCAGATCAGAGCCTTGGAGCCGCCCGCCCTCTACTCTGAGATGCCGGGAGGATCACCGACTCCGCAGGACAGCAGTTCCCCGGTAGACCTGGTCCCCTCTGTCCCCGCCACGGTCACCAGGCCTCCTTCCCGCTCCCCCGCTGCCTCCCGGGCCAGGCGCTCCCCCTCTCCCCTAGAGCTGGAACCCCAGCCACAAACACCTGCACCGCACTGGCACTCCTGCCAAC
This sequence comes from Oryctolagus cuniculus, assembly GCF_964237555.1. Classification (NCBI taxonomy): domain Eukaryota; kingdom Metazoa; phylum Chordata; class Mammalia; order Lagomorpha; family Leporidae; genus Oryctolagus; species Oryctolagus cuniculus. Next base: position 66,371,490 of record NC_091448.1, on the reverse strand, counting down.
AAGGCCGGCAGGGAGGTGGGAGGCGCCCATCTCCAGGGGGTCTTCTCGGGTGATGACAGAGGGCCAGCGGGGTGGGAAGCTTCTGCTAACCAGGACCAGGCGAGTCCGGGGGGAGGGGGGGCGGCAGGAAGCACGCCCGGTCCCCTCCCGGGGAAGCAGTGTGGGCCCCGTCAGGCACAGGCAGGAGAAGAACAAGAGGCACAGGGCGGGCGGGCGGCCCGCAGGGCTCCCCCCTTCTCACACATCAAAGGAAGCACCGGGGAGGGGAGACAGCCCGCCCTGGCCTGCGGCCTCCTACTCCCACAGCCTCCTTCAATCACATTAAACCCATGCAGGCCTAATTCCCGGTGAATTCTATGCAAATGTCTCCTGACGGGAACAGTCTGTACCTGGCACACTGATCCTAGCAGGGCCCCAGGCGGCCAGAGGAGCCGCCCCCCTTCCTACTGGGCTCTTCAGCAGCACTGGGGGGCTGACACAGCACATGCTCTCCCCACAGCCTCCAGGAACATTCTGACCCCCCCCCCCCAGGCACACGAGTCATTAGCAGACACAGGATTACTACAGAGCCCCCAGCAGGACCGCTCACCAAGCGAGCAGCAGGGCCCGCGGCGCCCCCTGCCCCCCCCCACGGCGCCCCCTGCCCCTCCCGCGGCGCCCCCTGCCCCCCCTAGTCCTTGGGGATCTCGAACATGCAGAGGCTCTTGTACTTCTGCAGCAGCGCGTTCTTGGTGCGCACTTGCTCGCGGAGGCTGTGCAGCTGCTGCTGCTGCTGCTCGGGGCTCAGATGGATGCCAGGCATGGCGCCCACCAGCTTGCGCAGCTCCTGGAACTTGGCCTTGAGGGCGTTCAGGTCCTGGTGGACGTCCGGGCTGTCCTTATCCATGCTACGAGGGCGGGGGACAGAGGGCAGAGGTTAGCTTTCCCAGCTCGGACCCACGCCTGCCCCCTGCTCCGCACCCCACAGAACGCCCCGTTTCTGTGTCTGTCCCCGGTGGGCTGCGGGCCCCAGCACCTACTCCCAGGGCTCTAGGCCAGGCAGTCAAAGCAGCCCCCGGCCCCCAGGCTTGGGGTCCGTGCCCTCCAGCCAGCGGTCAGCTAGCTCTGGGAGTGCCACCTCACAGCTACCTCGTGTCCCAGGCCAGTCCCCTGTCCCTGGTCCCCAGGATGGGGCAGACACTTAGAATCAATGCTCAGGCCGGCGCCGCGGCTCACTAGGCTAATCCTCCACCTTGCGGCGCCGGCACACCGGGTTCTAGTCCCGGTCGGGACGCCAGATTCTGTCCTGGTTGCCCCTCTTCCAGGCCAGCTCTCTGCTGTGGCCAGGGAGTGCAGTGGAGGATGGCCCAAGTGCTTGGGCCCTGCACCCCATGGGAGAACAGGAGAAGCACCTGGCTCCTGCCATCGGATCAGCGCGGTGCGCTGGCCACAGCGCGCTGGCCGCAGCGGCCATTGGAAGGTGAACCAACGGTAAAAGGAAGACCTTTCTCTCTGTCTCCTCTCTCTCACTGTCCACTCTGCCTGTCCAAAAAAAAAAAAAAAGAATGAACGCTCGCCATCGGCCCATCGGCCCATCGGCCCATCAGCATGTGGGGAATGATGGACCAAACCACCCACTAAGGATCAGGTGACCAAGGCAAACACAGCCGTCGCCACCCTGGCGAGCCATCTCCAGCCCAGACTCGATCAGCCTGGCAAGAGTTAACTTTGGCTGGGGTTTCCATGTTTGCTTGAAGCCTGTTAATATCACCACCAATTTCCAGTCATTAGGCAGCTGTAAATTGGTTAAGGGCTGCTGGAACGCCTCAGCAGGTGCAGGCCCCTGGCTCAGTCATGCAAAGTCCTCACTTGGTCACTCGGCCTTGGCCTCCTGGCCGTCACTTCGACGCAAGGGCCGCCTACTCCACACCGCGGCCAAAGAAATGGACGCCCAGCTGCTAACAGTTTAGCACGTGGATGAGCTTTCCAAAGCCAATGGTGCAGATGACAAGCTCAAAGCCAGTTAGCTCAGTAGGCTGCCCTGCAGGGGGCCGATGAGGCGTGGCCCAGCTCTGAGCTGGGGGCAGGCTCCGGGGCCAGTCCTTACTCCAGCCATTGACCCGCCAGCCAAACAGTCCCTATGTCCCCGGATGCCCTGGCTGCAGACAACCATCGACGGCAGCCTGGGTTCCGAGGCAACGGGCCGCTGGTTAATTCCCAACCCCTGGGAGGAGGGGGCCCAAACAGAGAATCTCAAACCCAACGATTCCACTGCACAGACCCCTCGGCTGGCTCCTGGACACACATGGTAAATCGGGGGAACCAGCTGACAGCAGTGGACACGGGTCTCCCCTCCCGCCACCAGCATAACCACCACGACCAGGCTGCAGCCTGCCCACGTGCGACCCTCACGGCCCTGCCCCGCCATCCTCCCTCTGCCTGGCTGCCTCCTCACCACCGCCTTCAGATCCTGAAACTCACAGCCTCCTCCCGGCTTCCAAGGCCCTGGACGCACACGTGGCACCAACCGTGATGCGTCCAAGGCCAACGGCAGTTTGGGCGTTGAAGTGCACGTTTCAAGCAAACGGACCCACGCTGCGTGCGTCTGAAAGGACGCGATAAAAACCAAAGACGATGCGTGCGGTCACACTTGGCAAGGAGGCGCTGGGGATCCGGTTCTTGGGCCCCACCCAAAACAGGCCATGTCCAAGACGCTCACTTCTGCACACACGCCCAGATGCCGGCCTCCACCAGCGCACTCGGGGGAAGGCACCAGTCTTCAGCGAGGAGCGAAGCCACCAGGCAGGCAGCTACGCCGGGGAGGGAGAGCACAGAGCCCCCAGGAGCCCCTCTGCAAACGGCGAGGAGAACTCGCAGGCCCCAGCTGGGAGCCAGCCAGGAGGAGTGTGAAGCGGCCGGCCAGGAGCACAGGCAGACCCCAATACTGAGAGGGGGGAACAGGGCCCGCCCCTCTGGGCTCCACCGGAGCCGCTGTCCAGCTTCAGGGGAAGAAAGGGGACCCGCAGGGTGAAGGAGGAAAAGACGGAGACGGCACAGGCCAGGGCGAGGCTGGGGCTGAGTTTGGGGAGCAGGCACTCGGGGGACCCTCAGGCTTAGGTGGGTGCAGTGAAGGCCCAGGCCCGCACGTTCTCTGCCCCCTTCTGGTCCGGGTGTCGCCACCCCCGGCAGCTCTGATGCATGGGAAACCCAGGTCCGCGGAAGCTGGCCTCTTGCCAAACTCTCTCTCAGTGGGGTCTGCCTCAGTTTCCCACATCCTCCTCCTCCAAGCTTCCACCCCCTCAGCCTCTGCCGACCGTGCCTGGCCCAGGGCCCCTGGGCCTTCTTGGGCCCTGGCCCGGACGCACACCTGCCTGGAGGCCTCTCTCGCAGCCCGGGACGCCTGGCTTCCCGGTCAGCACCACACAGCCGCATGGATCACGCGGCTGCCAGCGAGGCTTCGGGACGTGGACGCTTTGTACCTCCACCCCCCGGACTTGTGCAAGTATGCTGGACAAGACCATTTCCTACGAGCGGGAACGCTGGGTCAAAGGTTACGTAATCTCAGACAGATGTTACCAAGACGCGCTCCAAAACCTGCGCTGACGCACACCCCGGGGGCGGCGGGGGAACCGTGCTCCCACGCGCTGCGGGTGACGTCCCTGTCTCTGCTCCGCTTCTGCCAGCGCCTGGTGGGCCTGTGGGAGAGGGCTCGGGACCGCACACCCTCGCTGTACCGGCTCACAGACACACACTATTTTTGGCCCGTCTGCGGGTGCTGGGATGCCCCCCGCTGGCACCCCGAAACTCCCACTCCTCTTCCTAACAGCTGTCAAGCAGGTTAACAGCTCCCACTCCTCTTCCTAACAGCTGTCAAGCTTGGGGACCCGCACAGGTCCACGGTGGCCTCTGGGAGACCTGCCCTCCCAGACTCCCTGCCCCCGTGCCCAGTCTCCCAGCCACAGGCGCTGTCGCCCCCTCCCCGGCCCCTCCAGACCACCTGCAGCCTCTGCCTTGCCGGAGACCCAAGTCCTCCCCTTCCTTCTGGCCCTTCTGCCACCCAGCCCAGACAGCACCTGCCAGGTGCGCTCAAACAGCACCCCCACGAGGGCCTCTGGTCCCCTCAGGCTCAACCTCCCACACCCCCCAGGGGCCGGGGGAAGACACCCTCCCTGGAATTTCTCCTGCTGCGCTGAGTGCCTGGTGGCCTGGGGAAGGCCTGTCCCCGTGGGGCCCGAGTTCCGGGGGCCCAGCAGGCCAACGGGTGAAATGAAGCGGCCGAGAACAGCGAGGGCTTAGGCAGGCCTGGGACGGCTCTCCACAGCCTCCCACACACTCCCCATCCAGGTCCGCAGCCTCTCCCAGGGCTTGGAGGGAGGCGAGAGGGACCGGCGGGGGGCTGCAGCACCTGGGTGCACAACAGAGCCTGGGGTGCCGGTGTGGGCCCTCCCCGCAAGTGCACAGCCTGCGAGCGGGGCTCAGCTGGCCTGGAGGGCCGAGCCGATTAAAACAGCAGCCGGTCAACGACACCGTGTCCCCGTGTGAGAGGTCCTGCTGACCCGCCGAGGGGCAGGCGGTCTCAGCGCTGTGTGAGCCTGACTCAGCCCCTCCACGGGGTCGGGGTCAGTTCTCGACCGCCCACTCCAGGCCCTAAGACATCTGGAAGAATTAGAACGTGCCCTGAAAGACACATCGAGCAGTCCAGAATATTCCGGCCAGGTGGGCGGGCAGAGCCGCAGGCGCAGTGCAGGATTCTGGCGGAGACATTCAGTTCCAGGCTCAGATTTGACTGAAGGAAAGAAAGAAAGAAAAAAAAAAAAAAAGCTCGCTCTCCTGGCCGAGCAGCGCTCACTTCCACCCCTTCATTACGGCCGCAGCGCCCGCATCCGTGAAGCGAGGTCTCCAACAGTGCACAGCTCTCGCACACCCAGAACGAGGCTTGTCTTTCCCTTGCTCTTTAAAAATAACACGAATGCGTAGGTTTGGCCATTCACTCAGCCGTGGGGAGGAACGCGGCGTGGGCACTAATGCCACAGGGTGGCCGTGCAGTGGGCGGTGCGGGCTCCCAGAGCTCCCTGCGCCGAGGCAGCCTCGGAGCGCGCCCTGAACCAACGCGTGGTGATCTGTGGGTCTCCTGAAGAGGGGCTGCCGGGCCCAGGGCGCCCCCCACCCAGAGACACTTGCAGCAGCCAGGTCCCACTCCCAGCTCCGCAGTGGGTGGTCCAGGCAGGCGATCCTCAGGTGGTCTGCTGAGACCCCTGAGTGCAGGCCAACGTGTGCGCTCACTTTGGAAAGAACAGGGAGGCAGCTCTGGGGAATTGTGAGTAGAAAAACAGGAATCTGGTGACAGGCACAGGGCGAACCAGTAGAGAGGACCACAGCAAAGAGGCTGGTTAAGGATCTGTGAGAGGGGCCAGCGCTGCGGCGCAGCGGGTGAAAGCCCTGGCTGCTCCACTTCCGATCCAGCTCTCTGCTGTGGCCTGGGAAAGCAGTAGAAGATGGCCCAAGTCCTTGGGCCCCTGCACCCATGTGGGAGACCTGGAAGAGGCTCCTGGCTCTGGATCAGCACAGCTTCGGCCATTGTAGCCATCTGGGGAGTGAACCAGCAGATGGAAGACCGCTCTCTCTTGTCTCTACCTCTGTGACTCTTTCAAATAAATAAAATAAATCTTAAAAAAAAAAAAAAAAAGAATTTGTAAGAACCAGAATTAGGGGCTGGTGTTATGGCGTAGCGGGTTAAGCCGCCACCTGCAACGCCAGTATCCCATATGGGCGCCACTTCTGGTCCCAGCAGCGCTACTTCTGATCCAGCTCTCTCTATGGCCTGGAAAAGCACTGGAGATGGCCCAAGCACTTGGACCTCTGCACCCACATGGGAGACCCAGATGAAACTCCTGGCTGCGGCCTGGGGTAAACCAGTGGACGGAAGATTTCTCTATCTATCCCTCTCTCTGTAACTCTGATCTTCAAATAAACCAATCTTAAAAAAATCCAGAATGAGGTTAAAAGACCTGGTTGGTGAGTGGTGTCAACAAGCTTGGAAGTAAAGGAGCAAAGAGAAGACAAGAGGCCGGCGCTGCGGCATAGCAGGTAAAGCTGCCGCCTGCAGTGCCAGCATCCCATATGGGCACTGGTTCGAGTCCCGGCTGCTCCACTTCCTATCCAGCTCTCTGGGAAAGCAGTAGAAGATGGCCCAAGTCCTTGGGCCCCTGCACCCACCTGGAAGAAGCTCCTGGCTCCTGGCTTCAGACCGGTGCAGGTCCGGCTGGTGCAGCCATTTGGGGATTGAACCAGTGGATGGAAGACCTCTCTCTCTCTCCCTCCCTCCCTCTCCCTCTCTCTCCTTCTCTCTCTGTGTAACTCTAACTTTCAAATAAATCTTAAAAAAAAAAAAAAAAAAGGTGCACTTCACAAAGTTCATGGAAAAGCAGAATTAAAGGCAAGTTTATTTTGGGGTAAACAATTGTGAAATCTATGCATAGTTTGTAAAAACACATTTTCCGTGACCATTTTGAAAACTCAAACTGACAAGCAAAGGGAGAGAAAGACAAGCCCGAAAGTAATAAAATGTGCCACGGAGACCTGGGACGGACCGGCAGTGGAGGACACAGCACCCAGGAGTGGACGGGAAGACACCCCGGAGCCAGGGCCTGAGAGCCAGCCAGCGACTGGGGGGTGGGAGGGGGTGGGCAATGGACATCCAGCTACCCAGCTACGGGCGGTGGGAGGACCCGGCTCATTCACTCAAAGCCATTCTGCACACCAGAGACGGAAAGCACAAGATGGAGGCATGAAGCGCTGGGGCCGAGATGGCGCGGCTGGAGCTGCAGTGGGGAGGCCTCTGCGGGGCACCCGGCTCAGAGGCAGGCGGAGGGCAGGGGCATCCTATCTGGGGAAGCGGCACCCACGCACAGGGGAGAGGGAAACAGCAGTGTGGGGGAGGCACTCACCACGCCCGACAGACACGACTTCACCACCACCACCGCGCAGAGCTCACACAAAGAACTATCCCATGGCAAAACGCAAATACGTCTAAAAGTGCACGTGGAGAGACGCTTTGTCTGACGCAGCAATGCACACAGCTCTAAGACGTCCTTTCTGACCCATGCGACTGGCGGCTGCCGCGGCGGCACAAGCACCCAGGCATGTGTTCTTGGGGAGCCTGGCGACTGAAGTTCACAGTCACAGGTACCGCTGCTGGAAACCTACCTCCGGACAAAACTGCCCAAGTGACAGCAAAGGCAATGCTCGCTTTGGTGCTCACTGCGCCAGCAAACGGCCAGGAATGACATGGGGGTCCTGGGGCTGGGGCTGCTTCAGTAAACGGACGCCCCAGCGTGGGGACAAGGTGCGGGGGGGGGGGGGCTCACTTTCCCTTTTGTTCCCATGGCTACCCTGGGACTCCATCTACAACTTTATTTATTTATTTTTTTTCTAAAGATTTATTTAGTTCTTTTGGGCCACCTTCCGATGCTTTCCCAGGCACATTAGCAGGGAGCTGGATGGGAAGCGGAGCAGCCAGGACTCGAACTGGCGCCCACTTGGGATGCTGGCATGGAGGCAGTGGCTGTAACCCACAGTGCCACAGTGCCAGCCCCGATTTTTTTCTTACTGAGTTTTGGCCAGCAGATTTACAGGCTGTTTTGGGTGACGGCTTTTTAGGTTGATCAAAGCGGCCCAGCTTACAGGGCTGAGATTTGGAGGCAGGCTAGAGAGATGGGGTGTCGGCTAAAAAGATGGGGTGCTCTACATTCAGCACCAGGTTATCAAAATACACACGTGTGGACCCTGCGCCCAGCACTGCCACTCAGCATGGGCTTGGACGCCTGCCCCAGCGTGGCGGGGACTAGCAGGAGAACAGAGCAGGGTGCCCCACAGAAGCCCCCCGGGGCTCCTGCGGGGGCCCTGAGAGACGAACCTTTGTGTGTGACAGGGAAAGCTGTCCAGAACACACCCCTCAGCGCTGCCAGCACCGGACGCAGCCTGTTCTCCACCTGTGGGCAAGTTCTGAAAAGCTGCCCAGAAAATTCGAGGAGCAGCAGGTGACCCTCGGTGAGGGGACGTGGGGCCAGGCACTCCTCATCTGACACCTTTCTACACTGCCCAATTTGCAAGTTACTTTCCCTAAACAGTTTAAAGAAGCCAAGCGTGTCACACTCCAACTCCTTCTACAAGGGCAAGAGAGGCGGCACGCACCGTCTCAGGGTCCGCTCTCCTGCTGCTGCCCTGAGCAAAGACAACAGTCAAGGCCAGAGGGACGTGGCGGTGCAGAACAGACCAAGGGCCTGCAAGCGCCTCCCTGGACAGCTGGGCCGGGCCTCGCCCTCACCCCCTCACCCCCCGCCCCCCGGCCCCCAGCCTGTATCTCCATAGCTCATCAACCCTCAGGGTACAAAGTCTCGCTGCGCGGTGGGGGGGGGGGGGGGATGCGCTGCTCCCACTGCTGCCTCCTCCCCGCTTGCCAGCTCTCCCCTTCCACCAAACTGAGAGCGGAGCCCGTGGCCAGGCCACTTTGTGGCCTCAGCTCCTTACCTGGGCCCTTCCCCCTTGTCCCCCACCTGATTCAGACTGCTCAGTGCCAGCCCTGCGCCAGGGCTCCTGCTCCCCTCTGCTCCCCTCCAGAGCCTAGGGAAGGAAACACGCCTACGCCGCGGGCCCTGACTGCCACCTAGCCCGTCCTCGCCCAGATGTGGGCGCCCAGCTCCGCTCACACGGCTCCTCCCAGGGGCTCTCCTGCTCTCTGTCGGGGCTGTCTTTCTGTACGGCTTGTCTATCTACACTCAGCGGCCCAGCACGGATTCAAAGGCGTGAGTTGCTGTCTCCCTTTCTCAGAACGAACCGACTGGGCTCTTTCTTGGGAGAAAGGACGTCTTTTTTCTTTCCAATGCCTTTTCTCTCTCGGGCTGGCCACACACCTCTGTCCCCTCTGGTGCCAGTCCAGCAGCAGGTGGCGTGAGGCAGCCAGCTGGGGTCTCCCTCTGCAGGCTGTGAGCCGCGAACCTTCTCTGAATCCACTTTCATTACGGCTCCCTGGACCTGGTCCAGCAATGCACCTGCTGCCCCTCAGCCCACTCTTTGACTCACTCCTCCCCAGGAACAATCCTGGGAGCAGAGGAGTCCTCTAATCGCCTGCCAAGGCGGCTGAAGGCGGTCCCCTCTTAGGCTTTGCAGTAACCTCCCGTGCTTACCCTCGCCTTCACCCTTATTCCCAGAGGTCGCTGAGGGTCAGGGGAGCCCTTGTTCCATCGTTGGCTGACAGGGGTTAGCACGTGGCCCTCTACTTTGTGGCAACCACTCATCTTTGTCCTGTTCTTTTTGGTTCTATGTTTTAAAAAACAAACAACTTCACTGTCCCCTTAGGGGGAACAGAGCCAGAGCCGTGGGACACACCTGTCATCTCTCACAGTTCTCAGTGTCCCCACTACAATCTTGTGGTTCCCATCTCAAGAGAAAACGAGGCCCACTCACCCAACATTACCCTGCCGGTATGTTGCAAAGCTGCAGTCTGGGCCCATCGCCTGGGGTGCACCACCCACCTATGAGACGAGACACCTGCACCTGGGAGAGCGCCAGCACCCACACAGATGAGAACGCGAGCCAGCACCAGCACCCAGATCTGAGCCCAACCCAGGCCTGTCGCGCGGCAAGGCCCGCTGTCTCTTGACTGCTGCTGGGGCCATCCCAGCACAGCTGCTCTGCTGGGGTCCACGGATAAACCGCTGGGGAGCCCAACAGCTGTCCTTGTCACTGTGAATGTTCTGTTTCCATTTTTCCCAAAACCAGCGTATTCTGGGTTAATCCTTTATAATTCTACGCGCCTCCGGGACTGCACTGGGTAGCCCCGAAGTGTCACTTGAGATCACAGGGCGGCACGAACGTAGGGAAGCCAAAGGAAGGCGGGTCTAATGGGAGAACAAAGGCGTCCAGGCCGTCCACAGCCCGCAAGTCTCTCTCGTCTGCCCGCTCTCCAGAGAGCTGGGCCATTACCAGTCAAGATGCTCACACTGGGGGTCGGCGTTGGGGTGCCGCGGGTGAAGCCACTGCCTGTGATGGGTGCCAGTTTGTGTCCCAGCTGCTCCAATTCCAGTCCAGCTCCTTCTAATGGCTTAGGAAATGAAGCGAAAAGATGGTCCAAGTCCTTGGGTCCCTGCCACCAACGTGGGAGAACAGGATGAAGCTCCTAGATCCTGCCAGGCCCAGGCCCGTTGTTTTGGCCATCTGGGGACTGAACCTGCACATGGAAGATCTCTCTGTCTCTTCTTCTCACTGTAACTCCTTTTTTAAAAAAATTTTTTAAGATTTATTCATTAATTAAAGTCAAACTTAGAGAGGAGAGACAGAGCGAGAGATCTTGCACCCGCTGGTTCAGTCCCCAAACAGCCATAACAGCTAGGGCTGGGGCAGGTGAAAGCCAGGAGCTTCTTCTGGGTCTCCCACACGGGTAGCAGAGTCCAAACACTTGAGCCATCTTCTGCTGCCTTTCCCAGGCCATTAGCAGGGAGCTGGATTCGAAGTGGAGCAGCCAGGACTCGACCCGGTGCCTATATGGGAAGGCAGCACCGCAGGTAACATCGGACCCTGTAACTCTTTCCAAATAAATACATCTTTAAAAGAAAAAAAAAGTCCACGTTGTCAGCAGCGACTCCATCTCAGCACAGCATCGGCAAGCCCATCAACCTTCAACCTGAACGCCCCCGCAATGGTGGTGGTGTCAAGTTTAGCTTGCTTTGGTTTTAAATGGTTGAGCTCGAGTGGCAAGCCTGGGGGTTTACATCTAGCACTGAGTCGTGAGTCAGCCAACAACAGACTACACACACGACGAATGGTGGCATGAGATTAAAACGGGGCTGAAAACAACCTTGTTCGTGGTGACTCCGACGGAAAGAAACCGACTGCACTGCCAGTTCTCATACAGGGAACTTCAGAAAGTTACTGCGGGGCCGGCGCTATGGCGTAGTGGGTAAAGCCACCGCCTGCAGTACCGACATTTCATATGGGTGCTGGTTCTAGTCCCGGCTGCTCCACTTCCGATCCAGCTCTCTGCCATGGCCTGGGAAAGCAGTAGAAGATGGCCCAGGTCCTTGGCCCCCTGCCTGCTTGGGAGACCCAGAAGAAGCTCCTGGCTTCTGGCTTCAGATCGGCACAGCTCCGGCTGTTGCAGCCATTTGGGGAGTGAACCATTGGGTGGAAGCTCTCTCTCTCTCTCTCTCTGCCTCTCTGTAATTCTGCCTTTCAAATGAATTAAAAAAAAAAAAGTTACTGGAAAAATGGAACTAAAATTTTGGTTCAGGGGCCAGCATTGTGGCACAAGCCGTTGATGCTGGCATCCCACATGAGGACCTACTCAAGTCCCCGCTGCTCCATTTCCAATTCAGTTCCCTGATAATGCGCCTGGGAAAGCAGCCGGGATGGCCCAAGTGCTTGGGGCCCCTGTCGCCCACGTGGGAGACCCGGATGGGGTTCCAGGCTCCTGGCTTCAGCCTGGCCCAGGCCGGCCGTTGTGGCCATTTGGGCAGTGAACCAACAGATGGAAGATCTCTCTCTCTCTCTGCCTCCCTATCACTTTGCCTTTCAAATAAGTAAAACCAATCCCTGAAAAATAAAATGAAACCCATACACATCTTTCCATAATACGCACTTTTCCGTGAACTTTCAAAACAATCCTCGTATTGGCTGTCCTATACCTCTCACTGCTGTTTCAGAACGTACTCCTCCTACTTCCACGAAAGGCCAAACACCACGCATGTCCCGTTGGGACGTGTCTGCCTGCAGCAAGCGGCCGATGCCTCGGCTGCACCTCCTCACTCTCCCAGGCACCACTCCGTGACGTCAGCGCCAGCGGCGTACTCACTCAGGCAAGCGTGGAACGGGGGGGACTTTGGTTTCTTGTCTGTTTTTGTTTTTTCCTTTCCAGAGCCTGTCTGTCCGAAAGCTTGGGCTCCCCTGAGGGCTGGCCAACAGCACGGCCATATCCTTTCAAGGTAGGCTGGGATCAAGTTAGTCCAGGCCCGGTGGAGGCGATTTCTGTGTCTCTGCAGGCCATCTCAGCCCTGCAGGCTCAATCTGTATGAATTATGGGTAACATAATTATGGGTAACAGAGAGAGATCTTCTATCTACTGGTTCACTCCCTAAATAGCCCGAACAAAGCCAGGAGCCAGGAGCTTCTTCCAGGTCTCCCGCGTGGGTGCAGGGGCCCAAGGACTTGGGCCATCATCCACTGCTTTCCCAGGCCACAGCAGAGAGCTGGACCAGAAGTGGAGCAGCCGGGACTCGAACTGGAGACATTCGGGATGCTGGCGCTACAGGCGACGGCTTTACCTGCTACGCCACAAGGCCGGCCCGCAGTCGGCCCCTTTTACCGTGCGCACCCCGTAACGCCTAGCAGAACGCTATGCAGTCCCGACGATGTTTCTCTGCGGGATGTGCTGAAGACGAGGAGAAAACCAGAGCGCGTCTTAACCCTACGGAGCCTCAGGGACGCTGCCCAGGCTCCCGAGGCCCCCGGCCACCTGTGCCGGCCAGCTCGGAGCAAGTGTCCCCCGCATAGAGCACGGCGCCCCCCGGCGCCCCCATGCGCCCGGACAGGCGCCGCGAGCTCTCGGGAGAGGCCCCTGCCCACCCCCTGGCCTCGGCCTGCCCGCCCGAGAAATGGGGACGCACCCTTGCAGCCTCCTAGCGCCAGCGCCAGCGGCGGCGGCGGGGCCCCCTCTTCCGGGGCCCTTCCTTACCATTTGATGATGTTGTGAACCAACGGCAGGAAGGAGTAGTTCTCCTCCTCCTTCATGCTGGCGGGGCTCTGGGGCCGGGGCGCCGGCGACTGCTGCGGCTGGGGCGCGGCCACCGGTGGCGGCAGCTGCGGCGGCGGCAACGGCTTGGTCTCGGTCAGCGGCGGGTCGGCCGGTGGCGGTAACGCATCCTCGGCCTGTCGCCCAGCGGCCACCCCGGCCGAGGCCATGGCCCCGGGGCTCGGTCCAGCGAGCCAACTCCCCCACTTCACCGGCTCGGCTCGCCGGGAGCGTCGCGGACTCTACACGTCACTGCTGAGCGCCTCGCAGGGGCGGGGCCGGACGCACGGATCTGAGCATGCGCACTGAGCAGGGGGCGGGGTAAAAGCGCAGGCGTGAGGGGAGGAGGCTGTTGCTAGGCGACATGCGGTGGGCGGGCTGGTGTAGGCTGGATTTGGTTGCGAGTCTAGTTAAGTAAATTAGTCAGAAACAGGCGATTTAGCTCAAGTGACCTCAACGGCCAGGGCTGGGCCAGGGCCAACCCAGGAGCCAGGAGCTTCGTTCAGGGTTTTCACGCGGGTGCAGGGGCCCAAGTACTTGGGCCATCTGCTGCTGCTTTTCCCAGGCCTTTAGCAGAGAGCTGGGTGGGAAGTGGAGCAGCCGAGTCTCAGACTGGCGCCCATATGGGATGCCGGCGCTGCAGGCCGCGACTTAACCCACAGCACCATGGCTTCGACCCGCTATTTTATTTTTTTAAAACAACTGTTCAACATTTTTAAATTTATTTTTATTTGAAAGGCAAAGTGATAGACACGCGGAAATCTTTTCTCGGATACTTCTCTCTCCCAATGCCTCCAACAACTGTGGCTGGGCCAGGCTGAAGCCAGGAGCTAGGTACTCCATCCAGGACTCCCACGTGGGTGGCAGGGGCCCAAGCACCTGGGCCATCATCTGCTGCCTCCCAGGCTCATTAGCAGGGAGCTGGGCAGAGCAGCCGGGACCTGAAACAATTCTCTAGTGTGGGGGGCAGGTGTCCCGCAGAGAGCTGGATGGGACGCAGAGCAGCCGGGACCTGAAACAACTCTCTAGTGTGGGTGGCAGGTGTCCCAAGCTCTGGCCTAACCCACAGCGCTAGGACGCCAACTCCAAAGCATCCCCATTTTAAAGACAAAGTAACTGAGACTTAACAATGGGTGTGGGTCTAGGGTCACCCAGTTTGCCTAACGCCAAACCTATGGTCTCAGCCAGGTTCCTCAGGCTTCTGCTAGTTTTGTAACTTTATGATTCAAAATGTTAACGTGGCTTTCTATTCAGAATTTGAGAAGCAATCTAATAGTCATCAATAATATCCCCATGGCAACGTGCGTCATTTTTTTTCCCCTCCCAGCGTGTTTGATCACAAGCCCCGAATTTGTCATTGGCATCATAATGAGAACGTCCTTTAAAAAGAAAAAAAAAATCAGGTATAAATAGATATGGCTAAAAAACAAACAAAAAAACCCACAAATTGAAAATGTTAGATGCATGAGCAAATACTGGGTATTGACAATTTGCCCTATAAATAGTTCATATAATTAGTGACAAAGAGTAAAGTTTTGTAATGCTGCAAGCATATGTCAGAAAAATCCTGCCTGGGCTGCTTTCAGGAAGCCCAACATTGCCACAAAAATACGCATCTGTTTAATACTCATCCTGGTAAACGTCAGCAAAGGCAGCTGCTTCATGAATATGTAAGGCGGCTGTTTTGTCAGAGACGTGGCCAGCCTCAGCTGCACTGATGACGTAAGCAGATTTTTTTAAAGGATTATTTTATTTATTTGAAAGACAGAGTTAGAGGAAGAGGTAGAGCCAGCAAGAGAGAAAGAGAGAGAGAGAGAATCTTCCACCTGCTGGTTCACTCCCCAAATGGCCACAAAGCCCAGAGCTGAGCAGATCCAAAGCCAGGAGCCAGGAGCTTCTTCCTGGTCTCCCATGCAGGTGCAGGGGCCCAAGGACTTGGGCATCCTCCACTGCTTTCCCAGGCCACAGCAGAGAGCTGGATGGAAATGGAGCAGCCGGGACTGGAACCCATATGAGATGCCGGCACCGCAGGAGGCAGCTTCACCCGCTATGCCACAACACCGGCCCCTTGAGCAGCTTTGTGCTGTTTCTCCTGGGTCCCGTCCTGCCAGGTTTCTGGTTACAAGGGCAGGCTTTGGAGCTGGCCAGCCTGACTTCTGTCCCAGCTTGGCTTCCTTCAGGTGTGTGTGTGGACGGTGGCTCAGCCTCTCTCTGAGCAGCAATGGAACACGTTGGGGGGGGGGGGGGGGGATGGGACCTTGAAGAGCTGGTTGAGCCTGGGAAAGGGTTTGTGATCAAGGCCCGTGGAAGGAGGGAGTGTCTGTTACAAACAGTTCAGCTCTCTCTTGCCATAGTGGCACCCTTTTCTACACCCTTCTGCTGTGTTAGGACACAGCAAGAAGCCACCAGCAGGTGTGCCCGCCCTGCCCCCACCACGGGTCTTGGACTTTCCGGCTCCCAGAACTGTGAGTTTCTGCTACGGGGGGGGGGGGGGGGGGGGGGGGGGGCTGAAACACATGTGAGGCATTTCATGTAGCGTTTTATGCTGCCAGCAAAAAGGTCTCCATGTGGGAGACCTGGAAGAAGCTCCTGGCTCCTGGCTTCAGATCAGCGCAGCTCCGGCTGTTGTGGCCACTGGGGAGTGAACCAGAGTTTGGAAGACCTCTCTGTCTCTCCCTCTCTCTCTGTAAACTCTGCCTTTCAGAGAAATAAATTTAAAACACACACACACACACAACGGACTTCAAAAGCGCTATGAAAAATCAGTAAGACAGCAGGTGCAGTATGGGATGCTGGCATCACACGCAAGTGGCGGCTTTACCGGCTAAGCCTCAACACCAGCCCCCAGCGTGTGTTTTATGATCACAGGACATTTGCACTGAAACCAGCCACACTCCAAGTGCAGTGGTGCCTCGGCCCTGGCTGGTGCAGACGCGGCATCAGCACAGGCAGCGCTGGCAGCGTTGGAAGCCGATCGGAGGGGGAAAAGCAAGCCCGAACCCATCCCCGGGGGGACAGAGTTGCTTATGCACTTGTCTGAAACGTGGGCGGGCCAGGGTGCTGGGCGCATGCGTAGAAGCGTCAGAGAAGGAACGCGAGGGGGCTCCCTTCGTGGGTCGGGGGAGTGGCACAGGCATTGAGACTCTGTGTGCTCCTTTTGTTTCCTTCGTAAGTTGCAAGAGGACTTGAAGCTAATAGGGAAAACGCAAACAATTGTCACATATGGGGTTGGGTACTGGGTGGGGAATTTGGACCCCTGAAGCCAGGCTCTGCCCCTCTCTGGCTGTCTGACCTCTGGCACAGTCTTGCTGAGTCTCTGTTTTCCCGTCTGTGAAATGGAATCATTGTGGCAGTTCCCTGACAGGGCTGCTGTCAGTCAGTTCTCCAGCACACATCAAAGAGGTGTTAAGCCAGTCCTGTTGTCGAGTGATGGAGGCGTTTTCATCCGAGCCATATTCTTTTTCTCAAGATTTATTTATTTGAAAGGCAGAGTTAAAGACAGTGACCTTCCATCTGCTGGTTCGCTCCCCAAATGGCCACAATCCATTCCCCAAAGTGCCTGAAACCTGGAACTCCATCCAGGTCTCCCACGTGGGTGCAGGGGCCCAAGGACCTGGGCCATCTTCTCCTGCTTTCCCAGGCCACAGCAGAGAGCTGGGAAGTGGAGCAGCCGGGACTCAAACTGGCACCCACTTGGGATGCCAGCACTGCAGGCGGCGACTTTACCCGCTACGCCACAGCAACCCCGGACCCCACTCCGAGCAGGGAGAGGAAGCCACAATATGATTTGACTTTGGTGAGCTGAAAACAATGGCAGGCGGCCCTCATCCGGACCGAATTCCATGGAGTGAGTAGCAGGAATCAGCTGGTTCAAGCCACACAGCCCAGCGCTCAGAGCTCAGACACACAACAGCCCTCCGAGCTCCACTGGACAGTTTTCTTTCTTTTATCTTTCCCACCTCCTCTCCTGTCTCGGAGGATCTCCGGTGCACGGTAGCCTTCATGTCTCCAGAGTGCTTACTTCGGGACGCTTTGGCAGACAGATCTCTCCTGCAGCCTTCCTGTGATGTCCAGTTGTCTCTCTCTCTCTCTCTCTCTCTCTCTCTCTCTCTCTCTCTCTCTCTCTCTTTCTGTCTCTGGTTTTCAGCCAGGCCTCCACCACCTGCCCTTTAATTCACCAAAGAACTTTTTTTTTTTTTGACAGGCAGAGTGGACAGTGAGAGAGAGACAGAGAGAAAGGTCTTCCTTTACCGTTGGTTCACCCTCCAATGGCCGCTACAGCTGGCACTGTGCTGATCTGAAGGCAGGAGCCAGGTGCTTCCTCTTGGTCTCCCATGGGGTGCAGGGCCCAAGCACTTGGGCCATCCTCCACTGCACTCCCTGGCCACAGCAGAGAGCTGGCCTGGAAGAGGGGCAACCGGGACAGAATCCAGCACCCCAACCGGGACTAGAACCCGTTAACCCTTTTTTTTAAAAACTGATTTTTTTATTTATTTAAACAATAGACAGAGAGAGATCTTCCATCCACTGGTTCACTTACCAAATGGCTGCAATGGTTGGGGTTGGGCCAGGCTGAAGCCGGGAGCCAGGAGTTTCTTCTGGGTCTCCCACATGGGTGCCGGGGCCCAAGCACTTAAGCCATCTTCTGCTGCTTTCCCAGGCTATTAGCAGGGAGCTGGATCAGAAATGGAGCAGCTGGGACTTGAACCAGCGTCCATATGGGATGCCAGTGCTGCAGGCGGTGGCTTTACCAGCTATGCCACAGTGCCGGACCCCTTACTATCATTTTTGAATTATAATTTAAAAATGACAAGGCCACTGGGATGCTGAAGAAGGCTACGAAGTGTCCTGTGGCCAGGCTTTCTGTCCTCTGGGGACAGAACACAGCCTGGGGCCACAATGCTCAGTGCACCAGAGCTGCGGAAGGCAGGTGTCCCAAGCGGATCCGAGCTCATCGTAGCGTGGGACCCGCATCCGAGAGCATCCTTTGAAATTCTTATTTATTTGTTCATTTAGGGTAGTGAAAGGCAAAGAGACAGAGGAGAGACAGAACTCCCATGTGCTAGTTTACTTCCCCACAATGCCTGCAACAGCCAGGGCTGGGCCAGGTTGCAGCTGGAGCCAGGACCTCCAGCGGGTCTCCCACTTAACAAAGCAAGGACCCAGCGACTTGAGCCATCGCCACTGCCTCACAGGGTGTGCATTGCTGGGAAGCTGGATTCGGGAGCAGAGCCGGGACTTGAACCTGGGTTCTCTGATACGGGATGCAGGTGGCACCTTAGCCCCCGTGCAAGATGTCTGCCTCTGCCTTTATCCTGAATGTCCCACAGACACAGAGCATGAAGGCTGGGCATTGCTCATAGATTCACCCCATCCCGTACAATTCTCAGGAACCTGTTAGCTCACCTGCATGGCTGGAGGCCTCTCGCGATGGCCTGGACCCTGCTTCTTTCTGAACTCCAGCCGCTGAGTGTTTGGTTCAGGACAGCGGCTTGACTCATCCCAGGCAGGGTCCCTCCTACCCTCCTCCGATCTCCCCTACCTACCCACCCACCTACCCCAAAAAGGGAGATCTGGACCGAGGACTGGTGGGGTGGCGCAGAGCCAGGCCCCCTCGCCCCATCCTGCAGTCCCAAGGGGCCGCACAGCGGGCGGGCTCCTCTCTTCCCCCGCCAGTCGGAAATGCTGGTGTCTGTTTCACTCCCGTGTTCAGGGATATGATGCAAAGAGCTCTGGGAAGGGCTGAGTGAGAATCTGGGGATTTGGGAAGGGAACCTCGCGGCTGCCCTGGTGCTGGGCTGTGATACGCTCACTTCTGGCTCAGAACAGTGTCGTGAGCCCAAGAGCTGGCAGGAAGTCCTAGAACCTGTGCACACCCAGCTGTGTGCCCAGCTGTGTGCCAGGACCTGTGGTCAGGGGGCGTGGGGGCATGCCAGGCTCACCTCGGAATGGAGGGACTCTGGCATCGGCTCCCTCCGTCCTGCAGAGCATGAAGCGGGGGCCCCTGATGTGAGGTCCTGCGGCTGTGGGTGGGGAAGCTGAGGCTGGGAAAAGGGACCTCGGGAAGCGATCTGGACCCCAAGAGTGATGTCGTTGTCATTTCTAGCATGTGTGCCCCCTTCTTGCATCTCACCTGCTTTTTGTCTTTAAAGATTTATTTATTATATTTGAAAGGCAGAGCTACAGAGAGAGGGAGAGACAGAGAGGTCTTCTATCCACTGGTTCACTCCCCAGATGACTGCAACAGCCCTGGCTGGGCCAGGTTGAAGCCAAGAGCTTCTTCTGGGTCTCCCACATGGGTGCAGGGGACCAGGAACTTGGGCCATCTTCCACTGCTTTCCCAGGCGCATTTGCAGGGAGCAGGATGGGAAGTGGAGCAGCTGGGACTTGAACCGGCAGCCATATAGGATGCCGCCATTGCAGGCAATGGCTGAACCCGCTGTGCCACTGCGCCAGGCCCCATCTCTCCTGGTTTTAAAGTCACAGGAAATGTACTCTGCAGCTTTGGCCCCTGGCTTTGGAAAAGTTCAGGGCCAGAACTGAGCCCTGCTACGAGTTGTAAGGGGCACCCCGGCGGGGAGGGGGGTGGGTCAGGACCGCAGCCAGCGTAGGTCTCATTGCTGGCTTCTTAATTTTGCAGGTGGCCTTGATGACAGCTGGCAGAGGGGACTGTTGAGGTGAGTCCTCCAGCAAGGATCACAGGAGGAGACAGACAGCCCCATCCAGGGAACGGAGACACAACTTTCGTGGGAAATTCACAGATACGTGTTTTTTTAATATTTTATTTATTTAATTAATTAATTACTTTGAAAGGCAGAGAGAGAGGAGAGAGAGAGAGTGATCTCCCATCAGCTGGTTCAATCCAGCAATGGGGCCGGCGCCGCGGCTCACTAGGCTAATCCTCCGCCTTGCGGTGCCGGCACACCGGGTTCTAGTCCCGGTCGGGGAACCGGATTCTGTCCCGGTTGCCCCTCTTCCAGGCCAGCGCTCTGCTGTGGCCCGGGAGTGCAGTGGAGGATGGCCCAAGTGCTTGGGCCCTGCATCCCATGGGAGACCAGGAGAAGTACCTGGCTCCTGCCATCGGATCAGCGCGGTGCGCCGGCCACGGCAGCCATTGGAGGGTGAACCAACGGCAAAGGAAGACCTTTCTCTGTGTGTCTCTCTCTCTCACTGTCCACTCTGCCTGTCAAAAAAAAATAATAATAAAATAAAATAAAAAATCCAGCAATGCTTGGACTGGGCTAGGTCAAAGCCAGGAGCCAGGAACTCAATCCAGGTTGCCCACAAGGGTTAGCAGGGCTGGCATTTGGACCAGCAGGCGTTCCTTGTGGTGTATTAACTGCTGTGCCGACCGCCCACCCCCACAGCCGTCTCTTGAAAAGCTCTTGGGAGCCTGGGATGTGACCGCATCATGACTGCTGACCTCAAACCAGCTGTCACCTGAGATGCAAGGGGCACCCACAGCCGGCCTCATGCTCCCGGGGCACAGCAATGTAAGGGTCAGGCTAGTGGCCACAGGCTGAGGTCCTGTATGCCCGCAGTGTGACAGTGTCAGGGGGTGGAGCCCTCACGAACCACTGATCAGCACTGCAGCAGTAAGTGAAGCCATCGTTGCTACAGCAGAATCCCAAACTGGAGAGCCAGTTCAAGTCCCAGCTGCTCCGCTTCTGATCCAGCTCCCTGCTGATGCATCCTGGGAAAGCAGTAGCAGATAGCCCAAGTGTTTGGGCCCCTGCCACCCACGTGGGAGATCTAGGTGGAGTTCCTGGCTCTTGGCTTCAGCCTGGCCCAGCCCTGGCTGCTGTGGCCACCTGGGGAGTGAACCAGCAGAAGGAGAGGCAGAGAGAGAGAGAGAGAGGGAGGGAGAGAGGTCTTCCATCCCCTGGGTTCACTCCCCAACTGACCACAACGGCCGGAGCTGGAGCCAGGAGCCTCTTCTGGGTCTCCCACGTGGATGCAAAGACTTGGGTCATCTTCCATTGCTTTCCCAGGCTATAGCAGAGAGCTGAATCAGAAGTGGAACAGCTGGGACTCGAACCGGTGCCCATATAGGATGCTGGCACTGCAGGCAGCAGCTTTTTCTTTTGGCTGTTATGCCACAGCGCAAGCCCCAAAAAGAGCCACTAGGCTAATCCTCCACCTTGTGGCGCCGGCACACTGGGGTTCTAGTCCCGGTCAGGGCACCGGATTTTTTTTTTCCATTTCAAATTTTATTACATGAAAGGAAAATAAAAACCTCCACAAAACAAACAAGACTCTTAAGACCTAAACCAATTGAAAGACAGGAGATAATTATCAAGGTTCTAACCAGCTCCACTCCTCCCCCCAGAACCACCTTATGTTAAAAAAAATAAACAAAACCTGAAAGAAATAGAAATACCAGCTTCAAAAATATTTATCCAAAAAGTAAGGCATCCACTTTAAAAAAAAAATTAAAGAGGGGAGGAGATTGGAGGAATGAGGAGGTCCCCTGATCCTCCTGGGGCCACCCCAGCCTACCTGGTGGAAGGGATCATCACTTAGGCCAAGGCCAGCATCTCACCAACTAGGGGGGCCAGGCAAGCTGGGAGCCCTGAGCAGGGCCGGGGGGCGGGGGGCTCCCTGTATTCCAGTCTTACCAGATGCAAGGGACAGGCCGAGAGAATGGAACTCTGAGATACAGAATTCGCAGCCTCAGGACACCAGGTGCAGGTAGCACACAGCAGGGCCCAGGGGAGATCCTCTCATTTCCCTCTGGGGCACAGGGAAAAAGGGGTACCCGGGAAGGGGGTGCCCCTCTGCCACCACCTCCCATCCTGCCCCAAGACGGGAGAGGAGCTGGGAGTGGAGCTGGCCCCCAGGAGACAGCCTGGCCCCCAGCAGCCTCCAGGGCCACGGAATGGGCTCCTCTGGGGAGGGAGAAGTGCCCTTCCTCCTGGGACAGGCGTTGAATCCCAGGTCTGTCCTGCTGGGTAGAAAGAAGGAAGTGATCATAGGCCCGGTTCTTCGATGGGTGGTGACTTAAGGCTGATTTGGCTTTGATTTCGGGCCTGAAGGCCTTGGGGGTCCTTCACACATGTCCAGAGCGAAGGCCTAGAGAGGGGGTGAAGGGTATGATGGTATGATGGGGTGGCTGCCCTGGGTGGGGCTGCGCTAGCTGCAAGAACGAAAGGGAGTGTATGTGTGTACATGTGTGTAGCCAAGCTGCTGTGTTGGCCACATTGAAAACAAGCAAGGCTCTGGCTTCAGGAAGCGTTGGCACCATGCTGGGGCAGGATGCAGGAGGCGGGGGCAGGGCTGAGTCTGCAGCCTTTTCCAGGATGTTCCAGGGGCCTGGCTTGGGGCTGGGGGGAAGGGCAGCCCTCCCGTTGGTCCTTAGCTCAGTGGGGAGGCAGTGTCCATGGGACAGGGAGCCCAGGTTGCGTGGGGTGGGAGCTGGGGCAGGGGGGGCAGATCCCTTCTGAGTTTTGGGTCCCTGGCGAATGGGGGAGGGGTCTGGGTCGAGGGGTCTGGGTCTCTCGAGCCGCCCTTTAATGGGGGATAGATCTGCCAACTCCTGGTGGCTGCCTTGTGCCTCTGCACTAGGGTATCTCCCGGCCTTAGAAGTGGGGGAAGGCAGTAGTGGGCTCAGGTTCCGGAAGAGGCACCTGAGGGCATGGGCCCGGGGGAGGGGTCCTGTAGGGCATCCTGGCCAGCTCCAGGGCCTGGGGGCAGGCCGGTTCCTTGTACAAACGTTAGTGTCGTTGTCATCTCTCGTCACCACATCCAGATCTTCCTGCAGGTGTGCATGTGTGTGTGTGTCCTGGGGACCCAGGCGGGTGAGGAGGGCAGAGAGGAGGAGCACGTGGGGGTGGCCAGCCGAGGGGACAGTGGGCCTCAGGGCTGGGACTGCTCCAGCAAGTCCTTGTCCTTGCCAGGAGAGGGCTGGCAGATGGGCTGCTGCTGCTCCTCCATGTCCTCGCGCGTCCCCTCTGTCCCCGAGCCCCCGTCCACCTCAGGATACACAACCACGCACATCTTCTGGCTCACCAGGGTTAGCAGCTCAATGAAGTCTGTCCTGGTTGCCCCTCTTCCAGGCCAGCCCTGTGCTGTGGTCAGGGAGTGCAGTGGAGGATGGCCCAAGTGCTTGGGCCCTGCACCCCATGGGAGACCAAGGAGAAGCACCTGGCTCCTGCCATCGGATCAGCGCGGTGCGCTGGCTGCAGCGCGCCAGCCGTGGCGGCCATTGGAGGGTGAACCAACGGCAAGCAAGCAAGCAAGCAAGCGTATTGCAAGCCGGTGCCGCAGCTCACTAGGATAATCCTCCACCTGTGGCGCCGGCACCCCGAGTTCTAGTCTCATTTGGGGAGCCGGATTCTGTCCCGGTTGCTCCTCTTCCTGTCCAGCTCTCCGCTGTGACCCAGGAAGGCAGTGGAGGATGGCCCAGGTGCTTGGGCCCTGCACCCGCATGGGAGACCAGAAGGAAGCACCTGGCTCCTGGCTTTGGATCAGCGCAGCACCAGCCTTAGCGGCCATTTGGGGGTGAACCAATGGAAGGAAGACCTTTCTCTCTGTCTCTCTCTCTCTTTCTCTCTCTGTCTAACTCTGCCTGTCAAAAAAAAAAAAAAAAAGGCATATTGCAGCTTCAAGATGGAATGTATCTCTGTGTATGTCCAAGCATCCTACGGACCTGTGGCATCAGGTTCTGGCTCAGAGCCGCTGCCAATTAAGAACAATTAAGGGCAGGAACCTGAAGCAGATCCCCGGCTGCTGGGGAGAGGGGAGGGGGCTCGGGTGGGAGGGAGGCACTGCCCTTCCACAGCCTGGCCTCGTGGACCCCCCGGATATGATGGCTGACTCTGACTGAGTGTGGAGCAGCGTGAGCTGTGCTTTCATACCCTCTCCCAATGCCTCGGCCAAGTTCAGCCAGGAGGCAACATTGTGTTGCCTTCCCAAGGGCCCAGAAAGGGCTGCTCCCCCACCTGCTCCAGCTGCCTGTTCTCCCCTTTGCCCCCGCCCCCTGCCTGCAGCCACAGCTGTGTTTACTTCCCTGGAAACGGGCACCTTTGTGAACACCAAGTTTGCAGGCAGCAAAACCCAAGGCACCCACTGTGGACTCGGTGAGTCCCTACAGAAAACTAGGGTAGGACGGGGGTGGGGGGCATCCCTTTACACCTGTGCCCTTCTGCACACAACAGGAGCCGGAGCACAGCCCGTGGCAGGTGAGTTTATAGTCTAAACACCTAACCACACACGAGGAAGGCAAGAGCAGAAATGACTTCCAAGGTCGGGGGGTGGTTTTTGTTTTTGCTTTCTTTTCCTTTTTTTCTGGAATGAAAAAAAAAAAAAAAGCCACTGGAACTCTCCAATAGTGCCCCCCCCAAAAAAAAACTGGGTTCCCACATATAACTCTAGGCCTCAAAATGTGGCAGTGAGGAAGGGGCCGGCACCTGTGACACCCGGCATCCCTAATGGACATTCGTTTGACTCCGGCTGCTCCACTTCCCCTCCAGCTCCCTGCTAACGCATCCTGGGAAAGCAGTAGAAGATGGCCCAAGTGCTTGGGCCCCTGCACCCACGTGGGAGACCCGGATGGAGCTCCCGGCTCCTGCTTTGATCCCAGCCTTTGTGGCCATCTGGGGAGTGAACAAGTGGCTGGAACAATCTCTCCCCCACCGCATCACTCTACCTCTCAAATACATAAATAAATCTTCGAGAAAAACAATGTGGCTTAATTGGCAGGTCACGCTGGTGTATTATGGGCAAAGGTATGTGGGAGAGAAACAGCTCCAACTGCAGCAAAACAGCGTTTGCTGCAAGTTCTGGTCCACGTGGCTCTACAAGAGGGTCAGGTGCTGGGCTCCGGCAGACAACAGGACAAGTCCTGGTCACGTGGAGCTTAGATGCCGGCCCCAGGATACTGAAGAGAAACAGATTTCACAGAACAACGTCCATTTCCAGCTTCTCTTTCAAGACTCTCAGTCAGGCCGGCGCCGCCGCGGCTCACTAGGCTAATCCTCCACCTTGCGGCGCCGGCACACCAGGTTCTAGTCCCGGTCGGGGCGCCAGATTCTGTCCCGGTTGCCCCTCTTCCAGGCCAGCTCTCTGCTGTGGCCCGGGAGTGCAGTGGAGGATGGCCCAAGTGCTTGGGCCCTGCACCCACATGAGAGACCCGGAAAAGCACCTGGCTCCTGCCATCGGATCAGCGCGGTGCGCTGGCCGCGGCGGCCATTGGAGGGTGAACCAACAGCAAAGGAAGACCTTTCTCTCTGTCTCTCTCTCTCACTATCCACTCTGCCTGTCAAAAAAAAAAAAAAAAAAAAAAAAAAAAGACTCTCAGTCATCAGTCCCAGTCCCTTGTCTTCCTCTGGTGACATCGGCTCTGTGGGTCTTTGTCTCACCTGGCACCCAGCAGACAAGGTGCATCTGTCCACTCAGAGCCAGGCTCTCACCTCCGTCACCCCAGGGATGACGGCAGAGATGGCGTGGACACCATGCAGGGGGTACCCCTCACCAAGAGCCATTCACGGGGCCTGTGCTGTGGTGTAGTGGGTAAAGGCGCCGCCTGCAGTCCCAGCATCCTATATGGGCACCAGTTCGAGTCCCGGCTGCTCCACTTCCGATCCAGCTCTCTGCTACAGCCTGGGAAAGCAGTGGAAGATTTGCCACAATAGACAGTGGCACCGCTTCTATGAAGCTTGTGAGGAAGCCCAGGCCAGCCCTCAGAGTGTAGCCCCATGGAGAGGCCCCAGTGTGGTTTTCTGCCAACATGCTGGCTTCCAAAGCCAAAGCCGCCTGGGTGGGGCCCCTGCGCAGTGCCTGGCCATGCACACAACAAAGGGGCCACTTTGCGCGGCTAACAATAGTTCGTTGCCAGCCATCGTAGCCAGAACAGGTGTCTTTTCCCTCTTTCTGAAAAGGGATTTGAAGAACAGGCAATGGAAAAAATCAGCCCTCATTCCTTCTGCTGCTGCACAGCCGGTGCTACCGAAGCCAGCTTCCAAGTTCAACAACAAGTTCAGTCCCCGGGGAGCTGCTTGGCTCTGTTCCCAGTCTGCGCCCTGCAGCCTCTGGGGGCTGAGAACACCCCTGCCGGGAGCCTTGTTCTCCCTTCCCCACTGCCTGGCTCCGGCTCCTGGCTCCAGCTTCCTGCCAGTGCAGAGCCTGGCTCACATAACTGGGTCCCTACCACCCACATGGGAGACCTGGATTGCATTCCTGGCCCCTGGCTCCTGGCTCTGGCCCAGATGTGGCTGTAGCGGGCACTGGGGGTGTGGACTAGTGCTTAGGAGGTCTCTGTCCTTTCTAGTCTCAAGTGTAAAAGCTAAAAGCAAAACCAACAGGGTTACACAAGCTGGCACCACTCCCCGTCTCCTTTCTTTAGCCCAGGCTTCCTAAGTTCCTGCTGGTGCTGGGGGTCGGTGCAGGGGGTTGAGGAGAGGGCCAGGCTGCCCCCCCCCCCCGAGACAGTGGAACAGCAGAGTTCTGCCCACGAGGGCCACTTCATCACTAACTCTTCATTTTTCCCCCCCTGTGCACTTTTTTTTTTTTTTTTTTTTTTTTTTTTTTTTTTTTTTTTTTTTGACAGGCAGAGTGGACAGTGAGAGAGAGAGACAAAGAGAAAGGTCTTCCTTTGCCGTTGGTTCACCCTCCAATGGCCGCCATGGCCGGCGCTTCTCCTAGTCTCCCATGGGGTGCAGGGCCCAAGCACTTGGGCCATCCTCCACTGCACTCCCTGGCCACAGCAGAGAGCTGGCCTGGAAGAGGGGCAACCGGGATAGAATCCGGTGCCCCAACCGGGACTAGAACCCGGTGTGCCGGCGCTGCAAGATGGAGGATTAGTCTAGTGAGCCGCGGCGCCGCCCCCCCCTCCCCGTGCACTTTTAAAATCGATTATCACCTGTAAGTCTTTTTAAATTCTCTTTGTCTGGGGGGGGCCGGTGTTCTGATGCAGCAAGTTGAGCTGCCACCTGCAGTGCCAGCATCCCATATGGGCTCCGGTTCAAGTCCCCGCTGCTCCACTTCCAATCCAGCTGCCTCGTCCCTGGGTCTCTGATTCTTGGTGGGCAGATACAGGGGTGGGCATCCAAGAGCATCCTTTTAACATTTCATTTCTTTATTTATTTAGTGCGGGAAAAGGCAGAGACAGAGAGACAGAAAAATCTCTCATCTGCTAATTCACACCCCCAAATGCCTGCAACAGCAGGCAGCATTGTGAAAACAGATCTTTGTTTCCACCCTGGAAGGATACTTTGTTCTTACACTGCACAGCCCAGAAATCCTAACAGAATCTTGGTTGCCAGAAAAATAAATCTTAAAAAGAAAAAAAAAAAAAAAGCTCATGAAGAAGTCAGGTTTCAGACAAAGAAAATTTATTTTTGAAAGATGTATTGATTTTTTTTTTTTTTGACAGGCAGAGTGGACAGTGAGAGAGAGACAGAGAGAAAGGTCTTCCTTTTGCCGTTGGTTCACCCTCCAATGGCCGCCACGGCTGGCACACCGTGCTGATCCGAAGGCAGGAGCCAGGTGCTTCTCCTGGTCTCCCATGGAGTGCAGGGCCCAAGCACTTGGGCCATCCTCCACTGCACTCCCTGGCCACAGCAGAGAGCTGGCCTGGAAGAGGAGCAACCGGGACAGAATCCGGCGCCCCGACCGGGACTAGAACCCAGGGTGCCGGCGCCGCTGGGTGGAGGATTAGCCTATTGAGCCGTGGCGCCGGCCAGATGTATTGATTTATTTGAAAGGCAGAGTTACAGAAAGAAGGGGGGGGGGGAGAGAGAGAGAATCTTCCATCTGCTGGTTCACTCCCCCAGGTGGCCACAGCAGCCAGGGCTGAGCCAGGCTGAAGCCAGGAGCCAGGAACTCCATCCGGGTCTCCCACGTGGGTGGCAGGAGTCCAAGTACTTGGGCCATCTCCTGCTGCTTTCCCAGGCACATCCAACAGGGAGCTGGATGGCAAGTGGAGCAGCCAGGACGAAAACCGGCATTCGTGTAGGATGCCAATGTCGCGGGTGGCAGCTTAACCTACTGCACCGTGACGCTGGCCCCCGTTAGGAATTTTTAATGGATTATTTTGAATGTTCTAGATGGTCAACCACAGCCCCAGCAACTGGTGGTGAGTTTCCCTCCGGCTTTTTGAGTTTTTATAAGACTTCCTGTTCCTGTTCTTGGCGTGGGCTGGGACCTCCTGGAAGAGGTGGGGACAGATATAGAGCTTGGCTTGGGAGGAATGAGGTGGTATTTACTGTTCGACTGGACATTTGCTACTGGTTTTGTTTTTTTTTTTAATTTTTGTGGCACAAGCTGTAGGCTAAGGAAACACCCATTTCTGTTGAGTGACGAACTTGTTTGTTATTTTCCAAGTCTTTCACGGAAGTGGAGCGTCTGTCCCAGACACTGGCTTAAGGAAGCGCCTGGAAATTTCGTGCTGGGAGACTGGACAGATAAAGAAGAGTTTGCCTGGGAACACCATTCCCTGAGGCTGCAGCAGTAGAAGTTACCTAGAAGGACCCTCAGGGAACCCTGCTGGGGGCTTTACCCGTGTGGGTCCCCGTCTGAAATCCCATGGCCTCACTCCCATCTGGCTGAAGCAGGCTAACCGGGAAGGTGATCCACATTCAAACCCAAAACAGTTATTTGGTTGTGGGATTAGGAGGTCTCTTTATTTTTTTAACTATTCTTAAAAATCTATTTATCGCGGCTGGTGCTGTGGTACAGCGGGTAAAGCTGTTGCCTGCAGTACTGGCATCCCATATGGGCACTGGATCGAGTCCCCACTGCTCCACTTCCCATCCAGCTCTCTGCTATGGCCTGGGAAAGCAGTGGAGGATGGCCCAGGCCTTTGGGCCCCTGCACCCGCGAGGGAGACCTGGAAGAAGCTCCTGGCTCCTGGCTCCCTGGCTGTTGTGGCCATCTGGGGAGTGAAGCAGCAGATGGACGACCTCTCTCTCAATCTCTCCCTCTCTCTCTGTAATTCTGACTTTCAAAATAACAATAAATCTTAAAAAAATATTTAATGATTTTTGGCCTTTTCCTTTTTTAAAAAAAATATATCTACTTATTTATTTGAAAGGCAGAGATACAGAGAGAGGGAGAGACAGAGAGAGAGAGGCAGAGAGAGAGGTCTTCCATCCGCTGGTTCACTCCTCAAGTGGCTGCAACAGCCGGAAGTGGGCTGATCTGAAGCCAGGAGCCAGGAGCTTCTTCCAGGTCTCCCATGTGGGAGCAGGGGCCCAAGCACTTGGGCCATCTTCCACTGCTTTCCCAAGTGCATTAGCAGGGAGCTGGATCAGTTCCTGAGACTTCAGGCAGCTGCCCTTGGCGGAAAGACAGCAGCCCTGGGCACTGGGTTGCAGGACAGAGTTGCCTCAGGCAGGCAAGAGACACAGCCCCTGCCTCCCAGCGGAACCTTCCGGCCAGCACTGCTACGTGACATGGCAGAGAGCACGTTCTGAAAGCAGGGTCAAGAGCATCTACCTGGGGGCCAGAGGTGTGGTGTAGAGGGTAAAGTTGCCACCTGAAGTGCCAGCATCCTATATGGGTGCCGGTTCGAGTCCTGGCTGCTCTACTTCTGACCCAGCTCCCCACTAAAGTGCCTGGGAAAGCAGTGGAAGATGGCCCAAGTCCTTGGGCCCCTGCACCCACATGGGAAACCCAGAAGAAGCTCTTGGCTCCTGGCTTTGACTTGGCCCACCCCTTGTTGTTACGACCATTTGGGGAATGAACCAGAGGATCTCTCTCTGTCTCCACCTCTCTCTGTAACTCTACCTTTCAAATAAATAAAATAACTTTTTTTAAAAAGGTAAAATGAAATGATATAAACTATATATTAAAAACGGAGTGGCCAGCACAGCGGCTCAATAGGCTAATCCTCCGCCTTGCGGCGCCGGCATACCGGGTTCTAGTCCCGGTCGGGGCACTGGATTTTGTCCCGGTTGCCCCTCTTCCAGGCCAGCTCTCTGCTGTGGCCAGGGAGTGCAGTGGAGGATGGCCCAGGTGCTTGGGCCCTGCACCCCATGGAAGACCAGGAGAAGCACCTGGCTCCTGCCTTCGGATCAGCATGGTGCGCCGGCCGCAGCGCACCAGCCGCGGCGGCCATTGGAGGGTGAACCAACGGCAAAAGGAAGACCTTTCTCTCTGTTTCTCTCTCTCTCCCTGTCCACTCTGCCTGTCAAAAAAAAAAAAAAAAAAAAAAGGAGTGTATGCCCCTCTTATCAAGACATTTTGGCCAAATGCTCGCAGGTTCTCCTGTCCCAGCCGTGCAGCTCACCAGCTGGGCGCCTGTGTGCATTTGTACCTCCATTGCTCAGGGCATGTGGGCTGACGTGTACCACATCCTCCTCAGGGGCTACCTGGGGAGAAGGAACTGATGAAACCTTAAAGGGGCTTAGCAGACGTGAGTGCTCAGGGGGTGTCAATGGTGGTGATGGTGGTGGTGAGGATGGTGGTGATGGTGGTGATGGCAGTGACGGAGGTGATGGCGGTGATGATGGTGGTGATGGTGATGATGGTGGTGGTGAGGATGGCAGAGATGGTGATGGTGATGGTGATGATGGTGGTGATGGTGGTGATGGCGGTGATGATGGTGGTGGTGGTGTTAATGATGGTGGTGATGATGATGGTGATGATGGTGATGGCAGTGATGGTGGTGATGGAGGTGATGGTGGTGGTGATGGTGATGATGGTGGTGGTGAGGATGGCAGTGATGGTGGTGGTAATGGTGCTGCTGATGGTGGTGGTGATGGTATTGATGGTGTTGATGGTGATGGTGTTGATGATGATGGTGGTGGTGATGGTGTTGATGATGGTGATGATGATGATGGTGGTGATGGTGGTGATGGCAGTGATGGTGGTGGTGATGGCGTTGATGGTGGTGGTGATGGTGGTAATGGTGGTGATGATGGTGATGGTGGTGATGATGATGGTGTTGATGATGGTGGTGGTGGTGATGATGATGGTGGTGATGGTGATGATGATGATGGTGATGATGGTGGTGATGATGATGGTGGTGGTGATGATGGTGGTGGTGGTGATGATGGTGGTGGTGATGGTGGTGATGATGATGATGATGGTGGTGGTGATGGTGATGATGATGGTGGTGATGGTGATGATGATGGTGGTGACAGTGGTGATGGTGGTGGTGATGGTGATGATGGTGGTGGTGGTGATGGTGGCAATGACGGTAATGGTGATGATGTGACAGTAATGATGATGAGAGTAATGATGGTGATGACAGTGATGATGATGATGGTGATGATGATAGTGACAGGTGGTGGTGATGGTGGTGATGGTGATGGTGATGGTGACAATAGTGGTGGTGATTATTATTAACTCCTTGGGCCAATTTCTACACCCGGAAAAGGAGAGGAAGTGGACTAACTTCTAAGACCCATTCCAGGTACCAAGGAAGCATTTTACTATCTGTGGAATTGACCACAGATATTAGCCACAGGACCACAGGATGTGGTCCCCTCTTCCCACTCTGAGTTCCGCTTCTATAGCTCTAGGGCGCAGAGCAAGCCTGGCTTTCCCGGTGGTGTGAGGTCCGGTTGCACCTGTTGAAAGACTGAGGCTCTGAACCACGCCACAGCGTCTCAGGGTGCCACGCTCACTGGTACCTGGGGACCTGAGTGAGCCACGAACCCTCCCACCTCCAGAGAGGGAGAAAAGATAATCTCCCTGGGACCCGGGCACATTGTAGCAGCTCCGGGGGGCGGTTCCCTGGTAAGTTCGTTCAAGTTCAGATCAGCAAGTTTCTTTTATGTATTTTTTAAAAAGATTTACTTATTTATTTGAAAGGCAGAGTTAGAGAGAGGCAGGGGCAGGGCCAGAGCTGTGGCGCAGCAGGTGAAAGCCCTGGCCTGAAGCGCCGGCATCCCATATGGGCGCTGGTTCCCGGCTGCTCCTTTTCCGATCCAGCTCTCTGCTGTGGCCTGGGAAAACAGTAGAAGATGGCCCAAGTCCTTTGGCCCCTGCACCCATGTGGGAGCCCCGGAAGAAGCTCCTGGATCCTGGCTTTAGATCGGCCCAGCTCTGGCCATTGCAACCATCTGGAAGACCTCTCTCTCTGGCTCTACCTCTCTCTGTAACTCTGTATTTCTGTATCTCTGTATTTCAAATAAATAAATCTTTTAAAAGAGAGAGAGAGAGAGAGAGAGAGAGAGAGAGAGAGAGAATCTTCCATCCACTGGTTCACTCCCCAGATGGTTACAACGGCCAGAGCTGGGCCAATCCAAAGCCAGGAGCCGGGAGCTTCCTCCAGGTCTCCCACACAGGTGCAGGGCCCAAGCACTTAGGCCATCCTCCACTCCTTTCCCAGGCCATATCAAAGAGAGCTGCACTGGAAGTGGAGCAGCTGGGACTCGAACCGGCGCCCATATGGCATGCTGGCGCTGCAGACTGGGGCTTTAACTCACTGTGCCACAGCACCAGCCCCTGCTGCTGTTTTTAAAAAGCCCTTCTCTGGGGTCTGCATTGTGGTGAAGCCGGTTGGGCTGTGCCTGCAGCTGTGGCATCCCGTGTGGGTGCCGGTTCGAGTCCCAGCTGCTCCATTTCTGATCCAGCTCCCTGCTAATGTGCCTGAGAAAAGCAGAAGATGGCCCAAGTTTTTGGGTTCCTGTCACCCAAATGGGAGATCTGGAAGTTCCTGGCTCCTGCCATTGCAACCATCTGGAGAGTGAACCAGTGGATGGAAGATCTTTCGCATTCTCTCTCTCTCTCTCTCTCTCTCTCTCTCTTACTCTTTCAAATAAATAAATCTTTCAAAATAAATAAAAAGAAAAGAAAAAGTCCTTCTCCACTTCTCCCCAAACACTCTGCACATCCCACATGAGCCTGGGGCACCAGGGTAGGGGTGAGGCCGGGGCAGGGAGAGGGAGGGAGGCATAGACTTGCTTCCAAATGTCCCGATCCCTGGGTGACTTGGTCCCCGCTGCACCAAGGACAGCTGACATCGCTCTCTGAGCAAGAAATCACGCTCATTCTCTAAATCCAAGATTTTTTTTCCCCAAATAGAGTAGCTTTAATATACATATATATGTATATATGTATGTATGTATATGTATATATATGTGTGTGTGTGTGTATATATATATATATATATATATCGACCTAAACATATTTTAATGAGCCCCTCCTTGCACGGAGCGGGCAGGATGGCTCCTATTTGCTGTTCAGCACTTCCTTTGAAAGCACGGTCAAGCTACCCTTGAAGACGGCTAGCATGAGGTTTGCACGAGCCAGCTAATGTCCTTGGAACGGTTTTCCGGAGCGCTGCACTGGGAGATGCAGGGAGTTCAAAGAAGGAGGGTCACGTGCGCGTAAAACCAGAGCGAAAGCCGGGTCTGAGGGCTGCGATTGGTGCAGCCTCCCCCACACTGCACCGCAGCACGTAGTCCCCACCCCCACTGTAGAACCTGTCTCAGAGCCGTTGGCATGAGCCGTATCCAGCCTGGCTCTGGCTGGCCCCGGGCTTCAAGTCCTGAGGAACCCAGATACTCCAGGTACTGCTCCACGTACTTAGACAATGCTGAAGATGTGAATTCTTTAATCACTGTCTCCCTTATTCTCCAAACCAACAAACAAGGGGACTTCAACAACAATAAAAAACCTGTGGAGGAGCTGGCGCGGTGGTGTAGCAGGTTAAGCTACTGCCTGTGATGTTGGCATTCCACATGGGCGCCGGTTCTAGTCCCGGCTGTTCCACTTCCAATCCAGCTCCCTGCTAATGCACCTGGCCCTATCCTGGCCATTGCAGGCATCTGGGGGGAGTAAACCAGGAGATGGGAGTCTCTCTCTCTCTCTCTCTCCTCTCTCTCTCTCTCTCCTCTCTAAGTATTAGCTTATTTTGGTGCAAAACCAATTTTGAATCCATGCCTATGTTTTTTCACAATACACATTTTCCATGTATGCTGGGAAAAAAGAACATTTTTGTATTTCAAATTCCTTTTTGTTCTTGCACCAAAACACACAGAAGCGATTAACCCAGTTTCTCCAGGAGCCCTTGTCTGTGCAGCTTCTAGTCTGTGGTCAACACTGTTCCCCATCGAGGGGCTGCAGCCAGGAGGACCACCAGGTTCCCCCCCCCCCCGCCTGTAGAACAGGAGAGTGAGAGAGAGAGAGAGAGACACGCAGGAGGAGGCTTCGGAGAGCGTGAAGGGGCTTGGAGGGCACGGGGCGAGGTGCCACCACTCTGATTCCTCCAGATTGCTCTGAGCCTTGCTTACTGAGCGTGTGAGGCAGGGGCAGACAGGGGACACGGCTAGCTGCTGGCGGTGGTGGCCAGGGCAATGGGCTAAGCACCCAGGCAGGCAGGAAGTCCCAGTAGTGATCAGAACCACAGAACAGAACTGGAGGTGGCCCCATTCCGTTCCCGCCGCCGGCAACAGGACCTCGCTGTCACTCTGCACCGGCGCCTCCTCCCTTCAGGCCTTCCCTGCCCGTATTTTTAAAAAAAATCAGGTCGAGGACCACTTTTTTGTAACAATGAGCCTGTCCCCACCCCCCCCCCAAAGTCCTGCCGATCCACTGTTCTCCCCTAATTAGGACATCTGCGGCCACACAATGCAAGGGAGGGCTCTTGTCTCTGCTCCCCCGCCCCGCAGCCCCGAATTCAAGGCTGAATCACGCCTATTTGCTGCGCCCTCTCCGCCTCCCCCATGTCAAGATTTAAGTTCAATTGGATTCCTAGGGCTTGCGCCCGCCTGTCCCAAACTCCCTCCAGCCTGACCCACTTTAGGCAAGTGGGGAGCGATGCAAACTCAAAACACTAGCAGTAAAGAGGTGGGCGGCACAGACAAAGGAGGCGCTCAAACAGGAGGGGCTGGCAGGGCCCGCTGGAGAGGTGCAGGCGAGGGCGGGGGCGCAGGGGCCCCAGCACGCGTGCTTCCCGCGCCCGCCCGGCCCCCCGGAGTTCTCCAGGCCTAGTTTTGGGCTGGGGTGAGGAACAGCCATGGCAATTTTCTCTGCTGACCTAGTTGCTTAGCAGGTCATGGCCTGGGTGCTGCTCTGACCAAATCGGATGGCGTGGATTGTTTTTTGGCTCAGGAACCCAGGCTTGTCTGCAGTGAGTGACGGTGATGATGACGGTGACAGCGAATGGCTGGCTGGCTGGGGACCTGGCCTTGGCTAGGAAGTGCCTTTGAAATAAACAGCTGCAGGGGCTGGCGCGGTGACACAGCCTACATCCCATAAGGCCATCGGTTCGAGTCCTAGCTGCTCCACTTCCCTCCAGCTCCTTGCCAACGTGCCTGGGAGAGCAGTGGAAGATGGTCCAAGTCCTTGGGCCCCTGCACCCATGGGAGACCTGGATGGAGTTCCAGGCTCCTGGCTTCAGCCTAGCCCAGCATTTGGGGAGTGAACCAGTGGATGGAAGATCTGTTTCTCTCCCTGTCTCCCTCTCTCTCTCTCAAGTTGTCAGTGCTTTATTTTATTTTTAAAGACTTTTTATAATTTTTTAAAGATTTTATTTATTTATTTATTCGACAGGTAGAGTTACAGGCAGTGAGAGAGAGAGAGACAGAGAGAAGGGTCTTCCTTCCATTGGTTCACTCCCCAAATAGCCACAACGGCTATCCGAAGCCAGGAGCTTCTTCCCGGTCTCCCATGCGGGTGCAGGGGCCCAAGGATTTGGGCCATCTTCTACTGCTATCCCAGGCCACAGCAGAGAGCTGGATTGGAAGTGGAACAGCCAGGACTCGAACCATTGCCCCTGTGGGAAACCGGCATCTCAGGCGGGGCTTAACCCACTGCCCCACAAGTCCCACCCCAAATGCTTTATTTTAAAATAGCCCTTGATCGTTGCCCAGTCATGGGCTGACGTGCGTGTTGAGAGCGTGTCTAAGGCAGGCGGGGGCTGGGCTGGGTTGTGAGAGGTCAGGTGTGTGCAATGCACCTTCAGCCTAGGATGGCTCCATCAGGGGCAGAGCACCCATGCAGGTCTCCGACCTCTGCCCTGGCCGCTTGTCCCAGAACGGATTCTGGAAGCACAGCCCAGGGAGAGGGCGTCTGACTGAGCCTGCTGTATGGGCGGCTGGGGACCGGGCAGGCACGTGGAGCCTCCAAGACAAGCTCTCCCCAGCGAGGGAGCGTGATGCAGCAGGTCCCCACAGCAGACTCTGATTAAATGTTGCTGTCAGTCTTCCTCAGCTCCCCAAGGTAGTTGTGCTGTGAGTGCGAGCTGGGAGCTGCTGCCCGAGTCTTCCGTATCTGTGAATCCATGAAGGAGACATCCAGTTCTCCCTGCTGTGGGAAAGGGTCCCATGGTCCATGTTCAACCCAGAGTGGAAAATGACTGCCAGCTGATTTGCAGAGGGAGGCAAGCTACCAGGCAAACAGGAAGTCAGGGAGCAGCCAGCTCACAAGAGGAAATTAGAGAAGAGAGGAGGAAGGCAACTTTGTAACATAGGTGACTTCCGGGAGGATTGAACACCCCACAGTACACAGCCAATGAGGAGCTGGGGGAGGGGCTTGCAGACTGGGCTATAAATCTGCTCACCAGACACGCCATCTTGGAAGACTGATGATAAAGTCTCACTTTCAATGCCCTTCCTTTTTTTTTTTTTTTTTGAAAGGCAGAGTGGACAGTGAGAGAGAGAGACAGAGAGAAAGGTCTTCCTTTTTCCGTTGGTTCACCACCCAGTGGCCGCTGCAGCCAGCGCACTGCGGCTGGTGCATTGCGCTGATCCAAAGCCAAGAGCCAGGTGCTTCTCCTGGTCTCCCATGCGGGTGCAGGGCCCAAACACTTGGGCCATCCTCCACTGCACTTCCGGGCCACAGCAGAGAGCTGGCCTGGAAGGGGGGCAACCGGGACAGAATCCGGTGCCCCGACCGGGACTAGAACCCGGGGTAGTGGCGCCACAGGCAGAGGATTAGCCTAGTGAACTGTGGCACTGGCCAATGCCCTTCCTTTAAAGATATATATGGAAGAGTTAGAGAGATCTTCCATTAGCTGGTTCACTCCCCAAATGGCTGCAACCTTTGGACCAATCCAAAGCCAGGAGCCAGGAGCTTCTTCTGGGTCTCCCACATGGGTGCAGGAGCCCAAGGACTTGGGTCATCTTCCACTGCTTTCCCAGGCCACCAGCAGAGAGCTGGATCGGAAGTGGGCAGCCAGGACTCATAAGAGCTCCCGTATTCCATGAACTTTGGGAAGTGCCTGTGTGTATATCTGCAGGGTCCAGCGGTCCCCAGAGTCGCAGGCATTTCCTGTGGAGTACCCCTCCCCGCCTCCCGGAGAGCTGCTGTGTACCTTGCTTTAAGTTAACCTAAGGTCTGGCCCCCTGACTTCAGACATGGAGAGATAATTTGCCTAAGGACTTGCTAACGTCTGCTCTGCCGTGGCACTGTGACAGAAGCCATCTGACTCAGTTCTGCTGTGTCGTAAACCACTATAAATAGTTTCCAAACAAGGTAGACTTGGGAGGAAATAAAACAGCTATGTTTAGGAGCATGGTTGCCAGGCTGGTGATCAGCCAGCCATGCGGGACCAAGGTTTGCGCTTCCTGGAGCTTTGCAGTCAATAATAAGGAAGTGCCTGGATGACAGGCAGGAGCTAATTCTGGGAGCCCAGTTGGGATCTGTTGTAGCTGGGGGGCTTGGGTGGATTCTTTGCTTGTTTTTTGAATTGCTTTCCTCCAGACAATCTGAAAAATGCCTCCGGGTATGAAGGTGCCTGTGATTGCCGTCATAAACCACCACAACCTTGCTGGATTATAGTCACACACACACACACATGCACATGCACGCACACACACGTGTACACACATGCACGCACGCATGCACACACACACGCTTGTCGCTGGAGTTCTGGAGAGCAGAAGCCCTGGAGCAAGGCTTCTGCAGGGTTGCGCAGTCTCCTGGGGAGGGCGTTAGCTTCCTCCTGGAGCTGAGGTGTCCTTGGCTTATGGCCGCTTCCCGGTCGTCTCTGCTCCATCTTCACGTAGTCTCTGTGTCCTCTGCTTCTCTCTCTCTCTTTAAAGATTTATTTATTTGAAAGGAAGAGTTACACAGAGAGAGAAAGAAAGAGATCGTAGCTGCAACAGCCAGGCGGACTCCAGGAGTCTGGAACTCCATCTGGGACTCCCGTGTGGACACAGCAGTGCACCTGCCGTCTTCCCAGGTGCTTTAGCAGGGAGCTGGATCGGAAGTAGAGCAGCCGGGACTTGAACCAGGGCTCATACGGGATGCAGGCATCACAGGCAGCTGCTTAATCTGCTGCACTACAGAGCCAGCTCCTGTCTTCTGTCTCTTAGAAGGACACTCGTCCCCAGTCGAGGTCCTGCTCAGATGATCCGGGGCAATATTGTCTCAGGATCCTGCATCAATCGCCTCCAAACAGACCTGGGTCCTAGTCTCTCTGCTGTTGCTGGTAGCACCACAGACTGGGTGAGTTACAAAGAAAAGAAGTTTGCTGTGGCTCACGGCTCTGGACCAAGGTCACCTGCAGTGCTGGCTTCTCAATGCCAGGGTTTGTGGCTGCCCCTGGCATCCCACCGCGAGAGCCAGGGAGCTTTGTGGGAGACCTGGCCAAACTGGCTTCTGTCCCGGGCCCTTGCTCCGGATAACCCGTGAACCCGTGGTTGATAACACGAACGGACTCATCCATCCAGGAGAACAGAGCCCCTGTCCCCTCTTGTGATCTCGTGGGATTCAACGTCACAGGAGCTCAGGGGAGCCGAGCCGTGATCACACCCCAGCCGTCCTGTCCCCAGATCACAGGATCACACGCTCGGGTTCTGAGCGACAGTTCAGCTCGCGTCGCCGGCTCTGTTCAAAGCGTCTTCCTGCATTTAACCTAGATGGATTTCAGGCTTCTGATTCTAAACCTGGACCTTGCCCCGGATTTTGGATTTGGCAAAACACCACCTTCTGCATGGCTCCTCCTGGCGACATGGTGGCCACACGGCCAGGCCCCAGGCCCCAACCTTCACACCGTGCTCCTTAGAAGGCCAAAGTGCACAGGTCTGCCAGACCCATTCAAAATTCAGATTCCAGGGCCCACGATAAGGTGCGGTGGGTTAAGCAGCTGCCTGTGGTGCTGACACCCAGTATGAGGACTGATTCGAATTCTAGCTGCTCCACTTCCGATCCAGTTCTCTGCTATGGCCTGGGAAAGCAGTGGAGGATGGTCCAAGTCCTTGGGCCCCTGCACCTGTGTGGGAGACCCAGAAGAAGCTCCTAGCTCCTGGCTTCGGATTGGCCCCGCTCCGGCTGTTGGGGTCATTTGGGGAGTGAACCAGCAAATGGAAAACCTCTGGAGCTAGGCCAGGCCTCAAAGCCAGGTTCCAGGAAATCCATCCGGATCTCCCACATGCAGGGACCCAAACTGAGCCATCCTCCACTGCTTTCCCAGGTGCATTAGCAGGGAGCTGGATGGGAAGTGGAGCAGCTGGGACAGGAACCGTGGCTCTCTGATTATGGGATGCTCAGGTCGCAGGAGTCAGTTTCAATCTCTCCTCCACGGTAGGACGGGGCAGGGGGGTCATGCATGCATCCCCTTGAATGCAGCCAGCAGCCTGGGTGCCTCTCTCTGCGTCACCATTTCCCATAAACAACCACACATTCCTTTCCGGTAGAGGAAAAGCCAGGCTCGGCCAGGACCCCCTGCTGCGTGGCTGATTTCTTCGTGCCCTGCCCCCACCACCCGGAAGCAAGTCAATGACAGGAATTTCCCCATAGGCAGTCATCCTGGGGGGAGGGGGAGGAGCGATGCACCTGCTTGAGAATGGAGCTGCACCCAGACTGTGGCCTGGAGGATCCAGGCCGTCTGTGGGAGACCTACAGGCCAAAGGATGGGAGGAGGGCAAGAAGTGTGTCACGTTGGTGACTGGTGACTAGTGTCCCAAAGGGAGGCAGTGAAAGGTACAGACCGATTCTGCAAAGGACATTACTCCTGGAAGTAATGAGTGCCCTGTCATGGGGAGGGGGTACAGGCAGCAGCAGGAAGACCATCTCTGGTGACTCCATGCTGAGAGGAGGAAGGGACCTTGACTGGACGGTGACGCACATGGGACACCAGGGCTGTGTGTCCCATGGATGAGTCACGGGTGGCTTTCTTTTTCTTTCTTTTTTTTTTTTTTTAAGATTTATTTATTTGAAAGAGTTACACACAGAGAGAAGGAGAGGCAGAGAGAGAAAGAGAGAGAGAGAGAGAGAGAGAGAGAGAGAGAGAGGTCTTCCATCCACTGGTTCACTCCCCAATTAGCTGCAACAGCCGGAGCTGTGCTGATTTGAAAGCCAGGAGCCAGGAGCTTCTTCCAGGTCTCCCACGTGGGTGCAGGAGCCCAAGGACTTGGGCCATCTTCTCCTGCTTTCCCAGGCCATAGCAGAGAGCTGGATCGGAAGAGAAACAGCCAGGAGTCAAACCAGCGTCCATATGGGATGCCGGCCCTGCAGGAGGAAGCTTAGCCCGTTATGCCACAGCGCCGGCCATGAGATTACATTTTTTTTACAGGCAGAATGGACAGGGAGAGAGAGAGAGACAGAGAGAAAGGTATTCCTTTTCCATTGGTTCACCCTCCAATGGCCGCCGCGGCCAGCACGCTGCAGCCGGCGCACCGCGCTGATCCGATGGCAGGAGCCAGGTGCTTCTCCTGGTCTCCCATGGGGTGCAGGGCCCAAGCACTTGGGCCATCCTCCACTGCACTCCCTGGCCACAGCAGAGAGCTGGCCTGGAAGAGGGACAACTAGGACAGAATCCGGTGCCCCGACCAGGACTAGAACCCAGTGTGACAGCGCCGCAAGGTGGAGGATTAGCCTATTGAGCCACAGCACTGGCCGAGATTGCATTTTTAAAACCTACAGTGACCGGGACCCTGGCCACAGCAGCCTCCACAAACAGCCCTTTCTCCTACCGCAGAAGGCAAACAGCTAACAAAAACTGAGAGGAACAAACGTACAGGAGAGCGAGCGAGTCCCAGCTGCCTCCTCATTTGTGCCAAACCCGCCTCCATCAAGCTGGCCCTGGCTGGCTGGGCTGTCTCCTCGTCTGGGCTGTCCTCAGGTTCTGGGAGGCCGGGGTGTGGAGGGGCGGGCGGAGACCGGCTTTCCACAGCAGCTTCAGCAGGGACCTGCACAGAGCACCCTGGAAAATGGCTCTTTAACAAACACCCATAAAGCTTGTTTGTTTAACGGCAGCACTGATGCAGAACGAGGCAAGGAGCCAAGAGCTACACCTGTGATGTCTCGAATGCTCACCGGGCACGTGTGCGCACGGGGCGGGGAGGGGGGCTGAGGGGTTCTATTATTATCCTCATTGTACTGCTGTACTGGTAACTTCCCCAGGTCGAAGGCCCCCTGGAGCGGGGACCTTGTGTCTTTCACCAGAGCATCCCCATTGCCAATGCACTGTAGGACTGCGGGTGTTCCTTTGCGATGGACAAATGAGAACCTGAGGGTTTGGCCACTGCCTGGGACACCAGTGTACACAGCGAGCACCGGTTCGAGTCCCGGCTGCTCCACTTCTGATCCAGCTCTCTGCTGTGGCCTGGGAATGCAGTAGAAGATGGCCCGAGTGCTTGGGCCCCTGCACCTGCATGGGAGACCCAGAAGAAGCTCCCGGCTCCTGGCTTCAGCCTGGCTCAGCCCTAGCCATTGCAGGCATTTGAGGAGTGAACCAGCAGATGGAAGACCTCTCTCTCTCTCTCTCTCTCGCTCTCGCTCTCGCTCTATCTCCTCTCTACTTCTGCCTTTCAAATAAATAAATCTTAAAAAAAAAAACTATGAGAGTCAGAAATGAACAAGACAAGTTTATTTTGGTGTAAAACATATTTTTTGAGATCCAAATGCATATCATGGAAAAATTATGCATGGATTTCAAAAAAAGGGGTTTTTTTTTTGCACCAAAATCAACTGCTCTTTTAAGCGCGTTTTCCCATGAACCCTTTGAAGTCTCCCAGTGCCACCAAACACACACAAACTCTTCCTGCTCACTTCCTTGGGCCAGGCCTTACAACCAAAAACAAGATGTTCTCAGTGTTCCTGGCCGTCATCAACCCTAACGCACCAGGCAATGTCCTGCAGAGGCCCGAGCTCCAGCGCTGACCGGGCCTGGCATTGCCCAGCCACTTGTGCATGTCTAATTGCACTTTCTGTGCTGTTCAGAGGCTCGCTGGGCCCCTGGCCAGGGACTTGTTTGTGATTTCAGGGCTGAGTGAGGAGAGCGCCAGGTGGAGCCTCCCGTTCCCCCCGGGGCCTCCTACTGAGCAGAGAGTCAGGTGTCCAGCTCAGCACCCACCTCTCCCTCTCCCTGTTTTGCCGTCTGTCTGTTCCCCCAACCCCAGCCACTGTTTGTTTTGCTCCTGCAGACAAGGCATAAGAGGATCTGTGACTCCCCGTCAGGGCAGGGGAGCCGATTTTCTCCAGTGCTTCCGGGAGCGGAGCAAGCCTGGCCGGTCCCTGCTGCAGAGGGATGGAGCTGAGCCTGAGCAAAGAATCCTTTGGCTCTCATCACTGGGTCCAGGATTGGCAGCCAACAAACCAGAAGCCCTGTGTCAGGCACCTGCCACGTGGCAGTGGTGCACTCTGGTGGGTGGGCTCACCATGGTCCCTCGGGAGACACCCTAGTACTTTGCCTGCAATTAGCGCGTCCCGCCAGCAGGTGGACTCATTGTAGCCCCACAGAGGTCAGACTGGCATTACCCGAGTACTGTACGGCAATTAGTACATTCTGCCAGCAGGGGGTGGGGGCCACAGAGCCTTGGACAAGACCAAAACAGCACTATTTGAAAGAGAGTTACATGAGGCCAGTGCTGTGGTGTAGCAGGTTAAGCCACCGCCTGCAGTGTAGGCATCCCATATGAGTGCCAGTTCGAGTTCCGGCTGCTCCACTTCCGATCCAGCTCTCTGCTGTGGCCTGGGAAAGCAGTAGAAGATGGTCCAAGTCCTTGGGACCCTGCACCTGTGTGGGAGACCCAGAAGAAGCTCCTGGCTCCTGATTTCGGATCAGCACAGCTCCAGCCATTGCGGCCAACTGGGGAGTGAGCCAGAGCATAGAAGACCTTTCTCTCTCTCTCTCTCTCTCTCTCTCTCTCTCTCTCTCTCTGTGTAACTCTGAATTTCAAGTAAATAAATAAGATCTTTTTAAAAAAGAAAG
This sequence comes from Oryctolagus cuniculus, assembly GCF_964237555.1. NCBI lineage: Eukaryota > Metazoa > Chordata > Mammalia > Lagomorpha > Leporidae > Oryctolagus > Oryctolagus cuniculus. The sequence continues at coordinate 66,328,678 of NC_091448.1, read as the reverse complement.
AGAGAGAGAGTTACAGAGAGAGATCTTCCATCTGCTGGTTCACTCCCCAAATGGCCGCAACACGTGGACCATGCTTTCCCAGGTGCTGCTTTCCCAGGTGCATTAGCAGGGAGCTGGATCGGAAGTGGAGCAGCCAGGACTCGAACCAGTGCTTATAGGGGATGCTGGCAGTGTTGCAGGCAGTGGCTCAGCCCACTGCGCCACAGCAGCAGCCCCCATCTTAACCCTTTTTTTTTTTTTTTTTTTACAGACAGTTTAGACAGTGAGAGAGAGAGACAGAGAGAAAGATCTTCCTTTTGCTGTTGGTTCGCCCCCCAAGTGGCCGTAGCGTGTTGTGGCCGGTGCGCTGCGCTGATCCAAAGCCAGGAGCCAGGTGCTTCCTCCTGGTCTTCCATGCAGGTGCAGGGCCCAAGGACCTGGGCCATCCTCCACTGCACTCCTGGGCCACAGCAGAGAGCTGGCCTGGAAGAGGAGCAACCGGGACAGAATCCGGTGCCTCAACCGGGACTAGAACCTGGGGTGCCGGCACCGCAGGCAGAGGATTAGCCTAGTGAGCTGCGGCCCTGGCCCCATCTTAACCCTTTTTAAGTGCACAGTTCCGTGTGGCACGAAGTACATTCGCCGTCACCACTGCCCCACCTCTCTTGGAAGGAAACACACTGTCTTCGTGCTTTTGTGTCTGGCTTAGTTCATTTATGACGTCTTGGAGGCATGTGTCAGAATGGCCTCCCTTTTCGGGATTAAATAACATTTCCCTGCATAGGTAGACCATAGTTTGTGTATCTGTTCATTCATCTGTGGGTGGCCCCTGGCTTGTTTTCATCTCTTGGCTGCGTTGTATCGTGCTAATATACAATATCTGTTCTTGTTCCTGCTTTCGCTTCTTCTGGGTACAAGCCTGCAAGTGGAATTGCTAAGTCTCACCGTAATTCCTAACTCTGGAAACTGCTATGCTGTCCTCAATTCAATTTGTTAAAAAAAAAAAAAAAAAAAAAAAAAAAAGCCAAGGCCTGTGCTGTGGTGTAAAAGGTTAAGCTTCTGCCTGTGGCACCAGCATCCCATATGGGCGCTGGTTCTTGTCCCGGCTGCTCCTTTTCTGATCCAGCTCTCTGCTATGGCCTGGGAAAGCAGTAGAAGATGGCCCAAGTACTTGGGCCCTGCACCGGCATGGGAGACCCGGAAGAAGCTCCTGACTTCAGATCGGCTCAGCTCTGGCTGTTGCAGCCATTTGGGAAGTGAACCAGGGAATGGAAGACCTCTCTCTGTGCCTCTCCCTCTCTGTGTCTGTAACTCTGCCTCTCCAATAAATAAATAAATCTTTTAAAAATTTGTTCTATTCCTGGCTCAATGTAACACCGATCCAACAAACCTGGATTGAGCCTCTGTTACGTCTTCAGACGAGATACAATAGAGACAGAAAATTCTAGACGTGTGCAAAAATGAGGACATGCAAACCAGCCACCGTCTGTACAGTAATGGAGTAAGAGCAGGACCACGCCAGCCCGGGTTTTGCAGAGAACCTCACACAAGCTGAAACTGCCAAACACCACAAGTGAGTAGAGTGCAGAAGGATCTCCTTTGTGTAATGGGAGGTGTGTGTGTGTGTGTGTGTGTGTGTGAATCCTCTCCTGGGGACCCTGCCTGAAGCCCTCTGGCTGATCCTTGGGGGTCTTCCCCAGTCATCTGCCCATGGGTAGTGTGGCGCCAGGACCCTGCGCTGGGCAGGTGGGGGCAGCCTCCAATGACCACACGGCAGGGAGCCAGCCAGATCTAGCCACGCTGGCAGGCAGGTAGCCGTGGGGCTCCTCAAGGGCAGGTATGGAGTTGGAAGGTGGCAGATAAGCGGCCTGGGACTGGGCTGCCTACATCCCAGAGAAGCCACCTGCTGCCCCCAGCCAAGGCACCCCATCACCACTGGCACGAGCCAGGCAGGAACCAGGGCTCAGGTGTCCCCTGTCCCTCTGAGACCCACAGGGGATGCAGTCACCCCAGCTGTCAAGCGACACTGGAAGTGAGAAGATGACTGACCGCCTGCCTAAGACCCCAGAGCCGGGCAAGTTCATGTCTGCCCCACCCTGCACCCCCGCCCCTCCAGGGCTGCTGGGGACAAGAACAGCCACTCCTCAGCGTGTCTTCCACACTCATTGTATTTTGTTCTATCTGATTAACCCTGAATGCTGGCCACCCGTGACTCGGCCGGCCGCACAAGCCACGCAGCCTCGCGCCAAGACGTGAGTTCCGTTTCCTGATTCTTATGAATGAAGCCAGGGATGGGGTGGGGCGGGGCGGGGAAATAACCCAGCCCAGGCAGTGCGGGCCATCTCTCCGTGCCCTCTGCCTGCATCTCTGCCCCATGGGGACAAGCACAGCGGGTGTGGTGTGGCTGGGAGTCCTTATCGGTCAAGGTGAGCACCTCCACCGCTGTGTGGGTGGAGGGGCAGCCTGGGGCCGGGGGGTCTGGGATGGGGAAGGGCTCTGTCTGTGTGTGGGGGTGGTGGGGGCGGTATTGTACCCTCACTGTCACCAAAAGACACCCTGGTGGCAGTGTCACTCACAGAGCTCAGAGGAACCCCGGATGGCGGCTTTGAACTTGGCCTTTCGCTGTGAGCAGGTGCCGTGGAGGTGCAGGGGTGCGTGGGAACGCAGCCCATCCCAGCGGCCCCCGGCCTTGTGCAGAGCTGAAGCTACAGGAAGAACTGGGAAAGCAGTCTGCTTCCGGGCCAGTCCTCCCTTCCCACGGATAGAACCCTGGCCTTTTTTTTTTTTTTTTTTTTTTTTAAGATTTATTTATTCATTTGAAAGGCAGAGTTACAGAGGGGGGTGGGGGAAGAAAGAGAGAGAGAGAGATCTTCCACTTAGGTTCACTCTCTAAATAGCCTTGACAGCCAGGGCTGGGCCAGGCTGAAGCCAGGAGCTTCTTCTGGGTCTCCCACGGGGGTGCAGGGGCCCAGGCACTTGGGTCATTCTCTGCTGCTTTCCCAGGAGCATAGCAGGGCGCAGGATGGGAAGTGGAGCAGGCGGGACTCGAACTGGCACCCATATGGGATGCTGGCACTGCAGACGGCATCTTTACCTGCTCCGCCGCAGCGCCAGCCCCACTGGCTTCTGTTAAGTAAGTTTTGGACACTGTGTGCTTTTGTTACCTGTTTTTGCACAGCGCTTCTGGAAGCCACAGTTACACCTAAAGGAATCACCAGCCCTTTCTTTGCTTTGTCGAGGGTCCTGTCCCTGTGGAGGGCTCCTGGGGGTGCCCTGTGCCCCCCTGGCCCCAGCACATGCTCGGTGGGTGTGGCTCGGGAGCTCCCCGCCCCCTTGCGCATTGCTACCAGAAGCCGGCACCTTTTCCCCACTTTCTCTTTTGCCCTCCGCCCTGCCAACAGGAAGACCCAGAGGTCCGGCCCCATCCAGAGCTACAGTTGTGTCTCTTCTTGTTCTAAGACCACGACGTCATGCTTGGTGCCTGGCACTCGGTCCTGGCCCACCTGCAGGCACCTGAGCTCCGGCTGCCCCCAGCAGGTGCTCCGGTGTTGCTGGCCCCAGGTCTCAGCAGAGCGGCAGCCCAGCCGGGCCGTGCAGACCTGGGGAAGGCACCCGTGTGAAGCCAGATTCAGGCCAGAGCCCTGGTGGTGGTGGTGCGGAGGGGTGGGGCTTACAGAGAGCTCAGCCGACTTCGGTGACCACCCGTGCGACAAGCCCTCCACCGCGGGCGGACCTCGGCCAGCTCCCTGCCCAGAGCCCCTTCCACACCTCCCTCTTGGGATCCTCCCACGGCCCGTGCCGATTCCCAGGCCCAGCCCCAGCGCACGAGGCTCAGGCCAGTGCGTCAGCCGCCTCCACGCTCCGAGGGCAAAGCCGGACTCTCTCCTGCTGCCCGGCGACGCAGGGGCCTGCCCGTGCGCTCCCCTAAAGGTGGCAAGAGCAGAGGCCCAGAAGCTTCCAGAAAGTGGTGACCCCCAGGGAGCGAGGGCTGCGGCTCGCTTCATGCTTGTGGGCCTTGGGGTCACTTCCTGGGGGACCCCGTGGTGCTCTCTGCTGACGCAGGCCTCGGGCCAGCCAGGAGCTTCCTGTGAGACAGCGCCCAGCATTGCCGTCATCTGGCCTCCCACGCAGGCCCAGGCTCCGAGCTCCTCTCACCTCCTCCCGGCTCTCCCTCCCACTTGCCTGGACGTCACGGGCCCCGATGCTCCTCCCATGTCCCCGTGGGCTGCACACGCAGCAGCCGCAGGGGTCATCGGATGGCGTCTGTCCTTGGCTTAGAGCCCATCAGCTATTTCTCTATGTCCTGTGGAGCAGAGCGCAAGTCCTCCTGGGCCCCCAAAGGCCCCACCCTGGCCGCTTGCAGTGGCTCCTCCCACTATCCCACTAACTCCCCCCCCACACTGTTCCCAGGGCCTTTGCACTTGCTGCCTCCTGTGGCTCCGCCCTCTCCAGCTCTTTGCTGAGATGGCACCTCCCCTGTGAACTTCTCCCTAACCACCTGTTGACAGTTCAGCCTCTGTCACCCCTCACTCGCTGCCCTCTCCCCGCCCCTGGCCCAGCTTGGCTCTTCTCTCTCACCACCACCCCCTGCCGCAGTAGCTGTCTGACCCCTCCCACCGGGACAGCAGCTGTCCACTGGGGTGTCCCTGGCCCCTGCAATGCCGTTGGCAGACAGCAGGTGCTCAATGAGGACTTCTAGCTGGGCGTCCCTGTCTGCACCCAGGTGGCCTTGGGTCTGCAGGGCTAGATGAGGGCAGCACTGTGTCGGGCATTTCTGGACCAGAGGCGGGCGGGGGGAGCTCCTTACTCCTAAAGCGTCTCCGTGTTTACTTGTCACAAGGCTTCCACGTCCACGTGAGCACCCATCCTTGGGGCTTAACTCATTCTTTTTTAAGTTAATTAATTAATCCAAGAGGCAGAGTTACAGACAGAGAGAGGGAGAGAGAGAGAGAGAGAGAGAGAGAGAGAGAGATCTTCCATCCATCAGATGGTTCACTCCCCAGATGGCTGCAATGGCTGAGGTTGGGCTGATCCAAAGCCAGGAGCCAGGAGCCAGGCCGGTTCGAGTCCCGGCTGCTCCATTTCCTATCCAGCTCTCTGCTATGGCCTGGGAAAGCAGTAGAAGCTGGCCCAAGTCCTTGGGCCCCTGAACCTGCGTGGGAGACCTGGAAGAAGCTCCTGGCTCCTGGCTTCAGATCAGCTCAGCTCTGGCCATTGCGGTCACTTGGGGAGTGAACCAGTGGGTGGAAGACCTCTCTCTCTGGCGCTCTCTCTCTCTCTCTCTCTGGCTCTACCTTTTTCTGTAATTCTGTCTTGCAAATAAATAAAATAAACCTTGAAAAATATATATATATAATCAGAGAGATAGAGACATAGACCTTCCACTCCCTACTCTATTCCCCCAAAGCCTCCAACAATCGGATCTAAGGCTGGGCCAAAGCCAGAACCTAGGACCTCCGTCTGGGTCTCCCACGTGGGTGGCAGGTACCCAAGTACTTGAGCCATCTTCTGCTGCCTCCCAGTTGTGCAGTTAGTAAGAAGACGGAGCAGGAGCGGAGCCAGGCGCTCTGCTGTGGGATGGGGGTGTCCCAGGTGGGGTCTTAACCCCTACCTCATACACCTGCCCCTCGTTTCCTCTTTACAACACCCGTACGTGGTAAAAATCCACGTGCCATGGCTGGCGCCGCGGCTCACTAAGCTAATCCTCCGCCTAGCGGCGCCGGCACACCGGGTTCTAGTCCCGGTCGGGGCGCCGGATTCTGTCCCGGTTGCCCCTCTTCCAGGCCAGCCCTCTGCTGTGGCCAGGGAGTGCAGTGGAGGATGGCCCAGGTGCTTGGGCCCTGCACCCCATGGGAGACCAGGAAAAGCACCTGGTTCCTGGCTCCTGCCATCGGATCAGCGCAGTGCGCCGGCCACATTGCGCTGGCCGCGGCGGCCATTGGAGGGTGAACCAATGGCAAAGGAAGACCTTTCTCTCTGTCTCTCTCTCTCACTGTCCACTCTGCCTGTCAAAAAAATAAATAAAAAATAAAAAAAAAATCCACGTGCCACAGAATCCATCCCTTTAAGCCTACAGTGCCATGATCGGTGGGGCACACTCACAGCCGTGCCACCAGCGAAGCGATGTCCAACACCTCCCAAGAGAAACCCTACACCCATTGGCTGTCACCACCGAGTCCCGTTCATCTCCAGCTCCCCACCCGAAGCGTGGACATCGCAGTGTTTTGGATTTGGAATCTTCTCAGAATTTGCAATATCTAAATAGACCATCTGGGGATGGGACTCGGGTCTAGATGCAATATTCATTGAGGTTCCCTGTTAACGGGTATTTCCAGAAGTCCTTAGGACATGGATTTAAAAGACAAATTTATTTGGGTGCAAAAAAAATTGAAAGCTATGTATCATTTTATCATATTCCTATGACTTGATGTAGGTATGAGTGTTTACTTTGCCCCCCAAAAAGGCATCTTTAAAAAAAGATTTTATTTATTTGAGAGGCAGAGTTACACAGAGAGAGAGAGAGAGAGAGGTCTTCCATCTGCTGGTTCACTCCCCAATTGGCCACAGTGGCTGGGGCTGCACTGATCTGAGGCCAGGAGCCAGGAGCCGAACTGAAGCCAGGAGCTTCTTCCGGGTCTCCCACACGGGTGCAGGGACCCAAAGACCTGGGCCATCTTCTCCTGCTTTCCCAGGCCATAGCAGAGAGCTGGATTGGAAGAGGAGCAGCCAGGTCTTTAACCGGTGCCCATATGTGATGCCAGCATTGCAGGCAGAGGCTTAGCCTACTATGCCACAGAGCTGGCTCCAACCGCACTTTTTGAAGTACCCTTGTACTCCTTACACACACAACCCAAGGGACACTTTCTGCAGTCTCTCTACCGCAAGTATCTTCACTGCGCCTGCATTTTGATCTCATCACGGAGCTCAGGCGAGGATTCTCCCCTTGGGGCATCCCAGGAACCTTGCAGATCCTGGCGCTTTGGGGACTTAGGATTTGGGGACCACATATGCTCCACCTGCTACACACTTTGTCCATCCACTCAAGTGATGACCTCTCTTGATGGGTGGCTGTGGGCTGGAGCGGAGTCACAGCCACCCCTGAGGAGGGGACACCCGCTCCAGTCCTTTCTGCCGGCTCCTTCTCCGAGACCGAGTGTCCCTGGGCATTGATCATTGTCCCCGGAGCCCTGTGTGTCCCTCTTTGTGGAGCTCTGTTCCCGGAACAAACCTCAGTAGGGTGAGGAGCAGCAGAGAGAGCAGGTGCCCAGAGGGGCTGGGTGCCCACGTGAGACAGGACGGGTTCCGGAGTTGCCCCCTGGGAGGGGGGGGAGGGGAGCATGATCCAGCTTTATTTTTCATTCTTGACTTTCTAGAATCTGGCAACGGTTCATCCCATAAAACAGGAACCACGCAGGTGAGGCTGGCTTTGAGACCCAGAGCCATGACCTCCTGCAATTCTGATTCTGCTCTGGGTGGCCAGGAGCAGCGTTGGCAGCATGAACCGTGCGTGCTGGGTGAGGACAGGACTGGCCGCCAGGACTTCTGTGTTGTAAATGACGAATTCCATTGTCCGTGTTTAGGGCGCTGGTTCGACACCCGGCTGCTCCACTTCCGATCCAGCTCTCTGCTATGGCCTGGGATAGCAGTAGAAGATGGTCCAAGTGCTAGGGCCCTTGCACCCACGTGGGAGACCTGGAAGAAGCTCCTGGCTCCCGGCTTTGTTCTAACCCAGCCCTGGTCACGCGGCCATCTAGGGCGTGAACCAGCAGATGGAAGACCGATCTCTCTCTCTCTCTCTCTCTCTAACTCCGCCCTTCAAATAAATGAATCTTAACAACAACAACAACAACAATTGGGCAGCCTCCTGGGCTCAGGGACGCTGTCCTGGGGCGGAATCATCTTTCACCGCCACAAGGGGGCGCTGTCTCCGATGTTCCCTAATTTCTGGTTTTCCGCGGCAGGTAAACGTGGAGCCCCCAGTCAGAGCCGACAGTAGCCAATCCCTCATCTCAAATGCTGTCGGTTTGCCTGCGTCAGGCCCGAGCCCATCAGCCTCAAGTTACAGAGCGAGTAGTGCTGCCGGGAGGGTCCCCAGACCCGCCCACGGATGTGCGCGCTGAACCGGGACCCCTGAGACCCAGGAGTCTTGGAAAGGAGCAGGTCTGGGCCGATCAGCCACTGGGAAGACTGGATACAGTGCCGTGAGCGGGAAGGGAGGAGATGCAGGCGTTGTGGCTCAAGTGGACTGCGAGACCCCCCCCGGGGGGGGGGGGAATAACAGGGACAGCCTCATTTCACGGGATAGAGTTGGGGTGGGGCCATCCCACGGGGAGGGACTTGTCCTTGTTCCGAAAGCGCTAGGTGTTAACAGTGCACAGAGATCCTAGGACCTGGCCGTCCACGGTGATGGACTTTTTGGTTTTTGGCCTTTTTTAAAGGATGTATTATTATTCTCTGCTTGGCAGGGCCCCGGGGCCGTTGGCTCATACTGATAACCTTGATGGTAATCCATTCCCATCTTGTTGTCAGGGGCCTGGCATGAGCCCAGGAGTCAAGGTCGAGCCTGCTCCATGAGCCGGCAAAGTCCAGAGGCGACCTGACAGCGTCTGGCTTTGCTCACTCGCCTTCATGGTGTAGGTGTGTGTGCCTGTGCAGGCATCGGGGGAACCAGGCAGCGCTGTCTCGCCAGGTGCAGGGTCTCAGGTCCCCGTAACCAGCAACTCCAGGCTCAGATGTCCACAGCTTCCTGGGAGAAGAATGCTAACACCAAAAACCACCCGAAATGCCCACCAGCAGGGGCAGGGGGGTCGGGGTGTGTCCTGCACAGCACAGCACAGCACGGAGATGAGCCTGGGTCCTTCTCTCCCCGCCCCCACCACCCCGGGGAGCCTGAGCTGACTCCTGCAGGGCCCTGGAGGAGGGGAAGGGTGACCTTATTCTCTGAGCGACCCCTAGCCCTGGGACGGGATAAACGCCTGTGTCAGGGAGCCCGCCTGCCACGTGTGTGTGTTAGAACCCTTTCTCCTGCCTTGTGTGGCCGCCCACGACCATGCTCCTGGCCACAAACTCCCCCTCCCACCCCAGGGAATTCTATTCTACAGCAACCTGGGTCACATTATGTCACACTTGGGCTCCTGAGCCCCTCCCTAACAGAGGTCCACTCCCCCCCCCTCCACCGCCAGGGGGCAGCCTAAAACCCGACTGAATGGGGAGGGGAGCCTGGGCCCCCTGGCCTGGAGGCGGGATTTATACCACAGAGCTGCCCCCAGCGTGATCAGGGGCCACCCGGGGCCTCTCCCACCACCTGTGCACCCCGACTCTCCATCTCTGGGGGTGTCTGACCCGAGACAGGCCGGATGGTGTGGAAAGTGGACAGAGACCAAGCCACAGCTACGGCGATGGCAAGAGGAGCCGTGTGGAACGTGAGACTCCATGACCTCGGACAAATGGCCAAACCTCATGCGATTTTGGCCTCCTGGCTTTTTGTTTTGCTTTGCATGAAAGATTCGATTATTTATTTATTTTAGAGGTGGAGTTACTGAGAGAGACAGAGAGACAGAGGTCTTCCATCTGCTGGTTCACTCTCCAAATAGCTGCAATGACTGGAGATCCAGCCAAGCCAAAGCCAGGAGCCAGGAGTTTCTCCCGGGTCTCCCACATGGGTGCAGGGACCCAAACATTTGGGCCATCTTCCACTGCTTTCCCAGGCGCATTAGCAGGGAGCTGGATTGGAAATGGAGCAGCCAGGACTTGAACCGGCGCCCATATGGGATGCCAAAGCTGCAGGCAGAGGCTTAACTCTCTAGGCCTCAGCGCTGGCCCCAATATAAATAATTGTTTTAAATGTAGGACATTGCAGAATTTTTTTCTTTTATCAGAACAAATGAACAAGCCAATAGAGGTTTGATCGGTCAAGCTTCAGGTCCAACACCCGGTCCTCGGCTGCCCTGGCTTTGAGACCAGGAAGGAGGGTAGCGGGGGTTAAGGGGGGCACCAGGGTTCCTTCTGTCGCCATCTGGCCGGGAGCCTCTGCGAGCTGAGACCCGGCTCTGGCCACCTCCTCGCTAGGGACCTGCAGGTGGACCCATGAGCGGCTGGGGTGGCTTTCAATCTTGTTACAATATCTGAAAGCATCCCTCCCCCCCCGCCACCCCAAGCTGTTAGCAGCAAGTCCAGATAAATGATAGGGCTGCATTTCATCTCATCAAACCCACTAGGCGTCCGTCCTTCTGTGCTGAGCCTCCCAATAACGCATACACCTCAGTGTACGTGCGAGGCAAATGCCAGGCAGACGCAGCCTGAGCCACGCGGCACAGAACAGCTGCCCAGCCCCGTGCAAGGTCACAACACAAGGAAAGGTGGAGAAAGGCGGGGGGTGGGGGGGTTGTGACGTCACGTCTGGAATCAGAACAGTCACTGGGGACCAGTAGCTTGGCCATGTCTGTGGGTCCCCTGGGGGGCCCTCGACCAGCTCCTGTAAATAAAGCTTTATTGGGGTACAGCCAGACGTGTGTAAGTGAAAGGGTGTGTGCCATGGTGGCAGGCAGCGTTGATTGCCATAAAGACCGCTTAGCTCGTGATGTTGACTGGGTATTTGACCCTTGACAATAGCTGGCTGGCTCCTGGCTTGCTGGAGCCCTGGGGAGATCTGGGTCAATCCACAGTTCAGCTATGGTCTTTTTTGTTTTTCCTTAAGATCTATTTATTTGAAAGAGTTAGAGAGACAGCGGAGGGGGGAGAGAAGGGGGAGAGAGAGAGAGAGAGATCTTCCATCTGTTGGTTCACTCCCCAAGTGGCCACAATGGTCCAGGCCAAAGCCAGGAGCTTCTTCTTCCGGGTCTCCCGTGTGGGTGCAGGGGCCCAAGAACTTGGGCATCTTCTGCTGCTTTCCCAGGTGCATTAGCAGGGAGCCGGATCGGAAGTGGAGCAGCTGGGACTTGAACCAGCGCCCGTATAGGATGCCGGCATTGCAGGCTGCGGTTCCACCTGCTACGCCATGATGCCAGCCCCAGCTGATGGCCTTTTAACAAGGCTACCCTGCCCCTTCTGAGAACAGTACCGTGGTCTCGTCAGAAGTCAACACAGAGCCAAGTCGGGGACAGGCACACAGAAACTCCCTGTCCTGTCTCCGCGACCCTTCTGGAAATCCCAAGATCATTTCAAAACCGAAACATTTTCGACACCCAGGATGTTTGGGCGGGAGAGGAGGCCAGGCTCGGGGGAGTGTGGCTAGAAGGGCACTGGGGTTGCAAGAAACAAACCTGACGCGGACGGCTGAGCGGCGGTGGAATCACTCTTCACCAGGATTTCGGGGTCTCTGGCGACCTGCACCTGCGTCTCTCTCTCTCTCTCTCTCTCTCTCTCTCTCTCTCTCTCTGCATCTCTGACATCTCTCTCTCTCCTTTCATGGGTCAGTTTTTGTTGCTATGGTAACAACCAGTGCAGGTGTAGCTATGACAAACAGCACAGAATACATAGCTTTGGCGGCCCAGGGGTCCCGAATACACCTGTGCCTTCTGGCAGCTCAGGGAGAAGCCGTTCTCTCGCCCTTCTCTCTGCCCAGAAGCCTTGCCTCCCGGCCCCCTCCTCCATCTGGAAAGCCAGCAGCCTAGGGTCTCCTCTCTCCACCCCCCGACCCCCGGGACCCCCTGCCCAGCCTCTACACCCACCCTCACAGCTCCTCTCTAGGGATCCTGGTGCCTGTTCTGGGGCCTCCGGGATAACAAAGGAGCATTCCCATCTGACGCTCCTTCAGCTAAGCACACCTGCAAAGTCCCCCTGGCCGGGAGGGCGTGAGTGGGAGTGTGGGGACAGCAGAGGCCGTGGAAGCGGAGGTGCACCTTACGGTCCAGATGCCTCTAGGAACTGGGAGGGGCGCGTGCAAATTCAGGGCCAGCAGATCTCGATCCGGGAGGGAGGAGGCAGGGCCACACGGGACCATGGAGTGGCAGACCTGGGTTCGAGCCCAGATCTACAGTGCCCACGTCCTTGACCTCTCTGGGCCTCCCAACAGCTTAGCCAACAGCTTCTTTAGCTCCAACAGCTCCCAGCCTCAGAGACCCTGACAAGCACACTGCGGGGTGGGGCTGGCCACTTACAGGGGAGGAACACTCTGCCCATCCTCTGTGCCTGAGGCTGGCAGATAGGACCAGCAGGGGGGGAGGGCAGGAAGCTGCCGATGTGCCCATTTCACAGGTGGGAAAACCGAGATTGCCCAAAGTGACGCAGGAAGCGGCGGCGGAGGTCAGCGTGTCCAGATGAAGTAATCGCCTCGGCTTTGCTCTTGAGCCCACAAGCTTCCCGATTCCCCCGACAGACAGGAGCCGCGGCCAACAAGGGCGCCTTCCCCGAGCGTCCATGGGGACCTGGGGGTGGGGGGAGGGCAGCAGACAGGCCAGGGCCAGGGGTCAGGGGACAGATCTGCCCTGTAACCAGGCTCTTTCAGGAAAGATTCTTGTGCCAGGGCCACCGGGACAGTGGACGCGGCTCTGTTTGTTTATTTGGCTTTTTCTCTCTTCCGCCCCAAGATGTCTTTGGCAGTAGCCCAGGAGTCGCGCCATCCTCCCTTGGGCCTCCAGGGCCGCCAGAGGTCACGGGACACATGCAGGGCTGGGGCTAGCTTGCAGCAGACCTCCCTGTGACACCAGCGGGAGCTGCATCACAGGGACCCAGGGGAGACCCAGCTCTGCAGCCTGCGATCTGCCTCCTCCCTGTTCACGCGGAGGCTCCCAGGAGATCCTGCTGGAAGACACACAGGGCCGTGCACGGGCGGGCATGTGTGCTGGGGACAGCCTGGATGACCACGGGGTGACGTGGTGCTGTGAGTTCAGGCCCAGCTTGGACGCCCAGACCTCACGCAGCTCACTTGGGAATGGAAGCTGAAGACGCCTTAGAGGTGCCAACTTTGATGCCGGGGTCACTTCTCCAACGTGGTGTACCCGGTGATGGCCGACATGGCCCTGCCCAGGTCCCCGCTGTGGTTAAGCAACTGGCCCCTCCTCCCTACTGGGCACCGCCAGGCACCATGATCCAGGAACCAGGCCCCCAAGGAGGGCTCTGGGTGGCCTTCAAGGACACCAAGACCCAGAACTGCACGTCCCACCCCCTCGCCCTGCCTCTGGGGTCCTTGGCGTTCTCTTCCCCGAGCGGAACAGGTGTCCAAGGCGCGGCCTCATTTTCCCTCCTGTCCCCTCCTCTTCCCCCTCCGTGCCCCGCCCGGTCCCAGCCCCGAAGCTGCATTTGGAACTGGCAATGTTAATTGAACGGCAGCGGCTGCCTGCCAAATTACCCGTGGAGCGCGGAGCTCGGCTCGCCGCGTCTGCTGCTGGCTGCTGAGGGCTCCCGGTGGGTTTGGAGCTGGGGCTGGATGCAGGCAGGTGCACTGGTCTTGTTTTCCAAGCCTGGCTTCGTTGCTATTCTGGGCACCAGCCAACAGGCTGCTTCCTGAGAACAGTCCCTAGGTCCAGGTTCCTCCGTGCTTGCTGGCTTCCCCCTCCTGCATGTGGGGAGGGGGCTGGCTCCACTTCACCCCGGAGAAGGGGGAAGTGGCAGGGCCTGTGCACAGCTGGTGCTTAACCCCGAGTTTGGCTGGGACAGCAGACTGCTGTCCACGCTGCCTTCTTGCTGTTTAATCGGAAAAGCCTGCTGAGCCGGAGCGCACGGTCCTGCTGCTCCTACTTGGGACCCCCAGCCTGAGCCCTACAGCACCCCCTGCAGGACCCCATCCCACCCAGGTCTTGGACAAGGTCTCATGGATCCCCTCCCTCCCCTGCCTTCCCCTGCTCCTGGGAGCGATGTCCTCAAGACTGTCAGGTGTTGCAGGGCGGTAGCAGGCGACACCTCTTGCACCTACTCAGCGGTCGGTGGATACCTGGGTGGCTCTGCCTTTGCTTGGCGCAGCCGTGGCTGCTGCAGAGGTCCGGGTGCAGGGTTCGGTCTGAATGTGTCTTCAGTGCTCCCTCAGAGCCGGATTTCCAGATCCGGGTGTTGAACCTGGTTTTACTTTTGGGAGACCTCGTGAGCTCAGATCTGTTCCATGCAGGTGTGTGTGTCCCCCGGGGCCACATCTGTTCCCCCCAAGTGTAGTGACCCCAAGATCTTGGCTCCCTTGCAAGAGAAAACGATATGCGGACCGCAGACACGGTGGCTGGGAGTTTGGGCACTGCACAAGGGGCAGCCACGTACGGCTTTTTAGGGGACGGGGTGGCGTGCCCGTTGCCCCTAGCAACCGGCCAGGTGTTCTACGCATGCGCCGTTGGAATTTTTGCACATGACACGCTTAAAATGGCTGCCACCCCAAGAAGGTCACGTGTCAGTGGCATTAGGTTATCTCGGGCGTGCCTGCAGGTTGGGTCTTTGGCAGTTTGGGTCTGGATGTTTCTTAGTTCTGATTGGTTTGGAGCCGGAGCGGGAGACAGGCAGGTGGGGAGTCCTGCCTCTGTCCTGGCCCACTGGGGTGCTGGCCCATGGCCCGACCAGGCACTTGAGAACCCACCTGCCTGCACATCTGTTCTCTGAGCCTGTCTCAGATGGCTTCCCAGCCGCTCCCAGTCCACAGGTTCCACAGGAGTTGACCTGGGCTCCTGTGTCTCCTCGAGCCTTGCCATCCACACTCCCCCTACCCCTGCCCCAGCCCTAGCTCCTCCCGGGGTGCAGCGGGCCAGGGTGAGCCCCTGCAGCCCCGCCTCAGAACCCATGCGGGCTGAGGCGTGAGTCTCGTGTGTGCACAGGTGCACGCTTGGGTGGGTGTGCGGAGCACGCAGACGCACCAGGCCCCTAAGCTTTCCTTGACCCAAACCCAGTGTGGGGAAGGGCAGGTGGCCCCCACCGGAGCACAGCCCCACCCCCAAGGCAGGTAGGGGAGAGGGCAGCGGGCTGGTGTGCCTGCGGGTCCCACACCCTGCAAATCCGGGGTCCCCCCAGGGAGGGGGAGAGGAGGTGGGCCAGGTGGGCGATGGGAGGACTCTGGCCTGGCCCTGGGGCGCAGGTGCTGAGGGCCACTCTGCCTCTAGTGGCTCTCTCTGCTGGCGGGAGGAGGGGCAGGAGGCCAGGTGGGTTTTTCACTCAGTTTCTTGGTCAGTGCCCACCGTGGAGGGCCCTGGCCGGAGCCCCCAGTTTAAGAGCCCGGCTCAGGTCCTGGGTGAGGGACACGGGTTTGAATCCCGACCAGCTGCTCGTCTGGCTTCCAGGGGACTTCATGGGGTCTCGGTGACTTGGATTCATCTGGCTGCTGGACACTCGCAGGTGCAGCCTGGGTTTGTCTTCAGCGGAGCCAGGAGCTGGGACGAGGTGAGGCAGGGGGTGCGGTGGGGGGCTGGCAGCCTCCCCAGGACCACAGGGAGGGCAGAGGCGCAGACACGATTCCCGGGACTGGCACCCGACTATGGGGCAGAACCCGGCCCCTACACAGGGGGTGTGAGGGGAGAGGGGTCTCCATCTCTGGAGCGCGCTGAGTCCCCGCTGGGTCTCCACCACTTGACACCCCTCCCCCCCTGCCGCCGTTCCGGAAGCTCCGCCCCACTGGGGCCCTGCAGGGTGTCCAGGCAGTTCGGAGAAAGCAGGGCACTAAATGTGGAGCTGCGGCCAGGCAGAGAACAGGGTGGCCACTCCATTAAGAGGGGTAATCGCTATGACCTACTTAGGGCGCTGGGGAGCTGAGGGCAGTAGGGGTGGGGAGGGGCGGGGGCTGCCCATGGAGATCTGAGCCCCTCCTCTTCCTGCAACACAGCCGAGGCCTGGGGAGCACCTGAGGAAGGGGTGGGAGGGAGGTGGCCCGAAGGCCTCCAGGCTCTGGGCTTGGCAAGGAGGCCCCGCCCACTCTGGCTGACCGCAAGTGTGTTCGGAGCCATGGTGTTTTCAACACCTGGGAGATGGGGCTGGCCCTGTGGCTTAGCAGGTAAAGCTACAGCCTGCAGTGCCGGCATCCCATAGAGGCTCCGGGTCAAGTCCCAGCTGCTCCACTTCCGATCCAGCTCTCTGCTGTGGCCTGGGAAAGCAGTGGAGGATGGCCCAATTCCTTGGGCTCCTGTCCCTGCGTGAGAGACCTGGAAGAAGCTCTTGGCTCCTGGCTTCAGATTGGCATAGCTCCGGCCACTGTGGCCAGTTGGGGAGTGAACCAGCAGATGGAAGACCTCTCTCTCTCTCTGCACCTCCTCTATCTGTGTAACTTTCAATTCTTAAAAAAAAAAAAAAAAAAAAAAAAATGAGGGAGAGTCCCCAGATGGAAACAGACTTCCTGTGCCTCATTGCTCATTTTCCAAAAAACGGCCTTAGGCATATGCATCTGGGTAACTCCCCCAGCAGGCTGTAACAACTGGAGCTGGGCCTATCCGAAGCCAGGAGCCAGGAGCTTCTTCCAGGTCTCACACGTGGGTGCAGGGGCCCAAGGACTTGGGCCATCTTCCACTGCTTTCCCAGGCCACAGCAGAGAGCTGGATTGGAAGTGGAGCAGCCGAGACTCGGACGCCACTGGTGGAGGCTTTACCTGGTACACCACAGCACCAGCCACGTAGTCACCTTTTCTTTAGCCCCTGTGGTTCCTGGGTGTCACAACCCAGGACCCTGGGCCTGGGCCTGGGCCTGGGCCCCCCTGGGCTGGGGGTCATTTGAAGGCCGTTGGGGCAGACAGATGCAACTGCACACTTGCCGCCAGCTGTCAGCGGGAGGCCCTGCTTCCTGCAGAGCCAGAAAGAATTCCAGAAGATAAAGGAGTAGCCTGGCCTTGTCTGCCTATAGACATTGCCCTTGGCCGAGCCTGCAGCCCAGACAGCCCACCCAGCTCACCCAGAGGCTGCCCCTGAGACCCCCCCCACCCCCAGCCAAAGGACCCAGTAAGTGAGACCCAGGTTCTTTTATTTAAAGATGTATTTATTTGAAAGCCAGAGTTACAAAGAGAGGGAGTGAGAGAGAGAGGTCTTCCCTCCGCTGCTTCACTCCCCCAAATGGCCAAAATGGCCAGGGCTGGGCCAGGCAGAAGCCAGGAGCCAGGAGCTTCTTCCAGGTCTCCCATGTGGGTGCAGGGGCCCAAGCACTTGGGCCATCTTCCACTGCCATCCCAGGTACATTAGCAGGGAGCTGGATGGGAAGTGGAGCAGCCGGGACTCTAATCAGCGCCCCTGTGGGATGCTGGCATTGCAGGTGCTAGCTTAACCTGCTCCGCCACAGCGCCGGCCCCTGAAGGGGAGGAGAGGGGATTTCATTGACAAGGGGATGGTGATGACTCTGCAACCTGCTTAGCTGGTATTTTTACTCCTTCCTGCCACCCCGACACCCAAGCATTTACACAAGATCAATGCATAAAAGACACAGGCAAACGCGTTCACAAGAGTTTTATTCATAGGAGCCCCAATCTGGGGCACCACCCCCCCTCCCGGGGATCCACAGGCGAACGGGGAGACACTCGGGATCCATGCACGCAGGATGGAAGGGAAGGTACCATGTACACGCAGCGACACGGACGGATCACAGCGCAAACAGGCTCAGCGAGAGAAGCCAGCCCCGCCCCCACAGAGAGCAGGAACCAGAGGATGGCTAAGGAGGTCACACCAGCAGCTGCAGGCAGTGCAGGCGGCTGTGCCTTCCTGAGCCAGGGCGCCCAAGAAGCCGCCTCTGCACCTGCCCGCCCCGGGGGGCCACGACAGTTACCCCTGACACGTGTCCATTTCATTATTTCATCATTAGACTTCACCCTGAAAGAAAAAAGACCTGTTGGGGACGGTGTTGGCAGCACAGTGGGTAAAGCCGCTGCCTGTGACTCCAGCATCCCGTATGATGGGCTCCAGTTCAAATCCCGGCTGCTCCACTTCCGATCCGGCTTCCTGCTAATGCGCCTGGGAAAGCAGCAGAAGATGGCCCAGGTGCCCAACCACCTACATGGGAGACCAGGATGGAGTTCCGGGCTCCTGGCTTCAGCCTGGCCACTGTGGGCATCTGGGGAGTAAACCAGCAGATGGAAGATCAATCTCTCTCCCTCTCTCTCTCCCTCCCTCTCTCTCTTTCAAATACATATTTTTTAAAAAAAGAAAACTTGTTAAATATGGAGTTCCAGGTACTGATATGCGGGGGAGAGGGAATATTTGCATGCACTTACTTTGAAATACATCCAATAATAAGACAGACGGACAGAGGGACAGGGGAGGAAAGGCACCACAAGGCCAGCCCGCCTGCAGGTGTTGGGAGGTGAGCGCTGGCCTCAGTCTTTGCAAATGTTCATGGATGCCCTGCCGGGACAGGTCAGGAAGAAAGGTTGGGGGTGGAGGCAGGCGCCCCCGTGTTCTCTGCTCCCTGAGACCCCAGCGCTCCCCTGAGACCCACATGGGAGACCCTCTGTGTATCCCTGAGACCCCCAGAGCTCCCTGGAGTGGGGGGGGCTTGGAAGGGACCCCACGGGCAGTCCTGGCACCACAACGGCCCCCGTGAGTCCATCTCTGCCTCCAGCTCTTTCTTCCTTGACATCTGTCCGTCCCTTTTGGAAATGACCTCTGCCAGTGCCTGACAGTGGACAATTCCACCACGCTGGCACCGCCAGGGGCCGGGGGTGGGGGGTAGGGGATGTGTCCAACACCTTCTCGCCTCGGCCCCCTCCTGCAGGCAGCCCTCCGGGGCTCCCTAGCTCCAGCCTGGCTGCCGTGGGTGCCACGTGGCTCTTCTCCCCACCTGCCCCGCTGTGTGGCATTCCCTCCTAGGATGGAGTGGAGCTGAGACTCCCACCCTGGCGCCCCGACTGTCCCTGCCCCGAGCCTAGCCAGGGGCCACCACCCAGGCCCCAGCTTTGGAACCAGGGGCAAGCCTGCTGTGCCTGGGGGAGGAAGCCGAAGGTGCCAATTAAAGACCATGGGCTGTTTGTCACTCAGCCACCCACAGGGGGAAGGTGGTGACACAGCTACCGCCCGGCAAGCCTGGGAGACCTGCCACTGCATGCACGGACAAAGCCGGACGCACAGACCCCACCCCCTACCCCGCGGCCCAGCTCCATCTGCAACGTGCCCATGAGAGACAACAGGAAGTGAACAGTGGCTGCCCAGCCCTGGAGCAGTGCAGGGAGCCGGGGCTCAGAGGAGGGTTCTCCCACATGGGTGCAGGGCCCCAAGCACTTGGGCCATCCTCTACTGCTTTCCCAGGCCACAGTAGAGAGCTGGATCAGAAGTGGAGCAGCTGGGACTCGAACCAGCGCCCATATGGGATGCCAGCACTGCAGGCAGCAGCTTTACCCGCTATGCTCCAGCGCCGGCCCCCATAAATAAATCTTTTTAAAAGATTTTAAAATGCACCAGGCTTGGTGGTTCCATCTCCCGTCCAAGGGCCCAGGAGCTCAAACAGGAATGTTTGAGAATGATCACTGCGGGCAGCCCCGCCCCCACACCAGCGCCGTCATCACTGGTTCCCGGGCTGTGCCTGAGCCACCGCGTGTCCCCGGTGGCCCAGCCACGCAGCTGCTGCAGGAGCCCACAGAGAGCACCCCACCCCTGCCCGGGGGGCCTCGGCTGAGCTCCACGTCTAAGGAGGCACCACTGTCCCCATATCCCAAGACCGCAGAGCAAGCTAAGCCCAGAGGGAGGTACAGCACGGGCCCCTGGGGACTGGCCGGTGTCCCTACCCCCTAGCTGCAGGAGGAGTCACGTCGGGGAGCTTTGGCCACACTCTGCGTGCCTGCGCCCCGGGCCAGCATCTTGGGGGAACCCGGGCATCAGCATTTGAAAACTGGCTTGCAGCCAGGGGTGAGTCCCCAACCCCCACCCCAGCGCTGTATCCTCACCCAAGGGATGAAGAACCAAGGCCCCTTCTGGGCTCCAAATAGGAAAGAGATGAGGGAGGGGGGCGTGGGAACAGCACGACCCAGCACAGGCTGGGCTGCACCGCACCCGCCCCCACCTCCCCACCGCGGCGCCGGCCGCCCCTCCGCCCGCGTCCTCGGAGCCGCCGCTCTCCGGGGCAGCCTCGCTGGGAGCGCTTTCCTCTTCCAGGCCCCGTTTCTGTTTTAGGCTCTCTCAGAGACGGATTTGCTTAAAGCCAGCCTGCCTATAACGAGCCTCCAGCCGGGGCGGGGGCTCCTGGGTACCAATTACCCAACCGCACATTCGGGCGGCCGCTTGGCAGCTGCGGCCATTATTTCCCTGCCCCCACCCCCACTCACCTTTGCCCTGTTTATCTGCAAGATCAGTGCCACTGACGCCTTGGGTCGCCCAAGAGCCCCCCGCCCCGCAGGTCGAGCCTGGGAGAAACTGGTGCAGAGGAAAATGCTAAGGGCCGGGGTACATGGGCAGGAGGATGGAGTCTCCAGTGTAGACAAACATAAACTGAGTTTGGGCACTGTAAGCCTATGGCCCAGGGGGTGCACATACAAGGAGCTTTTGGGCAAATTAGGAAAAAAAAATGCCTCTTCCTGGTTTTCCCAGCCTGGCAACCTTTTTTTTTTTTTTTTTTTTTTTTTTTTCCCGCAGTGCACAACCTGAGTGACTACACAAGGCAGACTGTAGGACTGCATTGCAGGAGAGGCGAATGTGGCCGTTAACTCAGCAAATGCTCTCGTCTGTGATAAGCCCTGGGGATAGAACAGAGCATTGGCAGACGCGGGTGTGGAAAGCATCCCATGAAACGAGTGCTGGAACACTCCTGCATGGAAAGCCAGAGGAGCCCAGTGTTGAGGTAAGGCGTCCGCTGGAGCCGTCTCTCGATCTTCTCAACTTCGAGGAAGACCCTGAGTCCACCCAGCTGGGTCCCGGGACAGCGAGTTACAGGGTGACCTGGGCCGAGGCAAGCAGTCAGGGCGGGCGCCATGCCCAGCTCTGCGCCTGCGCCCGCGTCTTGCTGCCCACACCCTGGGAGGCAGCAGGTGATGGCTCAGGGGCTTGAGCCCCTGCCACCCACGTGGGAGACCCGGATGGAGCTCCTGGCTCCCGGCTTCCGCCTGGCCCAGCCCTGGAAGCTGTGGCCGTCTGGGGAGTGAACCAGCAGATGGGAGGTCTCTCTCTAAATATAAGTCTTTTTAAAAGGGCAGTCACAGGGCTGGCGCTGTGGCGCAGTGTGGGTTAAGGCTGCCGCCTGCAGCGCCATCACCCTATAAGGGTGCCGGCTCAGGTCCTGGGGCCCCGGCCCTCTGTGGCCCAGCTCCCCCCTGCCCCACGACACCGACTCCTGGGCACCCCTCTCCCGGTTCCCTGTGGCCTGCCAAGCACCCCTCTCCGCCCGCCCTCCTAGGGTCCAGCTCCCTTGCAGGGTCCCGGGGGCCTGTGCGGGGAGGCACCTGCTACTGCTGTGGCCATCATGGCCAGTGCCTGACTCCTGGGTGCTGATTCCTGGGCTCCTGAGCCGCCAATGCCCCGGTTACAAACGGCACCATGGCTCAGACGTCACGTGGTTTTGTCTTCATTTTACATGCACACTGCATGTTGTGGTACAATGTATAAGCAGAGAGGGAGAGAGAGAGAGAGAGAGGTCCTCCATCCACTGGTTCACTCCCCTAGATGGCCACAATGGACAGACCTGAGCCTATCCAAAGCCAGGAGCCAGGAGCTTCCTCCGGGTCTCCCACGCAGGTGCAGGGGCCCAAGCACTTGGGCCACCTTCTAGGCATCCAGAGCCTGGGCAGGTGCACAGGTGGGTGTGGGGCTGGGGTGGAGGAGGGGCTGTCACTCCAGGGGACGCACGGTTCCTCTTGGGGCCTCCTGTCCCTCACTGAGCCTCCACCCCTCTCTTCAGCGGCCCTTGGGGCTCCCGCCACACCCAGCTTGTTCTCTGAGGCAAAGCAGCACCAGAGATCACATAACAGGGCCCAGCGTCTCCCGTCCGTCCTGCAGGGCCCCGGGTGCCCACCGCAACACAGCCAGGGAGGGGCTGGCGTCCAGCCGGCCGGTCCCTTCCTGCAGCCAGCTCGCTCGCCAGCAGGTGCACAGGGTAGCCGACGCCCCCCGGGAGCAGCCGCCGACCCAGGACGGAGGGGAACAGACGGATGAACGCCCGGCTGCTTCCTCTTCCAGGTCAGGGAACCCCGAGGTGCTGCGCCCCGTCTTCAGAGCCCCCAGCAGTAAACCTGCTCTTCCCTGCACCCCAAAACCGGGCCGGGCAGCCCTGAGCCGGGAGGGCGTGGCCAACCCTTTGAACAGAAAGCTGAACTGGGTTATGCTGCCCGAACAATTCAGGCCAGGATGATCTGCAGATCCACATGCCCCCCCACACCGGGGGCTGGCAGGGGACCCCCCACACACACTCCGGGGGTCCATAGTGGAGCTGTCTTCAGTCTCAACCCTCCCTTGCAAGCCCACAGTCCCCGCAGGGCCGGGCTGGGGGGAGGCGGAATACGGACACTGTCCTCTTTCCCAAACCAAACACGGGGCTTTGCAGCGTCTTGGTTTTCGTTTCCATCCCGACGTTTTCGTCAGCCGCCCTCCTCCTCCGGGTGGTAAAAATAGAGCAGCCAGCGGCTCAGACGCAGGCCGGAGGCCGGCAGGGAGCGCCCGTGAATATTCAGCCCGGCAAGGCCGCCCGATGAGCTAACCCCCTACCCCTGTGTCCTGGAGTGCAACCAACTACCTCACTCACTTCCTGTCCACCCCCCACCCCCCTCCAGGCCCGGCCCTGGAGAGAAATGGGGAACAGCACCCAGGAGGGTCGGAAGCTTCCCAGTGGGTGAGATGGGCCAGGTGCCTTGGCGCTGCCTCCTCCAGGGAGCCCTCCAGGTTTTCCAGGACTCCCCACTAGGAAAGCCAGACTCTCTCTCTCTCTCTCTCTCTCTCTCTCTCTCTCTCTCTCTCTCCTTTAAACATACCTTTTGCCTCCCAGACGCCCACCCAAGGGGCTGCCCCCACACCACCCCGCAGAGTTCAGGGCCCAGACCCCACCTGCCCCGGGCTGTCTGATTGTCAGCTTTCGCAGGCTGTGGGCTGGAGTGTTGATCATCACCTGCGGGAACAGGTGCACTCAGGTCACTGTAACAGGAGAGAGAGAAGGCCCCAGGTGCCCGGACGGGTGAGGCCAGCGTGGAGCTCCCGCCCACCTCTGTCTCGTCCCCCACCTGCCCCCGCGTGGCCACAAGCAAGACCACGTCCAAGGTCACCATCCTTCTGCCCTGGGGACTTCCCATTGCTCTCCCTGTGCTGGGTGGGCCTGGTGGCGCTGGTGCCCCTCCCTCTCTGTGGCATCTTGGGGACCAGGGCCACCCAGGAAGCAAAGGGGGCACAGCCCTGGCCCTT
Organism: Oryctolagus cuniculus; assembly: GCF_964237555.1. Lineage (NCBI taxonomy): Eukaryota > Metazoa > Chordata > Mammalia > Lagomorpha > Leporidae > Oryctolagus > Oryctolagus cuniculus. Next base: position 66,305,513 of record NC_091448.1, on the reverse strand, counting down.
GGCGGGGAGGGGGAGGGGCTGCACGGAGCGGGTAGAAGACGTTCCGTGAGCAACACCAGAGATCTAAAGACAGCAATGAGAAGGGCTGGGAGGGGTCGGGGGGAGGGGAGGGGCGGCCTGAGGTCTGACGTCAGAGGGGCACGGGCGGGAACGGAGCAGGTGAGGACAGCCTTGGCCACAGGGGCGGGGCCTCCCCCTCCTGTTGAGGGGGGGCGCCTCAATGGCCCCGCATTTGGAGCCTCCTGGGGAAGTGTCTCCCTCCCCTGCCTGGCCGTAGCCCGGGGGAGGCCCCCCCAGGGGGCGGGGTGCTGGGCGGGCCTGAGCAGGCTCATGGGGGGGGCAGCGAGTCCCGAGAGCACCAAGGCGGTCATGGGGCCTGGCCGCGTTGTCACAGGAGTCACGGGAGGTGGCCTCGGCCAGGCTCCTCCACGCCCCCTTGTCGGGGGCCCACGGATGGTTTTCTAGGGGCTCCCTGGGCGGGGGCAGCAGGAATCAAAGGGCCCCATGGGTGGGCAGAGCCTGTGTCTCCACCAGGGATGGCTCCTGGGTGCCTGCTGGGGCCCCAGCTAACTCAGGGTCCACATGGGGGTGGCGGGGAACTGTGAGTCGGGTGCTCGGGCCCGTGTGCTAGGGCCACTTTTCCTTCCCGGCCGGGAAGGCAGGGCTGGCTGTCCCACCCGGCACACTCTCACCTGTGGGCGGGGCTGGCCCACGGACATCAGCTCGGCCGGGAGCAGAGGCTGCAGCCCAGCCAAGACCACACCCCCACGAGGGAGGCGGGGGGCTGGGTTGAGCTCCCAGCTCCCAGCTTTGGCCTTGGGCTAGCCCCAGCCGTTGGAAGCATTGACTGCAATTTTTTAAAAGATCAGCCTGGCCACAGATGCTATTCCTTCCCTGGCCACATGGGGGCGCCACAGAGCTTCAGAGTGGCGATGGCTGCGCTCAGCCTTGGGAGTCTTGCGGGGAGGAGGCGGTGGGCTGGGGGCTGCCTGGGCTGCATCCTCCACATCTCTTCACAGGATCCGGGCAGGTGCGTCTCCCCCTGGCCTCTCACCTTGATGACACAGGAACCTGCCTGGAGTTCGCTCCCCCATCCTCGCCTGTTCTCCCCAGGGTCCCTAAGAAGTTACGGGTCCAGGCCGTCCCAGAGCCTGGGGCAGCCCGTGGGGGACTCTGGGGACATCAGCAGGGCCTTCAACAAAAGACAGGCAGGCAGGAAGCAGAGAGGGCTGGGGGCGGCTTGCAGACTTGAACACGGGGCTGAGTCCAGACCGGGCGCAGGAGTGGTCCAGGGCGGCCACTCCACCAGGGAAGCTGGAAAGAGCTGAGCAGGCAGGGCTTGTCCTCTGGCGCCTCCCAGTGGCCAACTCTGTGAACTGCAGCACCCCCACGGAATTCTGATTTTTTTTTTTTCATCTTTTTTTAATATACAGAAAAGGCAGCAGGAGTGTCAGGTGCTGCTGTGCTCCCTCCGCCTTACTCCTCGCCACATCTTATTTTCCAAAAGATTTATTTGTTTGAAAGGCAGAGCGACAAATAGGAAGAGAAAGAGATCTTCCATCTGCTGGTCCATGCCCCCAAATGGCTGCAACAATCAAGACTGGGCCAGGCCAGAAGCCAGGAGCCAGGCACTCCATCCGGGTCTCCCATGGGGGAGGCAGGGGGCCCAAACATCTACCTTTAGGCACACAGCTGTTTGGTCATTACGTGGCTGTTGTCTATCCAAGAACTTCCATCCTTCGGGACAGCAGAGAGGAGTCGAAGTCCTAACTACAGCCCGGGGAGCAGCAGCGCCGGCCCAGGAGGGGGAGGAGAGAACCCTGGGCATGGGGCTCCCGCCTCGCTTCTCTCCGCACAGGTGCACCCGCGCAGGTGCCGCCCCCCTTCGACTTCAAGGCAGGGGTGGTGCTGCCACCTGGTGGCCGCACCCTGACAGCGCCGCTGGGGGCCTCGCCAGGAAGCCCCAGTCTCCCCTTGGTCCTGAGGCTAAGCCAGCAGCCAGCCGCACTCGGCGCCTCGGACTCTGTCTGGGCCACCTTGGGCTGGTGCATGAGCCTCTGAGCCTGTTGGTTGGGGCTCAGATGTGAAGAGTGAGCGTTCCTCGTTAGCTGTAATTGATTGCTATTTCCTTGCTAAAATCGCCCCCTACAACGGGGCAAGTGTTTTGCCCAAGAGTTAAGACACAGGTTAGAATGTCCACATTCCGCCGGCACCGCGGCTCACTAGGCTAATCCTCCGCCTTGCGGCGCCGGCACACCGGGTTCTAGTCCCGGTCAGGGCGCCGGATTCTGTCCCGGTTGCCCCTCTTCCAGGCCAGCTCTCTGCTGTGGCCAGGGAGTGCAGTAGAGGATGGCCCAGGTGCTTGGGCCCTGCACCCCATGGGAGACCAGGAGAAGCACCTGGCTCCTGGCTCCTGCCATCGGATCAGGAGGGTGAACCAACGGCAAAGGAAGACCTTTCTCTCTGTCTCTCTCTCACTGTCCACTCTGCCTATCAAAAAAAAAAAAAAAAAAGTCCACATTCCGTGTGCACGGTGTGGGGAGCAACTTGGACTATACTGTTACTGGAATTAAGACTTATTCTATACATCTGCTCTCCCACAATATGGCGCTGGGAGAGGAGCAAACAGCTTCTACCCAGCTGCCTCTCACCAACTTGACAAGCTGCAGGAGCTGCTCCTGATTGGAGGAGAGCAGCGTACTCGGCGTGTGGGTAGCAGAGTTGGGATTGGTGGAAGAGGACTATAAAGGAGGAGAGAGACAACATGCACCGCTCCCTGCTATTGCACACCCAGGAGGCAGCGGATGGTGGCTAAAGTGCTTGGGTCCCTGCCACCCACGTGGGACACCTGGACGGAGTTCCTGGCTCCTGGCTTCAGCTTGGCCCAGTCCCAGCTGGCGTGGGCATTTCAGAAGCAAGTCAGAGGGGCCCGCCTTGGGGCATGGTGGGTAAAGCCTCTGCCTGTGGCACCAGCATCCCATCTGGACGCCAGTTCGAGTCCCGGCTGCTCCACTTCCGATCTAGCTCCCTGCTAATGTGCCTGGGAAAGTGCACGCCCACGCCGCACCCGTGCATGGGGGTGTTCAGACGCAGGTGTTGAAATGAGACCCCACCCCAAGTCTGTCTCTGCCAGGGCATTTTGTGTTCTGAGCTCAGAGCCCCCCACCCTACCCCGACCCCAGTGCGAGTCACCCTTACAGCGGGGTTTGCCGCTTGCTGGGCGTTGCGGTCTGCTCTGAGCGCTGTGCCCCGCTAGGGGGCGCCGAGGAGCTCGGCTGCTGCCGGCCGGCTCAGGCTCGGGGCACCGCGGGGCTGTGGGTCCCCGCTGCCCTGCCAAAGACAAGCAGGGCGGGCGCTGAGACAATCAGACCGATGGGGAAGAGTTTCGCCCGTCCGCTAGGTGGCGCTGCGTTCCACCAGACACCTGCACACTTGGAACCTGGCCCAGGTTTTGGCACGCGCAGGCCCAGGAGAGGTGGGAGGGGGCCCTGTGCCTGGGAGGGGGGCAGGTGATGCACCTGGAGCTCGGGGGGGTTGGCCAATAGGGCTCCCTCTGACCTCCCAGGGGACACACGCCCCACTCGGAGTGGGCCAGTGCCTTCCTCCGGTAGCCAGGGAGTGAGGACGTCCAGAGGGAAGGTCGCGTGTTGCAGGGGGCGTTCTAGCCCCCCCTAGACCCCCAAACAGCACGGGAGGCGGGACTGGCCCGGCTCCGCCCGCTGAGCCCCGCCCCCACCCAAGAAGCTCCGCCCACTCTTGTTGGTCCAGGACGCAGCGGCCAGGCCTCCCTGCTAAGCCACCTGCAGCTGCGCCCAGGGAGGGATGGGGCTGCCCCTGCCCCCACCCCCGCAGATGAGCGGGGGGGGGGGTCTCTGGGCTCAGGGACTGGCAGGGTGGGAGGCTCCAGGGCGCAAGGAGCGAGGGAAGGCGGAGAGGTCGGTGGGAGTCGGGGGACAGCCGTGTCGGCCCCCGGTGCACGGAGCGAGTGTGAGGTGTTGGGGGCTCACTCCCAAGGGTGTGGCTCAGGGACCCCCAGGGATGGGGGCACAGGCTGACCCGGGGTGAGCAGGGCCGATGACAAAGGCCCACGGGTGTCAGCGGAGGCCAACATTGCTGAAAAGGCGGGGGGGATGGGCCCCTGCACGCCCCAGGCACCTACTGCTGGCTGAACTGTCTCCACCTTAACAGTTGATTGACTTAAGGGCGGGGCCTGTGGGGATCTTGGGGTCATGGAGGGGGCGGTCCTGGGAGTGTGGTTTGCATGGTGAGAGGTTTGAGAATATCTGAGCTGCAGTTTGGCCTAGCTCCTCTCTGACCTTCCTGGTTCATGATGCTATCGCTGCTGCCACCGCACCTGCCATCACCACCAGGCCCCACCAGAGCCAGGCTGTGTGGGGTGGCCGCAGCCAACCTTCGTTCCCTAAAAGGCTCCTTCCAGCTATCTTGGTTAATGTCCTGGAAAGTGGACGGATACACCTGTCGTCTGGCTGTCCACCTGGAGGAAGTCGCCCCTTGCTGGCCTCTGATCCTGGGGCCCCTAAGAGTGTCTCCCGTGTTTTCCAAGGGGCGAGCGGCCACTTCCAACAACAGCTGACCTGTCGTCCCAGCTCTGGGCGGGCCGAGCTCGGCTCATCTTTGGGGAGGTGGAGCCCTAAACTGGTCCTGTACCAAAACACTCCCCAAGCCTCCAGGTGAATTTGGACAAACAGACCAGGGAGCTTCAGGCTGCTGGAGGGGCCGTGGCCTTCCCAGGACACTGAAGGGGCAGTGGCCTCCGCAGCAGAGCGTCCAGGTGGAGACGGCACCTCCTCACTCTCACCCCCAACAGATGCTGTGCAGGCCTGGCCAGGCTGCGCTCCCCTACAGCTCTCGTCTGGCTGCCGCAGGGCCTTTGCACGTCCCCTCAGCCCGGGACTCGGGCCTCTCTCCCACCCAGACACCTCCACGTGCTGCCTGCCCTCCTGTGTGTCCCCAGGTTCTCTCTCTCTCTGTCCTGTAGACTGTGCAGCTCCGGCCTCAGGGTGCATGACCATGGAAAACCGGGGTCAGACGCCTGTCTCCTGGGAAGTTGCATTTCTAAGCCTGACGCCAGCCTCCGGCAGCCCCTAGACCAACCCCAGGAGGACAGGAGCCAGCAGACAGATGCGGCTGGAGCCCAGCAGGGGACGCTGTGCGGGCACCTCTGGGTTTGCCCTTGGGCACCGCCCACACAAGCATGTGGACTGGGACCAATGCCCGTCACCGCTGGGGCCAAGGCCAAGG